>NC_083338.1:22994370-23346245 GCF_019175385.1 Lycium barbarum
TGTGGACTTGAACTCCGCAGATGCGACCTCGTACTTGTGAAACATATCTCGTAGATGCGAGCCTTAGCACGTAAACTTCGCTTCGCATTTGCGGCCTATCCCCCGTAGGCGCAACTTCACAGATACGACTCGTAGGCGCGGCTTCACAGATACAACTCTACTCCTCGCCTACACAAGACGATTGAAACCAGAAAAGAAAATCTGCTAAGTATAGCGTCACGACCCAACCAGAGGGCCATGACGGGAACCCGGAGCTAACACACCAAGCACCTATAAACATACATCTCATAAACATTTCTGGGTGGACAATAAGATAGCTCCTTGATATCATAATCTGTAAGGACATATATCAATATATAACGGCACATCTCTATATAATCTTTAACAATTATGTCCATCATCACCAGCCGACAAGGCTACGAAAAGGTTATGCAATGATATGAGCCGGTAGGGGTATGAAACGTCTAACTGTACACACATGTCTACGACCCTCTACATAGAATACATGTGACCATAAAGACAATTATCAAATAGACTGCAGCTCCAAAGTAAGTGGAGTACTCCTGAAAATTCGCTGATAAAGCACCTACGGGTCAGATCCGTCTACCTGCAGGCATGAACGCAGCATCCACAAGAAAGGACGTCAGTACGGATAATGTACAAGTATGTAAGGCATAAATAACAACACAATAAGAAATATGGAATATAACATGAGATAAAGATAACCTGTATATCTGATTGCCTGTTAAGGCGGATACCATGCATGCTTAGCTTTCTTTTAAAAAAAAACATTTCTCACACATATATAACATAATCATTAGCCTGCGTCCGGGGTAACCATCTCACGCCGCCCACTAGTGGTTTCTGCGCGGCCAACTAGGCACGGTGTAATCATAAGCCGCCCACTACGCCCACCGTAGTGGTGTTTGCCCGGCCAACTAAGCCCGGTGTAATCATACATAAAAATAAGCATGCTGAGAGCCTAATTGAAAGCTACAACTCTATCGGAGTGATGTAAGGTCATAACCTCCGATTATATTATGGAATAATCATCATCACTATATCTCACCTTGAAGAAACAATTATCATAAGGTGAGATCAACAATAATGAATAAAATCATTGAAATCATGAAATAAGCTCAATAATCTCATAAAAGCATTAAAATCATAAGCTTTGGAATTTCTAGAAATGGAATCATTATCATCATGTTCATCATAGAAAACATCTCATCTTTAGTATTATAAGAAGCTTTTAAGAATCATGAACTTCTAACTTTTGGAAGTAAGAAGGTTATGGAAACATAACATAGGAATTATGCCTTTTGAAAGAAAGGGACTAGCCTTAACATACCTTTTTCGTCGCCTTAACCTTAACTATTTAACGCTTATCCTCCCAAGCTCGTAAATCTACATTTAAGAGAATTCATATTATTGTTAGGATTATCGTCATATGCTTGTCTTAAGCACTCAAATTAATTGCTTTTAAAATCTGCCGAGATTCGGGCAGTATCTCCCCTGTTTATATCCCTAGCCCGAAATCACAATACCAACAAAAAAACAACAATAGCAATACTAATATCAACCACATCATCATCAATACCAAATAATTCCATAAAACATCCCACACGATGTTTTTCAACGTACAACAACAATATACACTTCCTTTCTTCCCAATCAAGGAGCATAATCTCATCAACACACCAACAACATTAGATACCATCCATATACATGTAAATCAGCCAAACCACACGGCCACAACATGCTCAAAACAGTCCATAAACACAACAACTACAACACAACACTTTATGACCTTTCCTTTATAACTATTTTCACTTTTAAGACTTGCTAAACCTTCAAATCAACTCAACATAAGAGATAGGATGAAGAACATACCTTATACTTGAAGAACTTTAGCCACATCAACTTTCTTCAAGATCAAACTCACCACATCATCAAGTAGAAGCAAGAACAATCACCTTTCACGGACTAGTTTGGTTTAATCTTGTTAAATTCTTGATTTAATGGGCTATAAATGTTTGAGGGATGTGTTAGGATGTTTCTAGGACTCATGAGTGTTTAGAATGATGAAACAATGGGGTTGATTGGGGGGGGGGGGGGGGGGGGGGGTTTATACCCCTCATAAGTCAGTTCCACCGACTTTCCCAAGTGGGACCCGCGGAAGCCATTTGGCAACTTGGATGAGTTATCTTAAAATGGCCATAACTCTCTACTCCGATGTCGTTTTGATGAGCGGTTTGTTACGTTGGAAACTAGAATCGAAGAGTTTAATTTTAGGCTTTTGAAACACCTTAAAACTCCTAATATATCTAGAGATATACCACTCCAAAGTTGACCCAAAATTCTGTCCAAAATGTTGCCAACTTGTTTCCAAATTTTGGACAAACTTATTTTCTTCGATTTTCTTGGTCCCGGAATCTTCCAAAACAATCCATCCATGATGTTTATCATTAATCATAATTGATAATGGTCATGTCCTTTTGTTCCATGGTCGTGCTTCCCGGTTACGAGTTACGAGGTCGTAATTCATCCTTTACTTCATTGTTATGTACTTCCCATGGCTTGTACCTTCCGAAACTTCATGGGACGTCTCTGATACTCCATTAATATGGTGAAATACGTGGCATGCTTATGCTCTGAAAGTGCGAGGTGTAACATATAAAACCTTCACACGACATCTAGAACTCGTCAAAGCCACCTTCTAACATAAACCAAACATACGCATCACTCCAAAGCTCCTATACCTAGATACCAACTGGAATCAACAAGATACCAATTTCAATCACCTAGATATCAATTTTTCTTTCACATTAATCTTTTTTTCACACCTTCCAAGCCATTCTTTGCACCAAGATTCCTTAGAAACACGTAGACATTCGCCACAAGCCCGATCATGATTTCATTTTTCCTAAAGGAATCCTTGCTTTATCGAAGTAACTCTAAGCAATTCCATCAAACTGATCTTACTCATAGTCGATTTCATCAGTTCCAAGTCTTCTTAAAACTTCAAATCACCATACTGGAAGCATACCTACTGAATACCTCACCGAGCCAAATTCGTAGGAACCCATCTGATCACTCTAAAGACTTCCCACAACTATTTGTACCCCTCAAATCATTACCAAGTACTGATGTGAACCATTATACCTATCCAAATAGCTGCCTTCGATAAAATATCATCAAGTCCATTGGTAAACCCTGATAAGCTAGGTAAACCTTTCATATCTCAAACCCTGATAAGCTAGGTAAACCTTTCATATCTCAAATCGAACTGAATTCCATCGAATCCGTGAAGGTGACTTACTAGGAAACCCATAAGTCCTTTTGGAACTATAAACATAGTCCACTAAGCTCTAATCGAACAATTCTAACCTGGAATGAATGTACAACCCCTGAATACCACCTATAGTCACTCGAACTGGCTCCAAACTATCCAAAACCAATTATAGTCCCAAGCAATCCTGAAGATGTATGTTATTTCTCCCGATTCTTGATGAACTGTAGCTTATCTTGACTCTTCAAATCCTCAATTTCAATCAGTTCACATTCACTGCCACCATCTGACCATCACTAGAACCCACTCAATAGTATACCACATAATCATAAGTCTTACAAACTAGCCAAGTCAATCCTACAGATAGTGGTATGACACACACTCTACTTCTTAGAGTTCCCTTACCTCACTGAACTCTAAAACTGATTACTTTCTAAATCCAACGTATCACATACACAGTCCTACTAATTTCCTCATGTATCTCCACTAAGGTGCCCTTTCTCAAATTCCCTTAACTCAATTTCTGAAATTTTCTCCACAACTTGAATTTATTCAAACCCGATCATTGATCTACCACTTCAAGTTTCTTTAAACACTACTCGCCTGCGAAGAATCACCTCTTGCCTTACTTGTCAAACCAGAACACCTCTAACAAATCATGCGATTGTCCCCCTCATTCGATCAATTCCATTGAGTCATAACACCACTAATAACAGGAACTAGCCGAAACTTACAGAATCAGTATAATACTCACACCCCTTATCCAAGACCCAAAAGCTTCAATAGTACTATAGCTTGGCACTTATCCAACATTAGAGTCATTCCTATTAGTCAACCACTGGCTCCTATTGGCCCACAGTATAACCAAACATACCAACCCATCCCTGAACCCTTATGTCTAGTCTACCATGTATGACCACAATAGAACTCTCAAATCAACTTGTTCTTGATTTAACGATCTCCTTACCACACCTCTAAACACGATGACCCAGCAAACACACCCTTTACTGAAGGACCAGGACCACAGCTACCCAATATCTTAAGTCTCTACTCATCACAAGTAACTTTGCTTTTTGATCTAGAACCGATAACCATTTTCCTAAAAGAACCCATAACCACTTGTTCTTACTCCACCGCTACCGTATTGCCATGTCGAAACCCAACTTAATTCTTCACGACCAAATGCAAAATCCACTCTCGTACAAATTGCAACCTTATCCTGACGAGCACGTCTGATACTAATTGTTCCCTTTCTAATAGCAGAGATTGATCCATCCAGTTCATTTTCCTTACGCCTCTGTCCCATAACACAAAAAGTACTCTTACAAATATACCGTAAGAAATCTTACTTCGCTACACATTTTCTAGAAAAGTTGTCCTTCATGTCCTTATTCTCAACTTCTATTCTTTATTACACGCAGTCACTATCCTTTTGCCAAAGCCGATGATCCTTACCAAATTTACAACTGTCCCCGCATATCAACATTTAATAGACTGCCACTGCTGAATCATTGACCTGCCATTGGTACACTCATGCCACGTAAACCACCATAATACCTTGAGGATGTTGAAACTTTTCCCAAACCAATCATACCTCGAACAACATCATCCTTGTTAAGCCATAAATGCATTTTTGCGACTTTCGAGTGACCCAACACTGAAAACATAGATATCATGTGGTCCTCTGTACTATCTCTCCTATTTCTCAAGAAAACTCCCACAATAAACGAATCTTAACCACAATCCCACACAACTGAATCCTCAAGCATAGCTAGAAACTAAACTTGGTCATGCCACCAAAGCAGGATGACCCATCTCATACCATACCACGCCATGCCGTAATAAAATCGTTTGCATAAGAATTTAAGGCGAGTTCCCACCATCAATGAGAGTAGACAAAGAAATTCAAATAGCAATTTGAATCGACTAGATACCAATTTGAATGAAACAGCACGAAAGTAATGAAAGAATTAGAAGTGACCTAAATGTCCCACAACCTCTCGAAGATAGGTACGAAACTCATCGTACCGATCCGCAAGACTCTACTAGACATGCTCTTGTACTTATATACCGGGTAACCTAGTGCTCTGATACCAACCTGTCACATCCCAGCTCAGGGAACGTGCAGGCACCTATCATATCCCACCTCGGTAGGCTAACCCGTCCCTTATTCACCACCCAATAAATAGTAAAGTAAACCCAATCACAAAATTATATAATAAGTCTAACATAATTAGATAAATAAAGTAAATGCAAAAATATTACATCAATCATAGCCCAAAATCTATTCTAGGCCGTACGAGAGCCACTACATAACTAAAAGTCTGAATACATAGTCTCAAAATGAAATACTGCCTTAGAAGTAGTGAATAAGATAAGCAAAATTGGAGGAGACATCAGGGCTACGGATCTGTCCAAGTGCTCACCCTGAATTGCTCATCAAACAGCCTCGGGACTCAGTCACGAAGAACAAAAGTAGATCCAGTCACAAACTCTGCACTCAGAAAAGAATGCAGCAAAGTAGAATCAGTACAACAACACGTACTGAGTAGGTATCACAGGCCAACAACAATTAGATAACATATGCATAAGAAAGAGAAAGAAAAAGTAAACATGCTCACAATCAGATACAACTCATCACAGTCCAAAGTATTAAGTCCACTACAAAATTTACCATATCTCCTCAAGATTAACTATAAGTCTGAATTACTACCTCAATAATAACTATCAAGTCCAAGTATTACCACAAGATCAACCATCAAGTCCAAACACAATACCATAAGCAAGTATGAGATGATGTCATGACCCATTTTGGCATAAGCTGTGCGGGCACTTACCTTTCCCTTCTAGGTAAGGCAACCCTTAACCCAACTATAATTAAGACATAAATAATTAAATCAAGCAACGAAATATAATAAATACGTAAGTCTCACGATAATATATATATAGTAGATTGTGCAGAATAAAAATAATTCCCCCAGGGTCTAGTCTGAGTAATACAAGAGCATCTAAAAGGGAAATAATACAAGTTTGGAATAATAATACATAACGTATCTATGTCTCTGGGTAGTGAACGGCCATGCTAACCTTGGAAACTCGAAGATAATGCTGAAGCGACTGTCAGCCACGTGTAATGGAAGCGGATCCAACCTGATACTCTGCATTCATAAAGGAATGCAGCAAGTGCAGGTCAGTACAAAACAATAGCACTGGTAGGCATTATCGACTGACTAAGCATAGCTCACACAATTCACTTAATAAAGCAGATAGGCAGACAACTAATAAGTATAAATCAAATGTAATCAAATCCAAGTACACGTCATTGCCAAAGTAAAGCATCTAATCCCAAATGTGTCAAATCTGAATATATCAAGTCCGAATCCAACATCACAAGTACAACACCAAAACATCTCAAAATCAAGTCATAATGCAATGCAATGTAATAGTGTATAAATGCAATGTAATGCCAGGGAAATGCTATGTAGACATGTATTGCGGACGAAAATATCGATATCTCGGTAGCACAACCTAGTGTGACTTGCAAAGCCTAAGTGCCACCCTCCCGAATCTTTGTCCAACAGACAGACGGGATCTCGGACTTTGCCCACGGGGGGCTCTCACCGGCACCACTCTGGGGGACCCGGGAAGCCCATGCACTCACTCAATCAACGATTTCAGAACTAATATTGAATATCAGCCTCTCACGTCACTCAAGTAAAAATCAAGCCCAGCTCATCACAATGTTTAATCAAGTATCATCTGTATCTCAGCAGTGCGTTATAAAAATGAGAGTGCGTGCAATGCATGTATCAACATTAATAATCATGCTCAAAATCACAAGTCCCAACAATGGGCACGTTAACAATATATCCGAATCACAAATACCAACAGTGAGTATGTGAACAACATAACCGAATCACAAGTACCAACAGTGGGTACGCCAACAATATCGTAATCAAGATAATAAAGTAGAATCCAATATCTATCAACAACTCATGTCATCAAGCTAGCACAATAGAACAATCAATCACAACACAACGGAGCGGCTAGCCCCAAAGACACAACAGGGCCCAACCTAAGGCAATATCCAACCCAACTTCATACCCGAAGGTTCACATAGTGTCTCCAATAATATAATCTAAATATGTGCTTCGTTATATGAAGTCTCACCAAGGGTAAGCCATAACCTACCTAGATGGCCGAACCGCAAACACCAACAACTCACTCCTTTGCCATGCCCTTCCGCTGAGCCTCAAAACCAAAGTAGTCTAGGCATATTCGAAATCTAGATTAGAAACCATGAAAAATGATACTAATATTGCTACTATTCAATTTAGGTCAATTCTAACCCTAGAAACTGGAAAAACGGGACCTATAAAGGCAAAATGGGAAATTCGAAAGCAAAATATCAAATGAAGCACTAGGTGATCATAACCCAACCACTAATTACTGATTTGACTCAAAGATAGGCCTAATTTCTGATTTCAAGAAAAACCCCCAAAATTGGGTATAAACCCTTGCTCTTTAATTCAAGAATTCAACGCTAATAATAGAAAATATATGATTAATAAACATAGATTCATCAAAATCTACCATAAACCCCATCAATTTCATCATTAATAAACCTAGAGTGAAGTTCATCAAAACCCACTTCCATCTTCCATTACTAAGGGATTATTAAAGGAAAGGGGGAATCAATGATGATTAGGATTAATGGAATAGTAAAGGGATTAGCAAGATTTAGCTCTAAGATTTTTCTCTAAATATCTCCAAGAACAGTCCCCAAGGCTTTAATTTCGAGATGACAATAAATGATAGACTAAGGGATTATTTAAAACATACTTACTGAAATAACAGGCCCATTACTGCCACGACGGTAACGGGGTCGCAACAGTGCCCCCCAGGCCACCCCAGCAGTTTGGGCTGAGATACTCATGGCCGCCCCAGTGACCAACATACCGCAACAGTGGTGCCGCCATTGCGAGCACCAAATACTATAATCCCCCAATTTTTCTAAGTCTCAATCAAAATCCCGAACCATTCCCGAGGCCATCTGCTCACAAACCACATACACAGACCCACACAAAAATATGCTACAAACACGTTTGTGGCCTCAGAATTTGCAATGGATGTCCCATTGATCGAGTCAACCCTCGATACCTCATTTCTATTTCCCAACCCAAGTCCCAAAATGCATCGGAGTGCATTAGGTACCGAGCCAAATATACACACAAGTCATAAATGACCATCCGGACCTCTCGAAATCGACGAATTTTCAAAAAAGGTCCGTTTACCCAAAATTCAACTTCAGGTCAACTATTTTCCACTTTAAGCCCATATCTCACAAAAGGTTGCCTAAATACGATCTAGACACCTCGAAAAGCGTATCAACGGTCCCTCAGGTCAAAAGTGAGCGAATTAATGCTCTAAAAAGGGCAAAAATATCGAGACTATAACGACCCGTTGGGTCATTACATCATATACCAATTGAACCGTCGCTCGTCCTCAAGTGAAGAAAGAAAAGAAGCAGAAAATACTTGAATCACTAAACAACTGCGGATGTCGACTACGCTTGTCGGACTCAGTCTCCCAAGTAGCCTCCTCAACAAGGCGGTGCTTCAATTGTACCTTCACAGAAGCAATCTCTTTCGACCTTAACTTTCGGACTTGCCTATCTAAGATCGCAATAGGCTTCTCCTTCTCAGTTAAATTCTCATCAAGTAATATAGAATCCCAACGAATAATGTAGGTACTGTCGACATGGTACTTCTTCAGCATTATAACATGAAAAATTGGATGAACTCCCACCAAGCCTGGTGGCAATGCCAACTCATAAACTACAACACCCATATGGTCAACAACCTCAAATGGACCAATATACCTTGGGCTCAACTTCTGTAAGGCTTGCCTTAGGTGAATCCCACATTGGTTTAGGCGAATCCCATATCGTTGGGGAGCAAAACAAAGAGTGCTTTATAAGTGCTTGGATACCTCTCCCTTATAGACGCATTTTTAAACCGTGAGGAGCAAAGGCTCCAAAGATAACAATTTCTACAAACGGTGGCCTGGGCTGTTACAGTTGGTATCAGAGCCGGTGCCAGGCCGGTGGTGGGGCAGACCTCAGCGAGGATGCTGAGTCCCAAGGGGGGGGGGGGGTGAGTGTAAGGCTTGCCTTAGACAAATCCCACATCGGTTTAGGCGAATCCCACATTGGTTGGGGAGGAGAAAAAATAGTGCTTTATAAGTGCTTGGATACCTCTCCCTTGTAGATGCATTTTAAAACTGTGAGGGGCGAAGGCTCCAAAACGAACAATTTCTAAGCACACTTTGGGCGAATTACATAGCTTTTGGACTTAATCTTCTTGGAGGTAAGATCTTTGACCCTAGACTTCATCATTTACCTTCCTAAATCTTTAATCCATGCTTAGGATCACTAGAATCAAAGTGGGGAAGATGAGTCTTATGATAAATTTCTTGAAATGGGTTTTAGACTTCCTAGATGGAAATTGATGGTGAAATTGACTAGTATGACCATAGAATTTGATGAATTCATTGTTGCTAAGCTTATTTCTTCCATTATTAATGATTAATTTGAGAATTAAAAAGTTAGGCACCCAAAATTGGGGGTTAACTTTAAATCCAAATTAGGCGTAATATTGAGTTGTGCTAGCCATTGATAGTGGGTTTGATCATCTAGAACATGAATTTCATATTCCACCTTCCAAGTTTCCATTTTACCCTTGTGGGTCCGTTCCCTAACTCTGTGAGTTAGAATTTGACCCAACTAGAAGTATAGCAATATAGGTATCGTTCTTCTTGATTTCTAGCATAGAACTCGAATATGATTAGACTTTGAGTATCTGAAGACGCAAAGAAAGGGCAAGGATAAGGTTTGATGGTTTGTGGCTCCGGTTTGGCTTTCCAGGTAGGTTACGACTTACCTTTTTTGTTAGACTTCAGTTAGTGAATAATAGGTAGAGTTAGTGATTGTTGGAAAAAACATATAAACCTTCGGGTATGAAGTTTAGGATGGAATACTTAGGTTGGTATTCATGTTGACTATGGCTTGTCTCCTTATTGTGTTCTATTTAGTTATTGC
Source organism: Lycium barbarum (assembly GCF_019175385.1). NCBI lineage: Eukaryota > Viridiplantae > Streptophyta > Magnoliopsida > Solanales > Solanaceae > Lycium > Lycium barbarum. Next base: position 23,004,762 of record NC_083338.1, read on the forward strand.
CTTATTCTGATTTGTTGGTTTGTCGCCACATGTTTAATTCTAGAATTGATGCTTAGTGATTGCCGTATGATTCGGAGAGCATATTTATCATTGTTGAGGTTGTTGGAAAGGAAAGCAAGTTTATGATATTGATATCGTGATTGAGATATATGTCCATATGAGGCACAATTGATTCTTATATTCTTGTTGGCATTGTTATCATACATACACTCATTTATACATATATTGGGATCCGTTTGCACACCGCAACACTTACTTGGATCGGGTCGCACGTACCACAACACTTACTTGGATTGGATTGCACGTTCCGCAACATTGATTATGGGATCAGGCTGTGCGCCACAGCAAGTACATGGACTTAGCGGTTCCTCATGGGCCATGACTATCGAGGCGACGAGATATTTCTGCCCGAAGCATGTGTTTATGATTGCATTTGCATTGCATTCATCTGTAACGACCCGTTTGGTCGTTATAGTCCTTCTAATATTTTTGCCTTTCCCGAGCATTGATTAGCTCACTTTTGACCCGAAAGGACCGTTGATACGCTTCTCGAGGTGTCTAGATCAGATTTGGGCAACGTTTTGTGAGATATGGGCTTAAAGTGAAAAATAGTTGACCCGAAGTTGACTTTTGGGTAAACGGATCTTTTTCGAAAATTCATCAATTTTGAGAGTTCTGGATGGTCGTTTATGACTTGTGTATATATATGGTTCAGTTCCCAATACACTCGGATGCATTATGGGACTAGGGTTAGGAAATAGGAATGAGGTATCGGGGGTTGACTCAGTCAACGAGACTTCCCTTGGGAATTCCGAGCCCGCTAGTGCGTTCGTAGTGCATTTTTATGTGGATCAGTCTATGTGGTTTGTGAGCAGATGGTCTTGGGAATAGTTTGGGATTTCGATTGAGACTTAGAAAAATTGAGGGATTCTGGTACTTGGTGTCTGCAATGGCGGCACCAGTGCCGTCCCAGCGGCATTGCTGTTGCAACGTGTTGGCTGCTGGGGGGGCACTGTTGCTGCACCACTGTTGCGGCCCTTGTTTACATCTAATTTTGGCCCTCCTTTTTGTTTAATTAATTTCACTATGCTTCTCAGTCATGAAAATTCCTCAATAAATGAGTTTGAAATATTTTCACTAATTACTACACTATTTTATGATATTATTTCTCTAAAATTAAGAAAGGTTTCTATCATTTTTAAAAAAATCACCAAACATCATATATTTTTATATATAATTAAAAAAAAAATACTAAACATCATTCTTTACAATTAAATCACTCAAAAATAGTGTTAGTATTCCTATATCAATATTGACATTGACATTTTTCCTTTAATCCTACTTATTACCATATTAATCATCTTTTACTCTATTTTAAAACTAAATACGTATATTAAATGCTCGGATTTGCAATTTATATAAGTATACATTTTGTGGGAATTGATTAGGACAAAGAAGCATATTTTAATTAATTGATTGAAGTAAAAAGGGATTAGAAATTAAATCATCTACCCATAATATTGGGTCAATTCCCTTCTCCCCTTAACAAAAATCAGTAGCCCATAACCCCTCAGCCCAATATCCACCTACCCGGCCCAACATCTAAATTAAAACCCCTAACTCTTTCTACTCTAATCAGAACCTAACAGCCCTAACCAAATCCCTACACTCCTCTTCAAACGAACAACCCTAACCAAACGACGCCATCTCCCATCACCGTCGGTTCCATCGATGGACCAGCGTACAAAAGCCATCCTTGACGCCACCGCCATCACGTCTCTTCAGTCCCCTCACCCTCTCTACGAGATTATAGAGCCATTAATGCTCTGAAAACTAGCTAGTTCAACTTCCAAAGAGGGAAAATGTGAGAATCTTGTCAATACAAGGATGATTCGATGGATAACAGCCTCACCCCATCTTCAGAGCTCGGTTTGCTGAGAAAACTTTCGGATTTTTGGCCCCAACAGCTCTTTCCTTTCACTTCACCTCTGAAAAAGGTGAGAATCCGTCACTTTTTCTTCATCATTTCATCTTTTTGAAATCTCTGAATTTTCCCTCCCTTCAATCCGAAATTCCAAGGCAAAAGACACATAAACTAGCTATTGAAACGCCTAAGACATTAGCTATAAATACCAGCCTCCATGGGCTGTTTTAGGGGAGGTGGAACAACCACAAAAAATCCCTGTTATTTTTCATGTTTTCCCTCATAAAATTCCCTTGGCTAAAAACTTGGATTCTCAGAAAAATCTTATTTTTTACTCTAAGTTTCGATTGTCACTCTATGTTTTAATTGTCGAAATCCCTTCTTTTAGTTCTCGACTGAACAAAGACCACTTCAAGCGGATTCCGAGACTCAACGACGATAATAGCCTCAGTTCGCTGTCACGGAGAAGGTAATCACGCTCGTCCTCTCTTCGTCTTTCATTTTATAAGAAGTAGAAATGTAGTCGTTCAAGTATTTCTCGTCGTTTACTTGGTTTGGCTGGCTGGAATGTGTTCTCTCTTCGTTTGTTGTAAATTAGTGTAAGGCGACTAATTTCGTCGAATATGTGTTTAACCTCGTCGCTTGGCTAACTCTATGTTTCAGTCATTTTTTTAGTCCGTGACGTTCCTGTTTCTAACATAAATCAGTGAAAAAAAAATGACCTATAGAAACCATGAATTTAACAAGGGAAACTACTGGTTTGTGAGAGTGTAATAGGAGCTTCTATGCAGATTTGGTATTCCCTTTGTCGTTATGTTCTCGTATGATCAAGTAAATATTTTTTTAAAAAAAAGACAGTTCTACTTCTTTTCCCATAGAAATTTGTAATGTTATCATGTTTAAGGTGATGGGATAATTCTTGTTAAGTATATTGTGAGTTGGAATCTAGACATATATGAAAACTTCTCCTCGTTTCATTCTCGGTTTACAGAATTAACATGTAGTCATTTGATTATCTGGGCTGGTTCATTTTTTGAGTTCTGTACATTTTTGGGTCTGTTTTCGTAAAAAAAAAATAAAAAAAAATAAAAGCAGATGAGCCATCCTGAACGTCAGCATGTGAAAGGCTAATAAAGACTAAGGGCGTTTAGGAAGGAAACCACTGACTTGTATAAATTTCCATTAATTGAAACTTCTAGTTGTTGAAGTAAGTTTATCGCTTTTGTATATCTTCTCTCTTCAAATACTCTTAAGGACTGTTATGTCGTGACTTTGTCTAGAAACCTATATGTGAATATATGATGCCTTATAACTGAAAAGAAAAGGTTATTAAGTTTGATCAAATAAGAGGGTGATGTTTTGTTCGAGAGAAAAAGTTATTATTTTTAAGGAAAAGTTATTGTTTTGATATAAAAAGAAAGCTACTATTTTTTAACTAAAATAGCTACTGTTTTTGGGTTAAAAAGTTACTGTTTTGGTTGGGAAAAATTACTGGTTTAAAAAAAAAATCTAAAAATTGTTTGCTTGTCGATTTGCTTGTGTGAATGAAACATCAGTACTAGAATATAGTAACTATCTTGGTGTTCGAACTTGTCTAAAGGCAAAATTTGCAAAGATTTGTGAGAACTTAGGCTGTTTTTTCTTTAAAAAGTATAGGAGATAACATGATGTACTATATCTTTTTATAAGCTTTGTTTTACAAACTGAACTGGCTTCTTGCTAAAATTTAAAAAAAAAAAAATCCAAAACTGCTGAGGGATGTATTCGAGACTAAGTTACTATTGCGTCTTTTCTTCTGAAACTAACAAATGGGCAGGATAGTAAAATGGTCGTGCACTACTTAAGTTTGTGGAAAACTTATCTTAAATTGATATTGTGTTATGTTAGAAGGTAGCAATAAGGTTTTGGTGTGAATTTGGAACAATTTATATCAAACATGTAAACACCTTCGTCTCTCATTTCGTTTCGGTTTGCAGAATTAAGATATAATCATTTGAGTATTTTCGACGTTTTACACAAGTCTCTGCTAAGTGTATGCACAAATCGGTTATTTTGCCTCTATTTTTTATGAGTCGGTTTATAAAAGGCTAACATAGACTCTGGGCTTGTTACGATAAATAAGTGATTTGCTATAATAAAAAGAAGAAGAAAATAGTTCTGTATTATTGAACTTGAGACTGTTTACTCTTTTGAGAATGCATGAGATAAATTGAAGTATAAAATTGTCATAAGTCAAACCCAGCTGTGACTTGGATCTGCTCTTGAACTATCTCCCCTAAAGTAGCTGAAATGCTTAAGAGTATGTATTTGTCGTCTAACTGTTTAAAAAATGAGGATGTTTGGTTAAGTTGTAATGCTGGGAATGCTCAAGATTACTTAGCTCGCTAACTTATAAATATTGAGAGTCTAGTAATCATGGCTGTACCTATTTGTTTTTTGAGGTATGATATGTAGTTTTCAACAGTAAGTTGTCAAGGTTCCTCCCTAAGGTTGGCTTAAGTGCGGCTGAGATTTTTTTAAAAAAAAAATTAAAGTCTCATGCTAGTAGTCTGGCAGTGAGTATGAATCAAAAAAAAAAAAAGTTTAATATCTGAGATCTAATTGATCTATGGTTAGAGATAAGTAGATAGCTGTTGGTGTGTAGCTCCTCTAGTTGAAAGAAAAGATTAGTAATCCTTTTGAACAAATCTAGGAGTAGTAGTTGTATTCATTCAAGAGTTCGTTTGTGTGTTCTCTTTTCAATTAAGTGAAGATGATGAGTTTATTGAGTTGTTGTGCCTTGTATTGATCTTAAGAGTGCTTAAATCAAGTTAGCTGATTGTTTTTTCATAAATGATGAGGAATGGTTGTTTTACCTCTCGTAATCTTCGAACTTGTTAAAACTTATTTCATGTGCTAGTTATGCTTAAAAGGAGTTAACTAGTATGAAGCTGTACTACTCTCATGTGGTTTGATTAAGGTTTGAGGCTTTATAATTATTGTTTGATTGTGTATCCTTATTTGTGAACACTTTCATACGGGATCTGAAAAGGTTTGAGGGTGATTAACTAGAACATTGAATTTGGTAGCTGTTTGTGTCATATTTTCAGAACAAAAGTTGAACTCTGTTTTCTCCTTCTTGTGTGAAAAGTGTAAATGAACAGGTTACTCTACTTTTGCCATAGCTTAAGTTGGTTTAACCAATTTACTAAAGCATGTAGTGTTACCTTTTTTACTGTCCCTTCCAGCTTTTGTGTTTCGTTCAACTATGACCTTCTGAAACGTTGCTTATTAAATTATCGATATTATGCTTCATGATCAGTTTGAGTCAAGAGTTAATCTGCTAGTAAGCTCGTGATGTGACTGGCTGTTTCACTCCTTTTGATTTAATCATGAGGGTTGGTTCCAGTTGTTTTCTCATGCTAGTGTGTACTAAATTGCTATTTAGATTTGTGTTTAAGACTGGTGAAACTTTAAAACATAAAAGAAGGCTTTGGATGTGATCATGGTTTAAATGTTTGTGAGCTAATTTTTTTGAGACCACATACTAGATTTTTTGACATAGGAGATCTTCTTATGATTTAACTAGATTCTGGAAATAATTAGTATTTTTGTGCCTTATTTTAATTACAACGTATAGCATTTGATGTTAATTATTTCCATCTATGATTTTTTTTTTAAAGCCACCAGAAAGGTGGAAATTTTATTGAAAAGAAAATTATGTACATATCAATCCAAAAGTGATTGATCAAAGAGAAGAAACAACAAAAAGAAAAGGGTGATCAATCCAAAAGTGATTGATCAAAGAAAGAAAAACAGCAAAAATATATGGAAAAACAGCAAGTGGAAAAGAAAATATAGAAGGAGAATGTAGCAGATTAGTGACAACTATAAATCCAAGGGCCTTGACTTGATAACACCTATCACACCTTCAAAGTCTCACAGGTGGAATGTTTCAAATCATGTGAATCATTCTTTAGGCAGTCTTGAATATAATTGTGTTCATCTGTGGGCATCTTCTGCTGTATATGATCTAGGCCACTCTCAAACTTGTACCATTACCAAAGCAGCATTAAGCATATCATGGAATGTTGTAACATCCATATTAAGGAATGAGCATGATGAACACACTAATATCACCTTAAACACAGATGCTGCATCAGTCTATGCTTCAGTCTGCATATTGGAAATGGCTCTTTTATATGCCCGATCTTCAGTCTGTAGCTTTATCTTGTGTTCTTATTCTCAAATTGGAATTCCAGCCTTCACTATGTTCAATATCCTCCTAGTTTTACTTGGTAACTCATGGAAACTATTAAAGTGAATTGTACCTGGACATATGTAGCAAGCACCTACTAATTTTTGCAGCATTTGAATCTGATGCATCTCTTTCAATTTAATACCTGCCCCTAGCTTAATCCTTTACATGAAACCATCCTCTAAGTACAGCCTACTATCCATATCATGAGCATCACACCATTTATATTAAGGAATGAGCATGCATAGCACACTGATACCACCTATTGAGCCGAGGGTCTCTCGGAAACAGCCATCCTACCTTGGTAGGAGTAAGGTCTGCGTACATTCTACCCTTCCCAGACCCCACGATGTGGGATTTCACTGGGTTGTTGTTGTTGTTGTTGTTGCTCACAATCTGTGGCAAACTGTGATCACAGTAGTGGCAATTCTGCTGTCAGTCTGGTGCTTTATCTTCGATGGTCCTTATTCTCAAATTTGGGATTTCTCTCTTGTCTATGTTCAGAATCCTCTTGGCTTTACTTGGTAATTCTTGAAAACTATGAAACTGAAGTGTACCTGCAAAATAAAAAACCAAGTTAGTTAAAAAATCTGCCAGCCCATTGCCTTCTCTATGTATATGCTCCACAGCTACTGTTTGATCCTCCATCATTCTCTTGATATCATCCACCAGCATTGAGATGCTCCAAGGGACCTTCCATTCTTCCTTTAAAATCATCTTCATAGACATGGAATCAGTCTCTATGATCAATGGGAAAAGCTACTTTTCCACACAATACCTCATTCCCATCCTAATAGCCTCAGCCTCAGCCACAATATTTGTTCCATCTGTCAAAGTTTTTGCAGCTGCATACACCAATTCTCCCACATCATTTCTTATACAAAAAGCTGCAGAACTTGGACCTGGGTTTCCTTTAGCAGCTCCATCAGTATTACACTTGAAAACACCAGATGCAGGTCTCCTCCATTTAATAAGTCTGCATATAACAGTAGGCTTATATTCTTCAAAGAACTGAACAATATGCTGCCATGTAGTTTGAATATTCAGCCCAGGAAACTGAATTTTACACAACATATGAATATTCATGTTTATATCATATAGCACTCTATTCAGATTCATTGTACCACCATGAAGCCTATTGTTTCTCCGCTTCCATATTTGCCACACAACAAAAGCAGGCACTGCTTTAAATATGGATTTCATTTTGAAGTGTCATTTTGCTTCCCACCAACTTCTTATAGCATGTTTTACCTAAATACAATTCATATTCAAACCAGCCCCCATATTGAAGTATCTCCATACCTTTGTAGCCAAATCTCCACACAGAAATAGATGATTCATTGTCTCCATCTGAGCATTATGACAGCAACAACACTTTGAAACTAAAGGAATTCCAATACTTGCCACCACCTCATCAATTGGGACTTTAAACTTCCACAACCTCCACAGGAAGAATGAAATTTTAAAAGGCACACCTTTGATCCACATATTCTGAAATGGCACAGTTACATTAGCTTTTTTCCTCAGTAGCTGCCATGCACTACTTACTGTAAATTTGCCTGAACTTGTCATCATCCACCAAGGTCTATCCCATTCATTTGATGCATATTTAATGTCAATGTCCTGTATTATATGCTGCACAATATCTTCAGGAAAAAGCTGCATGAGTTTGCTGATATTCCATCTTTCATCTGTCATAAGTTCAGAAACATCTTTAGCCTGCTCATTGATTTGCCAGGACTGTGGAACCACATAACTAAGAGCACCTAGTTTAGTCCAATTATCAAACCAAATGTTTGAGCTTCCAATCTTAGGCTCCCACCAGATTTCCTGTTCTATATTATCCCTAGCTTTCAACATCATCTTCTAGACTTGGGATCCTCCCTTCCATTGTACCACCTGAGGAATTTGTTTTTTACAGTATTTATTCCACATAAAATTAGCCCAGAGAGAACTAGTGGTTCTAAACTTCCACCATAGTTTAGCACATAAAGCTTTAGATGCGTCATAGATAGACCTGAAGCCCAAACCTCCTTCATTCTTGGGAATGCACATGTTAAGCCAAGCTGCCCAGTGTCTGCATTTACCTTCTTCCTTATTATTCCAAAAGAATTTATCAAATATTCTGTGTAATTCCTTTAGAACACATTTAGGAGGCCTTATAGCAGATAACACATGAATGGGAATACTTTGAAGCACACTTGTAATCAACACTACTTTTCCTCCATAAGACAGTAGCTTGCCTTTCCATGTTTGTAACCTGTCTTTGACATTCTTCAATAATGCAGTGTAATCCACCTTCCTTTTCCTGGCAAGAGTGATTGGTACTCCAAGATATGTAAAAGGAAATTGACCTCTCACAAATCCTGTTGCTGTTGCAACCTGCTGGCTTAACTCATGTGATACTTTGCTGAACATATAAAATGAAATTTTCCCCTTATTTATCAGCTGTCCAGACACTTTCTCATATTCCTTAAGAGTATCCATGATCATTTGATGTATACAATCTTGTATACATCAAACTTTATCACCTCCCAACACTTCTGATAGAATATACCAGAAAGTCCATCAGGACCACAAGCACTATCCCCATGTAACTCAAATATAGCCATCTGTACTTCCTCCATAGTAGGCAGTTCAGCAAGTATTAAATTATCCTCCTCCCTTATCAGCTCTGGAATATGATTAAATATTGGAGAATCTTCTCTCACCTCTTCATGAGTAAACTGCTTCTGGAAAAAGTTGACAGCTTGAGCAGCAACACTATCAACATCCTCAAGCCAGTTACCAGCATCATCTTTAATCCTTCTAATGTGAGTTCTTTTTCTTCTACCTTTTACCAGGCTATGGAAATATCTAGTGTTCTTATCACCTTCAGAAAAACAATCTATCCTGGCCTTTTGTCTCCAGAATTCCTCCTCATAATGAAGATACAACTTGAGTTATGCTTGTGCCCTCTGCATGACCATTCTATTTTCTTCAGATGGATCTGCCTCAAACAACTGCTCCTTAATCTTAACTATTTCTTCTCTAATAACAAGTTGTTTAAAAATGTCACCAAAAGTAGCCTTACTCCATGTACTTAAAGCTGTTTTCAATTTCTTCATCTTGAGTTTAAATGACAGAAATACATCATCTGATAAAGTTGTTTCCCATTGTTGCTTAACCAAATCAAGAAAAGTATCATGTTCCACCCAGAATTTGAGAAACCTGAATGGTTTTACAAATTTTTGCACTTGATCTCCACATGATACCAGTAGTGATGCATGATCAGAACCAGTCCTTGACAAATGCTCTACCTCTAAATGTCCAAATCAATTCTGAAACATATCATTGTGTACAATGCTGTCCAATCTTTTAAAAATGCAGTCATTAGCAGCCCTTCCATTCCACCAGGTGAAAGGACTCCCTTTGAAAGGCATCTCATACAACTCACATGAATTCAAACAAAAGGCAAAATCCTCATATTCATGTGGCAAAACTGGTAAACCTCCTATTTTTTCTTCTTCATTCATTATAACATTAAAATCACCACCCACCATCCAAGGAGATGCCATATTGCTAGTCAAGAGATATAAACTGTCCCACAACTGCAGTCTCTCAACTTCTGAGCATTTAGCATACACCATTGTAACCACCATATCTTTATTGAAATCTTGAAAATTCAACTTGACAGTAATAGATTGCTCAGTATCTAATAAAACCTCAACATCAACATTGTGTTGCACAAAGAACCAGATTTTTCCATTACAGTTGGAATTAGCATAAGGCATTCCAAGTTTCCTTCTATATTGCTGAATTTGTCTTTGATGCTGAAAAGGTTCCATCAAAGCTATCAAAAAGAACTTATGATGCTTATTTAACATTTGAACTCTATGAAATTCTTGTTGTGACTTCACTGATCTAATGTTCCAGAATAAAGTCTTAACAATAATTTAACAGATTTCTTAATGTTACTCCTTGTTGAATACCTCACAATTTGTGGAACCTCAGTGTTTTGCTTTCTTTCTTTTTTGAACCCTTTGCTTTGTGATTTTGGAGATACACCTGCCTCTACACACATCTGCTGTTTTTTCAGATCAATAGCAGTACAATCAGCATCTTCCTTTTGATTATTGATCAAATTCAACTTATCAGTTACCTCCTGTAACTTGTGAGAGACTACCTAATGTAAAGCTTTGTTTGGTGATATCCTTACATCAACATTCAGAGGCTGCATATCTCTAATGTCAGGAATTATAGCCAAAGCTAAATTCTGGTGTTCTGCATCTGCAACTTTGTCAAGATAATAACTAACCAACTGCAAGTTGCAGTTAGAGCTATGTACCTCTTCATCATGAATATCCTTCAACACTATTGCCTGAGTAGACCTCTCATGATCCATGGAACCAGTCATATCTTGCATCCTCTCAACACAACCATCATTCAAAAACATCTCACCTGTTTGATTACATTCAGACTGTATCAAAGAAATATTAGAGGCCTTATCCCCATCCTGAATCCTGTTATCATTCCTTTGCTGATGGACTTCCTCTACATCCTTACTAGTATTATATTTAGTTCCCAATTGCTGATCATCTTCATCAACCCTTCCATATTTCATTACCGATTTTTGGACATCTGCAGGTAGTTCAATATTCTCTTGTTGATGACAATCCTGAGACTTCTCTGAACCATCAGCCTTTGTAATCTGCAGAAAGAGTTCATTATCATCCATCAGTGAACTATGAATGCCTTTTTGTTCAGGATCATCATTAGGCTGTTGTATTCTGGCAATATCACGTATAGTGTGATTATGATTATCACCACTATGGTCCTTTATAGCTTCATTGCCATAACCTTCTCCCTTTTCCAGAACCTTCACACCATTATGTACCTTATTCTGCATCTTTTTGCCATCTAATGCAGCTGCAACCCCTTCTTGTATAACCACATCTTCCTCAGTGACATTCTCCTCCTGATTATCACTGAGCCTATTCACATCAACATCCTGTACTCCATTGTTAAGTATCTCAAATTTGTTTGATACCTTAACATCTTTGGTTCCATCATCTCTCCTAGTTGGATTCACATTGTTCTTATACAACCCCTTGTTTCCAGGGTAGGTTACCACAGTACCACTTGATAACACCTTTGGTAAAAATTTTTGCATTGGTTTTTTCCACCCCCTATATCTTCTATATCTCCCTTGTTGGAACTGCCCTTGTTTACTAGTTCCAGGGTCATCTATACCGGCTGCAGCCTTTCCTTTGTTCTGTGACACTACTCCATTATCTGCCAACTCATTTTCAACCAGTTGTGGATGCAACACCCAACATTCATCATTGGAGTGACTTTTCAACAAGCACTTTGTGCAATACTTTGGTAAATAATCATATTGAATATTAACTTTGATCGACCTGACAACCTTTGTTACATCATCTTCAATCTCCATCCACACATACTTAGGCAAATCTGCAAGCAAATCCACCTGCACTTTCACTCTTGCACAGTTTGGCCTGCTCTTATAAATAGTAGCAGCATCTAATTAGATTGGCTTGCCCACTGCAGAAGCCAACGAAAATAAAGATTCCTTGACAAAAAAAGGTAGGAAGTAACTCTAATCCTTTTCTTTTCTTTCTTTTTACATGAACACCATGGGAGTTTGTTGGAGTTGTGGCTCAACTCTAATTCTGCTCAGGTCATAGGAGCAGTCAGCAGCAGATTTATTTGCTCGTGTCTAGCCTTCCCTACTTTCGCGTCAAAAGAATCCACGTCTCTCTTCCTCCCTTAAAATTTTATATCTTTTGTATTACTATATGTTATTCGCACCTTTTGACTAACATCTTTTATGGGTTTGTACTTGTAGTATTTTGTTTCTTGCTTGTTTGTGAACTCGTGAATGGCCGAGCCTTGTCATTGGCCACTTTTCCTTAGATATAAATCTTGGTTTAAGGATAGCTTAGGATAAAGAAGTGACAAATGTCCCTTTAACTTTGCGTATTTCACAGGTTGTAAACATTTTCTAACTAATAGATAAGGCTGATTTTTTCTTTTCTTTAAAAGTTAACTAATGTTTCTATTAAAATGAATTTTAACAAAAATTAGCTATCTAAATAGGGGTTTCAAAAGGGTAAGATGCATATTTCATGGGCAATCATTTTTTATTTAATGCTAACATATGGAGCAGGTCAGATTCTTTGAGCTTAATTAAGAACTTTATATTAGGGCTCAAGTATAGTGGCCAAAGTTATTTTACGAGAGCTACAAGGTACATACTCTATTTTATTTTATATACATATATATACTATCTTTTTTTAAAAAAAAATCATCCAATCATCTTTACACTATGCGTGTCCTTATATATATATATATCACGGTACTTATACATATTATTATATTTTCCATGGCTATTTCTAAAAGTATAACTCTCTATACTATTTTTATATACGATAAACATACTTCATGTATATATTATTTTCTCATAAAAAATATATATTTTCATACTCTACATTATATATACTGTCCTTATAGATAATAATCATATTTATACCTTTCTTCAGAAAATACACATGTACTCTTTTTGTAAACAATTTACATCCCTAGTACATACAATTTTACAACTCGAATTAATTACTTTCCTTTACAATGAGTATACCTACACACTATTATTTTTAACACGTACCATACCTATACTATCTTATTTCCGTCAATTCCCTTCGTCATCTTTCCATATATGCATCTATATAATACTATCATGTCATCAATAACTTTTTTTTAGTTACCCATGATATACATATCACGTATATACGTTATTTTCTTATATATATATATATATATATATATATATATATATCCTCTTATTCTATATTATACATACTATAGATAAAACAAATGTCATACATATTTTTCTCATGCACACATTAGCATTAACCACTTACTTTATATATATGCATTTACTCACATAGTTACAATTACCTTAAAACCCCTTTTTTTATACAAATAATTTTGAGAGAGTAGTTTGTTTTCCGCAATTCTTTAAATAGGTGATAATAAATAAGAAATAATTAGATAATCCCCCTCTAATATTAATTAAGCTAAGTTTAAAGACTGTCTTCGGATAGGCTCTGAGGGATGCTTAACACCTTCCCCTCTGGGGTAAATAAAACCCGTACCTAGAATCTCACAGGTTTCAAAGACTAAAAAATGGAGTTTACTTTTTTTTAAATGGTTTCCTAATATTTCCTAAAATTAGGTGGCGACTCTGAAAATTTGCAAAACCAGAGGAAACATAGTCATAAGTTGTGAACTAGTTTTAATCCGTTAAAAATAGGGCATGACAGAATGGCGACTCTGCTGGGGAGGCAAGTCTTAGGTTTTGACTTTAGCAGACTAAGTTTAAGAAGTAGATGCTTGAGGGATGTTTTTTTTTTATTTATATTTTATCACCTGTTATTTATGAGTTGCTACATTGCTATATTTGAAAGGACGCGAGCCAAAGCCAAACTTGTGCTCCTTATTTGTTTGAGAAAACACTATTTGTTACTGCTTTCCTTATAATGTCATTACACTTTCTATCGAGTCTTTGGCCGTACACTTACACACACTGTGGTTCACGCGAGGTGTTGTAGTTGTATTCATTCAAGAGTTCGTTTGTGTGTTCTCTTTTCAATTAAGTGAAGATGATGAGTTTATTGAGTTGTTGTGCCTTGTATTGATCTTAAGAGTGCTTAAATCAAGTTAGCTGATTGTGTTTTCATAAATGCTGAGGAATGGTTGTTTTACCTCTCGTAATCTTCGAACTTGTTAAAACTTATTTCATGTGCTAGTTATGCTTAAAAGGAGTTAACTATGTATGAAGCTGTACTACTCTCATGTGGTTTGATTAAGGTTTGAGGCTTTATGAATTATTGTTTGATTGTGTATCCTTATTTGTGAACACTTTCATTAGGGATCTGAAAAGGTTTGAGGGTGATTAACTAGAACATTGAATTTGGTAGCTGTTTGTGTCATATTTTCAAAACAAAAGTTGAACTCTGTTTTCTCCTTCTTGTGTGAAAAGTGTAAATGAACAGGTTACTCTACTTTTGCCATAGCTTAAGTTAGTTTAACCAATTTACTAAAGCATGTAGTGTTACCTTCTTTACTGTCCCTTCCAGCTTTTGTGTTTCGTTCAACTATGACCTTCTGAAACGTTGCTTATTAAATTATCGAGATTATGCTTCATGATCAGTTTGAGTCAAGAGTTAATCTGCTAGTAAGCTCGTGATGTGACTGGCTGTTTCACTCCTTTTGATTTAATCATGAGGGTTGGGTCCAGTTGTGTTCTCATGCTAGTGTGTACTAAATTGCTATTTAGATTTGTGAAACTTTAAAACATAAAAGAAGGCTTTGGATGTGATCATGGTTTAAATGTTTGCGAGCTAATTTTTTTGAGACCACATACTAGATTTTTTGACGTGGGAGATCTTCTTATGATTTAACTAGATTATGGAAATAATTAGTATTTTTGTGCCTTATTTTAATTACAACGTATAGCATTTGATGTTAATTATTTCCATCTATGATTATTGGGATTGTAACTCTAATCCTTTTCTTTTCTTTCTTTTTACATGAACACCATGGGAGTTTGTTGGAGTTGTGGCTCAACTCTAATTCTGCCCAGGTCATAGGAGCAGTTAGCAGCAGATTTATTTGCTCGTGTCTAGCCGTCCCCTACTTTCGCGTCAAAAGAATCCACGTCCCTCTTCCTCCCTAAAAAATTTATATCTTTTTTATTACTATATGTTATTCGCACCCTTTGACTAACATCTTTTATGGGTTTGTGCTTGTAGTATTTTGTTTCTTGCTTGTTTGTGATCTCGTGAATGGCCGAACCTTGTCGTTGGCCACTTTTCCTTAGATATAAATCTTGGTTTAAGGATAGCTTAGGATAAAGAAGTGACAAACGTTCCTTTAACTTTGCGTATTTCACAGGTTGTAAACATTTTCTAACGAATAGATAAGGTCAGATTAGCTATCTAAATAGCTATCTATTTAAATCCGTTTTAACAAAAATTAACTATCTAAATAGGGGTTTCAAAAGGGTAAGATCCATATTTCATGGGTAATCATTTTCTATTTAAAGCTAACTTATGGAGCAGGTCAGATTCTTTGAGTTTAATTAAGAACTTTATATTAGGGCTAAAGTATAGTGACCAAAGTTATTTTACGAGAATTACAAGGTACATACTCTATTTTTTTTATATACATATATATACTATCCTTTTTTTTTTAAATCATCCAATCATCTTTACACTATGCGTGTCCTTATATATATATCACGGTACTTATACATATTATTATATTTTCCATGGCTATTTCTAAAAGTATAATTCTCTATACTATTTTTACATACGATAAATATACTTCATGTATATATTATTTTCTCATAAAAAATATATATTTTCATACTCTACATTATATATACTGTCCTTATGTACATACAATTTTACAACTCGAATTAATTACTTTCCTTTACAATGAGTATACCTACACACTATTATTTTTAACACGTACCATTTCTATTCTACCTTATTTCCGTCAATTCCCTTGGTCGTCTTTAAATATATGCATCTATATGGTACTATCATGTCATCAATAATTTTTTTTTTTAGTTACCCATGATATACATATCACGCATATACGTTATTTTCTTATAATATATATATATATATATATATATATATATATATATATTATTCTATATTATACATACTACCCTAGATAAAACAAATGTCATACATATTTTTCTCATGCACACATTAGCATTAACTACTTTCTTTATATATATGCATTTACTCACATAGTTACAATTACCTTAAAACCCCCTTTTTTACACGAGTAGTTTTGAGAGAGTAGTTTCTTTTCCGCAATTCTTTAAATAGGTGATAATAAATAAGAAATAATTAGATTATCCCCCTCTAGTATTAATTAAGCTAAGTTTAAAGACTGTCTTCGGATAGGCTCTAAGGATGCTTAACACCTTCCCCTCGGGGTAAATAAAACACTTATCTAGAATCTCACAGGTTTCAAAGACTAAAAGATGGAGTTTACTTTTTTTTAAAAATGATTTCCTAATATTTCCTAAAATTAGGTGGCGACTCTGAAAATTTGCAAAACCAGAGGAAACAGAGTCATAAGTTGTGAACTAGTTTTAATCCATTAAAAATAAGGCATGACAGCCCCGTTATCATCGTGGCGGTAATTGGCCTGTTATTTTATTAAGTGTGTTTTAAATAAGCCCTTAGTCTATCATTTTTTGTCATCTCGAAATTAAAGTCTTAGGGACTGTTCTTGGAGATATTTGGAAAAAAGTCTTAGAGGTAAATCTCGCTAATCCCTTTTACTATTCCGTTAATCCTAATCATCATGGATTCCCTCTTTCCTTTAATAATCCTTTAGTAATGGAAGATGGAACTGGGTTTTGATGAACTTTACTCTAGGCTTATTAATGATGAAATTGATGGGATTTATGCTAGATTTTGATGAATCTAAATCTATTAATCATATATCTTCCATTATTAGCGTTGAATTCTTGAATCAAAGAGTTAGGGTTTAGACCCAATTTTGGGGGTTTTGTTTGAAATCAGAAATTAGTCCTATCCTTTAGTCAAATCAGTAATTAGTGATTGGGTTATGATTACCTAGATCTTAATTTGATGTTTTGCTTTCGAATTTCCCATTTTGCCCTTGTGGGCCCCGTTTTCCCAATTTCTAGGGTTAGACTACTTTGGAATTGAATAGTAGCAATATTAGTATCATTCTTCATGGTTTCTAATCTAGATTTCGAATATGCCTAGACTACTTTGGTTTTGAGGCTCGGCGGAAGGGCAAGACAGAGGAGTGAGTTGTTGGTGTTTGCGGTTCGGCCGTCCAGGTAGGTTATGGCTTATCCTTGGTGAGACTTCGTATAACAAAACACATATTTAGATTATATTATCGGAGACAGCATGTGAACCTCCGGGTATGAAGTTGGGTTGGATATTGCCTTAGGTTGGGCCCTATTGTATGTTTGGGGCTAGCCACCCCGTTGTGTTGTGATTGTTGTTCTATTGTGCTGGCTTGATGCCATGAGTTGTTGATAGATATTGGATTCTGTTTTATCATCTTGATTATGATATTGTTGGCGTACCCACTGTTGGTACTTGTGATTCAGTTATATTGTTGGCGTACCCACTGTTGGTATTTGTGATTCAGATATATTGTTGACGTGCCTATTGTTGGTACTTGTGATATTAAGCATGATTATTAATGTTGATACATGCATTGTATGCACTCTCATTTTCATGATGCACTGTTGAGATACTGATGATACTTGATGAAACAGTGTGATGAGTTGGGCTCGGCTTTTACTTTAGTGACGTAATAGGTCGATATCCGATGTTAGTTCCAGAATCATTGATTGAGTGAGTGTATGGACTCCGCAGGTCCCCCACAGTAGTGCCAGTGAGAACCCCTCGTGGGTAAAGATCCGGGACATGTGGCACTTAGACTTCACGAGTCACATTGGGTTGTGCTATCGAGATGTCGATATTTCCGTCCGGAGTACATGTGTACACAACATTTGCATGGCATTGCAAACCCTGCACGCTCTACGTCTGGAAGATCTGCGAATCCCTCATGCTTATGTTAAAACTTTCGCATTGCATTCATACACTATTGTATTTCATTGGATTGCATTATGACTTGATTTTGAGATGTTTTGGTGTTGTACTTGTGATATTGGATTCAAACTTGATATATTCAGACTTGACACATTTGGGATTAGATGCTTTACTTAGCCAATAACATGTAGTTAGATTCGATTTATACTTGCTGGTTGTCTGCCTGTCTGCTTTATTATCTAAATTGTGAAAGCTATACTTAGTCGGCCGATGATGCCTACCAGTACTGTTGTTTTGTACTGACCTGCACTTGCTATATTCCTTTATGACTGCAGAGTATCAGGTTGGATCTGCTTCCATTACACGTGGCTGATAGTCGCTTTAGCATTTTCTTCGAGTTTCCAAGGTGAGCATGGTCGTTTGCTACCTTGAAGAGTTCTCTATCATTATGTCATATTTCTATCCAGAGACATAGACACTTTATGTATTATTATTCCAGACTTGTATTATTTCCCTTTTAGATACTCCTGTATTACTCAGACTAGACCCTGGGGCATTATTTTTATTTCGCACTATCCTACAATATATATTATCATGAGACCTACATATTTATTCTATTCTGTTGCTTGATTTAATTATTTATGTCTTAATTATAGTTGGGTTAAGGGTTCGCTTACCGAGGTGGGAGAGGTAAGTGCCCGCATGACTTATGCCAAAATGAGCTGTGATAAGTTGGTATCAAAGCCTTAGGTTACCCGGTCTATAATACAAGAGCATGTCTAGTAGAGTCTCGTTAATCGGTACGATGAGCTCCGTATTTATCTGCGAGAGTCTATAGAACATTTAGAAAATCTCACCTTCTTTAGTTTTTTCATGCTACTTTATTCCAATTGGTATCTGATTCTTATCTCTTCTCTCACAGATGGTGAGGACTCGAGATATTACGGCCCAAGGTCAGGTGCCAGAGCCAGCAGCTACGGTGGCACCCGAGGGTGAGCGACAGCAAGAGGGCGCGGCAGAGCGAGAGACCGCGGGGCTACCCTAGCCAGGGGCAGGGCTCCTACGGTAGGGCAGCAGCGGGAGAGGTCTCCGTCTCCCAAGCCCAAGTATCAGCCGGATCGAGGCAAAGCCGCAGAGGATGCTGTGCCCCAGCATAGACACAACCTGAGGTTACTTTTGATCAGGTTAAGCATGACACTATGGCCAAGGTTCTACTTCAACTTGATGCCCAGCAGGCGCAGCTAGTGTTACTACTCCCGGTGGGGGTTCACAGACCAGAGTAAGGGCGCAGACCACTGAGCAGGGAACTACGCGGGTAGCATATCCCGCCGTAGCTATGGCTCATCGCATTGATATGATACCCGCTCCTGGTGATGATATTAGGCCCATGGAGGGCGCTGTTATGACTGCGTCCCATCAGGACCTTGTTGGGAGATTTAAGAAGTTAGAGCCACCGAGGTTTGCTGGCACTTCGTCTGAGGATACTTATGAGTTTATTCTTGATATACAGGAGTTGCTGCACCGGATGAGGATCGTGGAGACCCACAGGGTTGATTATGTGTCCTACCAGTTTCACAGCGATGCGAAGACGTGGTGGAGGTATTTCATGGCTTGCAGACATGAGGGTTCCCCTTCTTTAAGCTGGACTTAGTATTACCGGGCCTTACCTTGAGAAGTATGTGCCCCGGTCTTTGCGAGAGGCACATAGGGAGGAGTATTTGCATTTTGAGAGGAGGGGCATGTCTTTGGAGTCCTATGTGACCCACTTTCTATATTTGGCCCGCTAGTCTACTCCTTTTATCCCTACTGAAGCCGATAGGATCAGGAATTTTGTTGGGGGACTAATTGGCTTTCTACAGATTCCTTGTCTTCAGATGTAGTCTATGGGGGCTTCCTTGTCCATTATCGAGCATGCTTCTATGGTTGAGGGGGCTAAGGCCCGTGCTTTCGGTGGTAGTGACAAGAGACAGTGTTAGATTGCATTTTTGGGGTTCTGGTTCGAGGGGCGCCAGTCAGCGTTCGAGGCTGCATCAGCCATATATCGGTCGTTTTGTGCATTCAGCGTTATAGGCTTCCCCTAGTGAGCCACCAAAGCAGAGAGCTTCTGAGAGTTCGTTCTCCAAACTAGTGGACAGGGCTGCTTCATTCGGGTGTTCAGCACCTGTGTATCAGCATTTGTCTCCTACTACCCGTTATTCTTATGGAGAGGTTGGGCATGTTGCTAGGAGATATCCCTGACCTAGGTGGGATTTTCAGCCGTCGAGGACTCCGACATCATCTGGTGGTCGAGATGAGGCTTCTTAGAGGGATGATGCTCAGTCAGGCCGCGGTGCTTCTCATGGATCTAGAGGTTGTTCTCAGAGTGCCAAAGGAGGATCTCAGGGGAGGCGTGGTAGAGCCCATTGTTACTCATTTACTGGTAGGCGTGAGGTAGAGGCCTCAGATGCTGTGATTTCAGGTACCATTTGCATCCATTATAGAGAAGCATGTGTGTTATTTGATCCTCGATCCACCTATTCGTATGTATCTACATTTAGTGCTGTCGGTTGGGATTTTCCTCGTGATAGCATAGATATACCTGTTCATGTGTCTACTCTGGTCGAAGATTCTGTGATTGTTGATCGAGTCTACTGGTCTTGTTTTGTTGCTTTTATGGGGTATGACACTTGGGTAGATTTGATGATTCTCGATATGGTGGACTTTGATGTTATATTAGGTATGTCCTAGCTTTCTGCTTATCACGCGATCCTGAACTGTCACGCCAAGATAGTCACCTTAGCCATGCCAGGCATCCCTAGGCTCAAGTGGAGGGGTATTCCTTGTCCCGCTTCGATGAAGATCATTTCCTTCTTTCAGGTGAAGAAGTTAATTAGTAAGTAAGGGGTGTTTAGCCTATTTGGCTCATATTCGTGATACGACTGTTGCATCTCCACCCCTTGAGTCTATTGCTATTGTGAGTGAGTTCGCGGAGGTATTCCCATCAGATCTGCCAGGTATGCCACTTGATCAAGACAATGATTTCTGTATTGACTTGGATCCGGGCACTCGTCCTATTTCTATTCCGTTATATCAGATGGCACCTACCGAGTTGAGGGAGATTAAGGAGCAGTTACAAAATTTGTTGAGCAAGGGATTCATTAGACTGAGTGTCTTCCCTTGGGGTGCTCCTGTGTTGTTTGTGAAGAAGAAGGATAGGACTATGATGATGTGCATTGATTATCACTAGCTGAACAAGGTCACTATTCAGAACAAGTGCCTTATACCTCGTATTGATGATCTGTTTGACCAGCTTCAGGGTGCTTTGGTGTTTTCGAAGATTGATTTGCGTTTCGGCTATCACCAGTTGAAGATCAGGGCGGAGGATATTCCGAAGACGGCTTTCAAACGAGATATCACCATTATGAGTTTCTAGTGATGTCTTTTGGGCTTACCAATGCCCCGGCTGCATTTATGACATTGATGAATGGAATCTTTAGGCCATTCCTTGATTCCTTCGTGATTTTGTTTATTGATGACATCTTGGTGTATTCCAAGAGTAGAGATGAGCATGAAAACCATCTTCGTTCTGTTCTTGGGTTGTTGAATAAACATAGCCTATTTGCTAAGTTTTCTAATTGTGAGTTCTGGTTGGAGTCTGTAGCATTCTTGGGCCATGTTGTGTCTAAGGATGGGATTATGGTTGACCCACAGAAGATTGAGCCTGTAAGGGGTTGGGCGAGGCCCACTACTGTTACTGAGATTCGTAGTTTTGTGGGTTTGGCCAGCTATTACCATCGCTTTGTGAAGGTTTTGCTACTATTGCTTCATCTTTGATCAGATTGACTAAGAAGGATGTTCCCTTCCAGTGGACAGATGATTATGAGGAGACCTTTCAAAAGCTCAAGCTTATTTTGACTATAGCTTCGATCTTAGCATTACCCGTGGAGGGTAAGGATTTCGTTGTCTATTGTGATGCCTCCTGTATGGGCTTGGGTACTGTGTTGATGCAGGAGGGTAGAGTGATAGCTTATGCTTCCTGTCAGTGGAAGGTTCATGAAAAGAATTACCCTACTCATGATCTGGAGTTGTTGGTTGTGGTCTTCGCCTTGAAGATTTAGAGGCATTATTTGTACGGTGTTCATTGTGATGTTTTCACCGAATCACCGTAGTCTTCAGCATGTGTTTACCCAAAGAGATCTTAATTCCAGGTAGGGCCGATGGATGGAGCTCCTGAAGGACTATGACATCTCTATTCTTTATGATCTCGGAAAAGCCAATGTGGCGGCTATTGTCTTGAGTCGTAAGGCAATGAGTATGGGGAGTTTAGCCCGATTGATTGTTTCTGAGCGTTCGTTGGCCATGGAGGTTCAGACTCTGGCCAACAGTTTTGTTCGCCTTGATATTTCAGCCCCGGGCAGGATTTTGGCTTGTACTGAGGCGAGGTCGTCTTTATTGGATCGGATCAGGACTCACCAGTTTGACGATGCTCAGTCGAGCAAGATTCAAGATAGAGTTTTGAGGGGTGAGGCCAAGGAGGCCTTGATTGATTCTGAGGGCATTTTGAGGATTAGAGGACGCGTGTGCATTCCTCGTGTTGGTAATTTGATTCAGTTGATCTTGTCTGAGGCTCATAGCTCTCGCTATTCCATTCATCCGGGGGTGACTAAGATGTATTGTGATTTAAGACAACACTGTTAGTGGTGTCAGATGAAGAAGGATATAGTTGATTTTGTGGCTAAGTGTGGGAATTGTCAGCATGTAAAGTATGAGCACCAGCGACCCGATTGGGTGCTTCAGAGGATGCCCACTCCCGAGTGGAAGTGGGAGAGGATTACTATGGATTTTGTCATTAGTCTTTTGATGACCCATGGCAAGTTTGACTCCATTTGGGTAATAGTTGATCGGTTGACTAAGTCCGCACACTTTGTTCTAGTTCAGGTTTCCTATACTACGGAGAAGTTAGCCAAGGTGTACACTTGGGATATTGTGAGATTGCATAGGGCCCCCATTTCTGTTGTATCTGGTTGAGGTACTATCTTCACTTCCCGTTTTTGGAGGGTGTTTCATACAGAGTTGGGTACCTAATTGGATCTTAGTATAGCCTTTCATCTCCAGACCAATGGCCAGTCCGAGCGGACCATTCAGGTGCTCGAGGACATATTGAAAGCGTGTGTTGTTGATTTTGGTAGCCATTGGGATCAGCACTTACTATTAGTGGAGTTTGCGTGCAACAACAGTTATCATTTGAGTATTGGCATGGCGCCTTTAAAGCCTTGTATGGTAGGAGGTGCAGATCTTCGGTTGGTTAGTTTGATGGATTTGAGGCTCGACCTTGCAGCACGGATCTATTGAGAGAGTCCTTTGATAGAATGAGTTATTCAGGCCAAGCTTTTGGCAGCTCAGGGTGTTATGAGGTTCGGTAAGAGGGGGAAGTTGTCACGACCCGACTAGGGACCATGACGGGTACTCGGAGCTGACTACCGAGCACCACCCATTATACTAATCATCATACTCATCTGAATGCATTTATTAATTTCAACACAACTAGCCATAAGAGAACCATCATCATTTCCAAAACATATCTACATTCGTCTGCATAAGCCCCTCGAGCTATCAAAATGATATACAATACACAATATGATCATCATGGGACATCGACTATCCACACGCACGTATCTACGAGCCTCTACTGGAGTACTAGACATAAAGACGGGACAGGGCCCCGTCATGCCCAAATATATGCACAAAATAATACATCAAAATTGCACCTCCGACGTAATGGAGTGCTCCTGTAAGCCTGCTGAGTAGCTCCTAGGAATCTGGGCCACCTCCCTGTCTACCTGTGGGCAGGAACACAGTGTCCAAAAAGAAAAAGGACTTCAGTACGAAATATGTATTGAGTATGTAAGGCATGGGTAATAACATAAATAAAATGTGAAGGACGGCATAAAATAAAAGACCAGGTATACCTTTTGAGATGTTCGTCATACCTACTTTACCTTTCCACAAGTATCGTGGAATGTGCCTGCATATACATATAATGATACCGTATCCGCACTTACACTTTAGACATTATCCGTATTATGCCATATAGTGGCTCGAAAGCATCCATATTCGGTCACGTAGTGGCTCGACAGCATCCGTATTCGGCCACGTAATAGCTCGACAGCATCCGTATTCGGCCACGTAGTGGCTCGACAGCATACGTATTCGGCCACGTAGTGGCTCGACAGCATCCGTATTCAGCCACGTAGTGGCTCGACAACATCTGTATTCGGCCACGTAGTGGCTCAACATATTCATATATATGTCATGCGCACTCGGCCATAACAAGGCTCGGTATATCCCATCATCATCATTATCATCACTACGGAGGTCTTTTATCAATATCATCGTAAGAGTCTTGAAGGTCGTAAATTCTAGTTTTCCGTAGGAATAGGATATTTCAGACATATTAACTGAATTCGTAATAAGGGAATTATGCTTCTATATCACCTGGAAGGCACAATCACATAAGATGAGACCAACCATAATTAATACCATCTTGTGGCAAGCTCAATGGTATCACGATAACATTACGAGCTTTACACTTCAGCCTTTCTAGAATTGAAATCATCATATATCCATCGTCGTCATTCTATCTTACCTTGAAGAAACAATCATTTTCGCTATCATGGTCATCATTACTGTCATGTCTCACTCTTGAATAAAACAATAACATAGGACGAGGTCAACTATCACGAATGTGATGAAGACTCATTTGGCAAACTCAATCATCCCACGAGGACATGTGGGACTTTAGTCTTTGGGTATCACTGGGAGGGGAATTACCATCGTAACCATTGTCATGAAGAACATTCATCAACATCATCATGAGGGCTTTAGAAATCATGGAAACCTAGCATTTTAGGAGTAAGGGCAATATAGAGAAAAGTGTGGGATCACAACATAGGAATTACCATCATATGAATCACTATCAATTATATCGCAAGGTTCATGAAGATTGTGAGTCTCTAGTGTTTCAGGGCTTAGAAGCGTTGTGAGTGTCGTATTTAGTGTGACAACAATGGAATCATCATCATAATCATAGAACATATCTCGTGACTGGTTCATAAGAAAGCTATTAATAATCATGAACATTTCAGCTTTTGGAATGTAAAGAAGTCATAGAATACATGGAAGATACAATACAGGGGGTCATGCCTTATGAAAGAAAGGGACTAGCCTTACACACCTTTTCGCCTTTCTAACTTGCCGGCTATACGCTTCCTTCAAAATTCGTAATTCTACATTCAAAGAAATTCGTACTATAATTAGATAATCGATAACATGCTTAGGCTTAAGCTAAAGCTAACGAAAATTGGGCATCATTTCCTTTGTTTCTACAACTTCCGCCATATGATGTAACAACTCCCAAACATCAATAACAACCTTCATAATATCATAATCAACAATCTTCATCAACCATACGTTATTCAATTTTCCCAATTCTATTTCAAGTCATCCATAACTAAAATTACCACACTACATCGTATTCGTCAACACCCCAATGCTTCTTCAACACTCTTGACATCATTTACAACAAGATTGTCAAGAACTATAGTTCAAATCAAGTCATTATTCAAGAACACCATAATTTCACACTTGAGCTCCATATTCGACTTTCTTCCATAATCTAAGTCTTTCAACCATTCAATATTATAAATAACATGTGATGATCATGAAACTCACCTTTGATTGTGTAGGAGCAAGTTTTGGATGAAAATGCTTCACTTGAAGAAAAACCCTAGCTCCAATCCAAAGAGATTTCTTGAATCTAGCAACCCTTAAGAGCTTCCTTGCACTTGGTTTCCTTGGATTAATGATATTGCTTCTTGATTTCCCTTGTATTCTTGAATATGAAATATGTGGAATGTTCTAGAGGTGTGGAGAGTGTTGGAGAGAAAAATGGGAAATGAAATAAAAGAACTTGGGGCCTTCTTTATAAAACTTAAAATAGGTCCTGATGGTATTATACGGACACATATACGGTCCGTATAACTTATACTGTCTGTATGTGTGACCATATATTTCTTCCAGTGGAGGACCCCTCTCTGGATAGGTTATACAGTCCCTTATACGGACTGTATAAATTATACGGGCCGTATAAGTTGGCCGTATAACTTCCAGTTTTCCGAAGTTGTTCTCGTCGTTCCGTTTGATCTCCGATCCTTATGGAACCTTCTTAACACTTGTTTAACACTTCATTAACAATCTAAGGGGTGTTATAACTCTTCTGTAAGACATCATTAAGTCAACATTAACTCGGTACTTTGCAAATCCTTTCCGGAACACAACGTATACTTCACCTTTCTTAACGAACTTTCTTCTCTTGCCTCGAACGTCTTTGGGAATCTTAATTAGAACCATTAAATACTACTTCTTACTTATAAAAACATCATATACTTCTAACATTGTGTTAGTCTATCTACCTTATGACAACATGAAATTTTCTGAGGTGTAACATTCTTCCCCCTTTAAAAACATTCGTCCTCGAATGTTAAGTTCCCAGAAATTCTACTGAAATTTCGCCAGATTTCCCCTATAATATGGCACTACCTTTCTGTCACAGCAACCTAAAATATGTCATGCCTCATAGGGCCACAACAATAATATCAACAATGGCCACACACAACCAAGAAATCATTTAAAGAAGTATTATATACCTGGGGACAATGGTGTCTCTGTCTGTACCCTCTCTCAGAGCAGAAACAATTTGGGTACCTAACTGCATATCTTCTTTTGTTTTCCAGGTGATCTCTTTCATCTTCGCATCCTTTCATAATACCTTTATCAAGCTTACATTTCTAGTTCTTAATTCATAACCTGGAGCTATTTGGGAGGGCAGTAGGAACTTCTCGTATTATAATTGTTCTGTAATTCAAATATCATTACTTGGTACAACTATGGGAAATTATCAATGCACTTGCGAAGCATGGACATATGAAAGTCCGAATTTACCAATTCCAATTCTGGAGATAAGTTAATTAAGCTCTCTAAATCATCCCGCGTGTATTCTCAGGAAATCTCTTAAAAATTTTCATGACTCTTTCAAAAAGAATTTCCACATCTCAACAATGCGATACCGAGGGTCACTATCGTTAAACTTTCGTATGCTTTTAAATAGTTTATCCTCATTTCAATTAGCTCGTGGCGGCTATTCCACTTAACTTCCCGTCTTAGTCTATTATTTTCTTCGAGTACCTTCTTATTCAATCCTCTTTACCACTTCATTGTTGACCTTCTTACTACACCCTTCTCCTATCATTCATATTCCCATTTCATCACCGTAACAGTATTTAGTACCCAACTCTATTTTCCAAAACAGATGTGTCTGATTATTAATATTCTCTCTCTTCTTCATTACCTGAACACTCTTTCTTTAGACAAGTCTCTCTTAGACTACAAGTTCATCTCGTCAAATGAGGACACATTTTATATCCACCTATACCTTTCCCATTCCCTTTTCCACCATACAATTAATTCCTTTAGAACATCTCATTTTCTTCGTTGACTATGCAGCCTCGTATTACTAGCTCAATAGTCCTGTAATGGTAAACTTCTAAAGTGCTATAACTCATGTCTCGTATATTTTATTTACACTGTATCTTTACAAAAAATATTGACACTATAGCCTATACAATAAGGAAAGCTTTCATTGGTAACCAACTTACTCGTTAGCGTACATCATTCTCTTACTTTTTTCTAACTAACCTTATCTTTTCTCTAACATTCAAACAATAACTATCTTGGAAGT
This sequence comes from Lycium barbarum, assembly GCF_019175385.1. NCBI lineage: Eukaryota > Viridiplantae > Streptophyta > Magnoliopsida > Solanales > Solanaceae > Lycium > Lycium barbarum. The sequence continues at coordinate 23,032,322 of NC_083338.1, forward strand.
TCTGCTCTCCATACCTTGCTTCTCTCAACCTTGAATACTATCATCCTTACAACCCCCTTTTTTTTTGGTCTCATCGGTATTACTTTAAAAAGTGTCTCATGAAAATTGCAGATTATGGATCAATACTATCCTCGAGGATGTATAAACATTGTTACTACAACATATCATGATTTACCAATTACTTAAAACCTCTCAATTCATACTTGCTTAATTTAAATATTTCACTTTATCAAAGATACAGATATACCTATGACAACATTGGGGAAGGACTCTAGATCATGACGCTCAGCTAATGCATACATACGGTGCTGAGGAGCACTTAAACAAGGGGCTCCCCCGCTGCCCCTACCCTGACCTACTAGTGTCTGGGAGCCTTGCCCCGGAGGGCGCATGGATGATGAAGAACCAGCTGTGGATCCTGTGGGATGAACCGCACGCCTACCACCTCGAAATGGGCACTCCCTCATAATATGACCTGACTGGCCGCAAACATAGCAAACATCCAAACCCAATCAGCACTGTCCCCAATGTAGCTTACCGCACTGGGTACATTGTGGTATAGATGGTCTCATCTGGCCTGAATCACTCCTATACTGAGAACCCAACTCCTTGAAACTCCGACCCGGTTTAGAACGAATAGGGTGGTCGGACCTCTGGCCTGCAAGTCGTGAAGGTGCACTAGTCGTTGAGTAGCATGTGTGTCTAGAATGATGCTGCCTCTTAACGAACTTTCTTCTCTTGCCTCAAACGTCTTTGGGAATCTTAATTAGAACCATTAAATACTACTTCTTACTTATAAAAACATTATATACTTCTCACACTGCGTTAGTCTATCTACCTTATGAAAACATGAAATTTTCCGAGGTGTAACACCTTCCGCTATAGGGAGTACGCCACAACGGATACCTATCCGCTAGGCGACTCGCTATAGTTCCATCCTACACACTATAACGATCGGTCCCTGGCTACAGCAGGACCGCTACCGTGAGCTTGGTGTCGCTGCAGCGGACACAATATACCAAAAAATCCTGGTTTTGACAAAGTTCAATCCGAAATCCAACTATCACCCAAGGCCTCACAGATATAAAACAACCATGCAAACATACATAAAAACGTGTTACTAACCAATCCGTGGCCTCACAATTTCCAGCAGGGGTCTATTTGGCCAAGTAAACCCCCAATGGCCTAAAGCCAAGTTTCCAATCCAAGTCCCAAAACGCCTCCCAGTGCCTTGGGATCTGAACTGAACATCTCACCTAGTCATAAACAGTCATCTGGACTTCTTAGAATGGACGGAATTTAAAAAAAGGTTCATTTACCCAAAAGTCAACTCTGAGTCAAACATATCTCACTTTAAGGCTCAAACTTCCAAAAGTCACACTAAAACTCGCCCGATGACCTCGGGAAAGGGTCAACATGGGTAAAAGGGTCAATAGTACTATAACGACCAATCGGGTCGATTAACTTCACAAAATCGACGAATTTTTGAAAAGGGTCCGTTTACCCAAAAGTTAACTATTGGTCAAAGGTTTTTCCCTCTAAGGTTCTAATTCTCATAATTCACAATAAAACTTGCTCGATAACCTCGAGAACTGTGTCACCCATCCTCACTGGTCAAAATCATACTAACAAGGCTCAAGGAAGGGTCAACGAGGGTAAATGGGTCAAAAGTGCAATAACGACTAAACGGGTCGTTACAGAATCTTCTAATCCACTAAAAAATCCAAGTTCAAGAAACCTAGATTAACCCATTAGAGAAATCCATTTTAATGTTGAGATAGGAGTTAAAATAACTTACCCAAGTTAAACAATATGCTAATCTTGTACATTAACCTAAGGCTCGAATTTATGTAAGTCATTTACCCACCTAGTGTTTTCAAGTCCAAAACAAAAAGGGAGTTTTTCACCCAAAACCAAAACACAACTAGATGCCAACCGAAAGAAGAACAAAGCTAGAATGAATTAAAGAAATGAGGGTTAGAACTTACCCATTTCCAAGGACTCGAGGAATCCTCTGAATTTCCTCTAACATAAGCTAAGGAAATGAGATTGGGTGGAAATGAGGTCCAATCCCGAATTGGGGAAATAAATGCTAGGTCTGTTCAGCAACATCCGCTAGTGCGGAGCTTTCTTCGCAGAGGTGAGGCTGCATCGACGGATAACCATCTGTAGGCATGAGTCTATTAATCCAGTCAGCTTCCTGCAAAAGCAGAATAAGAACCACGAAAGAGGGCTCGCAGATGTTGCCCAAACATGAGCGGGGCGAGCTGCCTTAAAAAGAATTGGAATTTTCCACCAATTTTCCAAAGTTGTTGAAGATCAAACCTTACCCGTAATTTACTTAGGGAACACAAAATTTCTCAGGACCACGCCACTTATTCTTTCCGGTCAAAATATATAAAAAAATAAAAAATAAAACCTTGAGAAGGTGTTTTTTTGAAGTAATAGGGGAAAATTTCATAACGATAGAACGGGTCGTTACAATGTCCAAGAAGAGGGGTTGCAGTACCTCCCTCATTCTTAATTGGACTCTTAGGCAGCTTTCTCTCTGAATCACTATTCTGCAAGACTTGAAATGTGTTCTGATTACTTCCCCATCCCACACCTCCCCCCCCCCCCCCCCTTAATTTTTTGTTGACTAACTTTCTTACTTCCACAAGTTTGGCCCTGAATCTGCACCTTATTCTTATGTCCACCTTGTGCCATCAATGAGCCCGTTTGGATTGACTTATAAGTTGCTTTTAAGCTGTTTTCAACTTTTTTGAGTGTTTGGTTAGCCAGCTTAAAGTCATTTTGTACTTAAAATAAGTCCAAAAAAATAATTGGGCCTGTTTAGCTTAGCTTATCTAAAGTAGCTTATAAGTTAGAAATAACTTATAAGCCAAAAAAAATAAGTTGGGCAGCACAATTTTTTTTTTTTGGACTTATAAGCTGTTTCCAGGTTATAAGCTGTTTTTTTTAAGTCCATCCAAACAGGCTCAATGTTGTATTCCTTGCAGGATTGGTAAGAGTGACCCATCCAAAGTTTGGTTTCCCCATTGGCTGCTGAGTCTTTGCTTGCTCCACCTTCCCTTTACCTTTCTCTGCCTCCTTATCACTTGGTTTATGTACTTCCCTTTATTTCCCTATATTTGCACCTTCTTGCCTTGTTCCTGAGTTGGATGAGTGATCTTCTTCTTTCTACAATCCTCCTCTCCATGTTCATATTTTTGCTCCACTAGATTGCCCCCTCATTCCTAAAGTACACTTTATCAGGTAGTTTAGCCTTGATGATACCTTAATCAGGAGCCTTGCAAAATTGAGTTCTAGCTTCTTCTCAGTATGATACCTTTGGAGTTTTCCAATTAGACTTCCTATTTGTCCAAGCCCTTTTTGACTCCAATACTTGAATTCTAAACTAGGCAGTTTAACCCAAATGGGGACTGCTCATAGTTCGTCTTTAGTAAATCCCATATCCCGATCCCAAGCCTTCACAATGAACGTCTTGTTATCAAAATTGTATATCGCTCCCTGTGACACCTCATTTTTCCACTAGCTTGAGTCAAACCTCACCAAGACTGCTCCATTTTTCAACGTTGAAACCTTGTTTATACCGAGCCTTCCCCAGAGCCTTTGAATGTATCCATTCAACACCGAGAAGTGGGATGGGCCCCTAAGACAAACACAGTATTTAGTACCCAACTCTATTTTCCAAAACAGATGTGTCTGATTATTAATATTCTCTCTCTTCTTCATTACCTGAACACTCTTTCTTTAGACAAGTCTCTCTTAGACTACAAGTTCATCTCGTCAAATGAGGACGCATTTTATATCCACCTATACCTTTCCCATTCCCTTTTCCACCATACAATTAATTCCTTTAGAACATCTCATTTTCTTCGTTGACTATGCAGCCTCGTATTACTAGCTCAATAGTCCTGTAATGGTAAACTTCTAAAGTGCTATAACTCATGTCTCGTATATTTTATTTACACTGTATCTTTACAAAAAATATTGACACTATAGCCTATACAATAAGGAAAGCTTTCATTGGTAACCAACTTACTCGTTAGCGTACATCATTCTCTTACTTTTTTCTAACTAACCTTATCTTTTCTCTAACATTCAAACAATAACTATCTTGGAAGTTCTGCTCTCCATACCTTGCTTCTCTCAACCTTGAATACTATCATCCTTACAACCCCCTTTTTTTTTGGTCTCATCGGTATTACTTTAAAAAGTGTCTCATGAAAATTGCAGATTATGGATCAATACTATCCTCGAGGATGTATAAACATTGTTACTACAACATATCATGATTTACCAATTACTTAAAACCTCTCAATTCATACTTGCTTAATTTAAATATTTCACTTTATCAAAGATACAGATATACCTATGACAACATTGGGGAAAGACTCTAGATCATGACGCTCAGCTAATGCATACATACGGTGCTGAGGAGCACTTAAACAAGGGGCTCCCCCGCTGCCCCTACCCTGACCTACTAGTGTCTGGGAGCCTTGCCCCGGAGGGCGCATGGATGATGAAGAACCAGCTGTGGATCCTGTGGGATGAACCGCACGCCTACCACCTCGAAATGGGCACTCCCTCATAATATGACCTGACTGGCCGCAAACATAGCAAACATCCAAACCCAATCAGCACTGTCCCCAATGTAGCTTACCGCACTGGGTACATTGTGGTATAGATGGTCTCATCTGGCCTGAATCACTCCTATACTGAGAACCCAACTCCTTGAAACTCCGACCCGGTTTAGAACGAATAGGGTGGTCGGACCTCTGGCCTGCAAGTCGTGAAGGTGCACTAGTCGTTGAGTAGCATGTGTGTCTAGAATGATGCTGCCTCTGGCCTACTCCAGGTTCACTAGTAGGACCCGAGGATCTGTACCTCTTACTATAATCCCCCTCATACTCACGCTCCTCTTCCCGCTGTTGCCGTTGCTACTGTTCTTCCAAATTCTAGGTATGGGCCTGGATGTGAGAAATATCCATACTGTCCTGAAGTGAAGCTCTCAAACACTCACCCATCAAATGTGGCCCTAAACCACTCACAAACCAGTGTACGCGGTCTCCCATATCATCTACCATGGCTGGAGTGAACCTAGCCAAGGAATTAAAGTAGAGGCTACACTCTCGGCCACTCATATTCCCTGGCCTAAGATTCAGGAACCTATCCGCTCTAGCTCGTCGAACCTCTAGCGACAAATAGTGTCGGAGGAAAGCATCCACAAACCCTTGCCGTACTGGGGGAGGGGCATTAACTCCTCTAGAAGACATCCAAACTGTATACCAATGTACCGCAACATCCCGTAATCTATAGGAGGCCAACTCTACCGACTCAACATCTGAAGCATGTATTATCTGCAACGTTCTCAACAATTCATGTATAAAGCTCTGCGGATCCTCATCTGGTTTTGACCCATAAAATTCTGGAGGGTTCAAACTAATAAAATCACGGGCTCTAGCACTCACAACTCTATCACCGTGACCCATACCTTGTCGTTGGGCCTGAGCGGTGACTAACTGGGTCAATAATTGTATAGCCTCCGTCATCTGCTGGCCCGAGGCTCCTGGAGGAGAGACTGGAGGCACTGGAGCTAGAGCTGAGGCTTCTTCATGCTCCTCTGAATCAGGCACTGAATGAGAGGATCAACATGGAATCTCAGTAGGAGACTTATCCTCCTCTATATCCCTATCTATCACTGCCTTGCCCTTTGGGTTGCTGTAGCTTTTCTCTTTACAAGCATCACTGAAAACAAAACACATCATTAAGGAAAAGGAAATTCTTATACCAAGGATTTATCGCACCATCTATCATGAGAAAGAAGGTCAATAATTCCTAAATGTCCTGCAGCCTCTTGTTTATAAGTGTGGCACACTTCACACCCATAAACAAGACTCTACTAGACACGGCTCGTACACATACCCTAGGACGGAACTGCTCTGATATCACTTTTGTCACGACTCGACTAGGGGCCATAACGGGTACTCGGAGCTGACTAACGAGCACCACCCATTATACTAATCATCATAATCATCTGAATGCATTTATTAATTTCAACACAGCTAGCCATAAGGGAACCATCATCATTTCCAAAACATATCTACATTCGTATGCATAAGCCCCTCGGGCTATAAAAATGATGTACAATATATAATATGATCATCATGGGACATCGAGTACCCACACGCACGTATCCACGAGCCTCTACTGGAGTACTAGACATAAAGACGGGACAGGGCCCCGTCATTCCCAAATATATGTACAAAATAATACATCAAAATTGCACCTCCGAAGTAATGGAGTGCTCCTGTAAGCCTGCTGACTAGCTCCTAGGAATCTGGGCCACCTCTCTGTCTATCTGTGGGCATGAACACAACGTCCAAAAAGAAAAAGGACGTCAGTACGAAATATGTACTAAGTATGTAAGGTATGGGTAGTAACATAAATAAAACGTAAAGGACGGCATAAAATAAAAGACCAGGTATACCTTTTGAGATGTTCGTCATACCTACTTTACCTTTTCTCAATAATTGTGGAATTCGCCTGCACATACATATAATGATACTGTCTCCGCACTTACACTTTAGACATTATCTGTATTCTGCCACAAAGTGGCTCGACAACATCCGTATTCGGCCACGTAGTGGCTCGACAAATTCATATACATTTCATGCGTACCCAGCCATAACAAGGATCGATATATCCCATCATCATCATTATCATCACTAAGGAGGTCTTTTATCAATATCATCGTAAGAGTCTCGAAGGTCGTAAATTCTAGTTTTCCATAGGAATAGGATATTACAGACATATTATCTGAATTCGTAATAAGGGAATTATGCTGCTATATCACCTGGAAGGCACAATCACATAAGATGAGACCAACCATAATTAATACCATCTTGAGGCAAGCTCAATGGTATCACAATAACATTACGAGCTTTATACTTTGGCCTTTCTAGAATTGAAATCATCATACATCCATCGTCGTCATTCTATCTTACCTTGAAGAAACAATCATTTTCGCTATCATGGTCATCATTACTGTCATGTCTCACTCTTGAATAACACAACAACATAGGACGAGGTCAACTATCACGAATGTGATGGAGACTCATTTGGAAAACTCAATCATCCCACGAGGACATGTGGGACTTTAGTCTTTGGGTATCACTGGGAGGGGAATTACCATCGTAATCATTTTCATGAAGAACATTCATCAACATCATCATGAGGGCTTTAGAAATCATGGAAACCTAGCATTTTAGGATTAAGGGAAATATGGAGACAAGAGTGGGATCACAACATAGGAATTACCATCATATAAATCACTATCAGTTATATCGCAAGATTCATGACGATTGTGAGTCTCTAGTGTTTCTGGGCTTAGGAGCGATGTGAGTGTCGTATGTAGTTTGACAACTATGGAATCATCATCATTATCATATAACATATCTCATGACTGGTTCATAAGAAAGCTATTAATAATCATGAACATTTCAGCTTTTGGAATGTAAGGAAGTCATAGAAAACATGGAAGATACAATACAGGGGGTCATGCCTTATGAAAGAAAGGGACTAGCCTTACACACCTTTTCACCTTTCTAACTTGCCGTCTATACGCTTCCTTCCAAATTCGTAATTCTACATTCAAAGGAATTCGTACTATAATTAGATAATCGATAACATGCTTAGGCTTAAGCTAAAGCTAACGAAAATTGGGCAGCATTTCCTTTGTTTCTACTACTTCCTCCATATGATGTAACAACTCCCAAACATCAATAAAAACCTTTATAATATCATAATCAACAATCTTCATCAATCATACGTTATTCAATTTTCCCAATTCTATTTCAAGTCTCCATAACTAAAATTACCACACTACATCGTATTCGTCAACACCCAATGCTTCTTCAACACTCTTGATATTATTTACAACAAGATCGTCAAGAACTATAGTTCAAATCAAGTCATTATTCAAGAACACCATAATTTCACACTTGAGCTCCATATTCCACTTTCTTCTATAATATAAGTCTTTCAACCATTCAATATTCTAAATAACATGTGATGATCATGAAACTCACCTTTGATTGTGTAGGAGCAAGTTTTGGATGAAAATGCTTCACTTGAAGAAAAACCCTAGCTCCAATCCAAAGAGATTTCTTGACTCTAGCAACCCTTAAAAGCTTCCTTGCACTTGGTTTCCTTGGATTAATGATATTGCTTCTTGATTTCCCTTGTATTCTTGAAAATAAAATGTGTGGAATGTTCTAGAGGTGTGGAGAGTGTTGGAGAGAAAAATGGGAAATGAAATAAATGAACTTTGGGCCTCCTTTATAAAACTTAAAATCTATCCTGACTGTATTATACGAACACACATACGGTCTATATAACTTATACGGTCCATATGTGTGACCGTATATTGCTTCCAGTGGAGGATCCCTCTCTGGACAGGTTATACGGTCCCTTATACGGACCGTATAAATTATACGGGTCATATAAGTTGGCCGTATAACTTCTAGTTTTCCGAAGTTGTTCCCGTCATTCCGTTTGATCGGCATTCTAACTCTTCTCTATGACATCATTAAGTCAACATTAACTCGGTACTTTGCAAATCCTTTCCGGAACACAACGTATACTTTGCCTTTCTTAACGAACTTTCTTCTCTTGCCTCAAACGTCTTTGGGAATCTTAATTAGAACCATTAAATACTACTTCTTACTTATAAAAACATTATATACTTCTCACACTGCGTTAGTCTATCTACCTTATGAAAACATGAAATTTTCCGAGGTGTAACACCTTCCGCTATAGGGAGTACGCCACAACGGATACCTATCCGCTAGGCGACTCGCTATAGTTCCATCCTACACACTATAACGATCGGTCCCTGGCTACAGCAGGACCGCTACCGTGAGCTTGGTGTCGCTGCAGCGGACACAATATACCAAAAAATCCTGGTTTTGACAAAGTTCAATCCGAAATCCAACTATCACCCAAGGCCTCACAGATATAAAACAACCATGCAAACATACATAAAAACGTGTTACTAACCAATCCGTGGCCTCACAATTTCCAGCAGGGGTCTATTTGGCCAAGTAAACCCCCAATGGCCTAAAGCCAAGTTTCCAATCCAAGTCCCAAAACGCCTCCCAGTGCCTTGGGATCTGAACTGAACATCTCACCTAGTCATAAACAGTCATCTGGACTTCTTAGAATGGACGGAATTTAAAAAAAGGTTCATTTACCCAAAAGTCAACTCTGAGTCAAACATATCTCACTTTAAGGCTCAAACTTCCAAAAGTCACACTAAAACTCGCCCGATGACCTCGGGAAAGGGTCAACATGGGTAAAAGGGTCAATAGTACTATAACGACCAATCGGGTCGATTAACTTCACAAAATCGACGAATTTTTGAAAAGGGTCCGTTTACCCAAAAGTTAACTATTGGTCAAAGGTTTTTCCCTCTAAGGTTCTAATTCTCATAATTCACAATAAAACTTGCTCGATAACCTCGAGAACTGTGTCACCCATCCTCACTGGTCAAAATCATACTAACAAGGCTCAAGGAAGGGTCAACGAGGGTAAATGGGTCAAAAGTGCAATAACGACTAAACGGGTCGTTACAGAATCTTCTAATCCACTAAAAAATCCAAGTTCAAGAAACCTAGATTAACCCATTAGAGAAATCCATTTTAATGTTGAGATAGGAGTTAAAATAACTTACCCAAGTTAAACAATATGCTAATCTTGTACATTAACCTAAGGCTCGAATTTATGTAAGTCATTTACCCACCTAGTGTTTTCAAGTCCAAAACAAAAAGGGAGTTTTTCACCCAAAACCAAAACACAACTAGATGCCAACCGAAAGAAGAACAAAGCTAGAATGAATTAAAGAAATGAGGGTTAGAACTTACCCATTTCCAAGGACTCGAGGAATCCTCTGAATTTCCTCTAACATAAGCTAAGGAAATGAGATTGGGTGGAAATGAGGTCCAATCCCGAATTGGGGAAATAAATGCTAGGTCTGTTCAGCAACATCCGCTAGTGCGGAGCTTTCTTCGCAGAGGTGAGGCTGCATCGACGGATAACCATCTGTAGGCATGAGTCTATTAATCCAGTCAGCTTCCTGCAAAAGCAGAATAAGAACCACGAAAGAGGGCTCGCAGATGTTGCCCAAACATGAGCGGGGCGAGCTGCCTTAAAAAGAATTGGAATTTTCCACCAATTTTCCAAAGTTGTTGAAGATCAAACCTTACCCGTAATTTACTTAGGGAACACAAAATTTCTCAGGACCACGCCACTTATTCTTTCCGGTCAAAATATATAAAAAAATAAAAAATAAAACCTTGAGAAGGTGTTTTTTTGAAGTAATAGGGGAAAATTTCATAACGATAGAACGGGTCGTTACAATGTCCAAGAAGAGGGGTTGCAGTACCTCCCTCATTCTTAATTGGACTCTTAGGCAGCTTTCTCTCTGAATCACTATTCTGCAAGACTTGAAATGTGTTCTGATTACTTCCCCATCCCACACCTCCCCCCCCCCCCCCCTTAATTTTTTGTTGACTAACTTTCTTACTTCCACAAGTTTGGCCCTGAATCTGCACCTTATTCTTATGTCCACCTTGTGCCATCAATGAGCCCGTTTGGATTGACTTATAAGTTGCTTTTAAGCTGTTTTCAACTTTTTTGAGTGTTTGGTTAGCCAGCTTAAAGTCATTTTGTACTTAAAATAAGTCCAAAAAAATAATTGGGCCTGTTTAGCTTAGCTTATCTAAAGTAGCTTATAAGTTAGAAATAACTTATAAGCCAAAAAAAATAAGTTGGGCAGCACAATTTTTTTTTTTTGGACTTATAAGCTGTTTCCAGGTTATAAGCTGTTTTTTTTAAGTCCATCCAAACAGGCTCAATGTTGTATTCCTTGCAGGATTGGTAAGAGTGACCCATCCAAAGTTTGGTTTCCCCATTGGCTGCTGAGTCTTTGCTTGCTCCACCTTCCCTTTACCTTTCTCTGCCTCCTTATCACTTGGTTTATGTACTTCCCTTTATTTCCCTATATTTGCACCTTCTTGCCTTGTTCCTGAGTTGGATGAGTGATCTTCTTCTTTCTACAATCCTCCTCTCCATGTTCATATTTTTGCTCCACTAGATTGCCCCCTCATTCCTAAAGTACACTTTATCAGGTAGTTTAGCCTTGATGATACCTTAATCAGGAGCCTTGCAAAATTGAGTTCTAGCTTCTTCTCAGTATGATACCTTTGGAGTTTTCCAATTAGACTTCCTATTTGTCCAAGCCCTTTTTGACTCCAATACTTGAATTCTAAACTAGGCAGTTTAACCCAAATGGGGACTGCTCATAGTTCGTCTTTAGTAAATCCCATATCCCGATCCCAAGCCTTCACAATGAACGTCTTGTTATCAAAATTGTATATCGCTCCCTGTGACACCTCATTTTTCCACTAGCTTGAGTCAAACCTCACCAAGACTGCTCCATTTTTCAACGTTGAAACCTTGTTTATACCGAGCCTTCCCCAGAGCCTTTGAATGTATCCATTCAACACCGAGAAGTGGGATGGGCCCCTAAGACAAACACACAATAGCATGCGTCCAATACACTAATTCAGAACTGATATCTTCAATTTCAGTAGGAGTCACCATGCATATCTGGAGAGGCATAGTCCAACTTGAACCCAACGTTGGAGACCACATTGAATTGTTCAAATTAAATATTGAATAAATTTAACTTATTAAGAACTATCTGGTTTCCCTTGGTCAAACTCTGGAAAATGTAGATACTTATTAAATTAGTTAGTACTAAATCTGATTATACAAGTCCAAAGTGTGATTAACTTTTTGAGTCTACTAGTGTCATGTGAGAATGTGAATAGGTAGTTAGAAAAGAATATCTAAGTAAAAAGTTCATAAAAAATAGAATAATCTGTATTCTACTCAAAATAAAAACACATGAAACACTATAAAAATTCAAAATAAGACATAAATCCAAAAAGTAGAAGAAAAAATAACTTTCTCAATTAGTGTTAAATATCACTATTACCACAACACATAAAACAGGATTCTTAACAATAATTAATTTAAAACTCTCGTTTATTCACACCATGCACTTTAAAATCCCTTCTCGTCTTTATTCAATAAGGGGTAAATTGAAATGGCCGAAATTTAACAAACATAATTTTTAAGGGAACAACTCAGCATCCAAGAATAGACACATAAACGCAAGACGGTCTCGTTTGCTTATTCGTTTTAATTCAAGTTTTGAGGAGAATATCTTAGCGGCCAAGAGGAGGCATTCAATTCAAGCATTGAGGAAATAATTCCGCGTCCGAGAGAAGACATATAACGCGACTGAGAGGATACCGATTTACTTCCTCATTTTATTCAATTCGTTTTTACTCATTAATTATCTTACCATGAATGACTCAGATTACGTAATGGTGAGTATGTAATGGTGAGTTTGAGTCCATCCGAATCTCATTTGGTCATTTAATCATTGTTTTTCCTTTTTTGGCCTTTGTGTTCACCTATATATTGATGGTTCGATCTAGAAAGTGTCATCACTTTAGACCAGGTCTGCAATTCTTTTCCCTTTTTTTTCCCTAGTTCTGAATTTATGGACCATCTCTAATAAATTTTGGAAGACTAGTAGAAAGATTAACAAATGCTTTACTTTTTTTTCCTCCTTTTTTCTTTTGTTTCATTTATCTTTCGATTGGATTAGAGCATTACTAGTATAGATATGTATGAATAGTCTCATCCAAATACAATAATTTATTTGAAGTGCTCGCATCTAACACACACACACACAAAGCATACATACAAAAAATATGTGGTTCTTTTTTATTTATCAATGTTTGTTCCCACTTTTTTGATGCCCTGAATTTGTGGTAAAATTGAATTTTCCTATCTTCACTTCTACATTTTGATTTGGTGGCCACACATATCAATGCTTAATGTCTTATGGAGTTGTTTGTCCCACAAGTTTATATGAATGTATTCTGAAAATGAAGTATATGTAATTTTTTTTTTTTCAGATTTCTTGAATTGGCCAAATATAATTTCATTGGTTTTCAGAATTGAACTCATTAGCATGTAAATTATTTAATTAATTCGTTGATAGATCCTGCCTTTTGTATTCCACAGTATCGCTCAATATGCTTGAAGTACAAAAGAAAGAGAAAGAGGATGGCAATAAGAACAAGAAATTTGAAGAACACAATGAAGGCAAACCTGAAAAGGACCAAGAAGGTATGTAATTAATTAATTAATTCTACATCTTACTATTGAGTTATATTAATTAATCTTTCAATTTTACTCTTATCATTAAGTAATGATTTTCTAATTGGAGTACTAGTGGTCGAATCTAAACATTTAAAGTACCATTAATAAACACAATTTGATAAAAGAAATTTTTATTTTTTTAAGGGGAGTGCAAAATGCATACTGGACAAGCAAAGGAAAACGAAGTGAGTGATCTGAAACTTCTGATCAAAGAGGGGAAAGAGGCAAACTACCATGTACTACAAGGAATACCAGAGAGTACAATTAGTTGTTCCAATATTATTGACCTCAACATTACGGTAATTTTATACCAGAGAGTACAATTAGTAATTCCAATATATTGACCTCTACATTACGGTAATTTTTCATATCTTCTGTCTATTAGTTATTTCCATTTTTTCTTTGTTTTCAATTTAAGGACCATCTCTAATTAATTTTGGAGGATTGTAATCAATAAGGCTAAGGAAGTTTGTTTATTTTTCCCACCATATCTTCGAAGCCTTTTTTTTTCTTTTTTCTTTTCTCTTCTCACAAACATAACATATATTGATTTTTCTTTATTATTCAACTATGAACCTTTTAATATTAAGCAAATATTTTACTTTCTCTTAACATGAATGTTTGAATTAGATGATTCATTGATCATTGTCTTTCCGTTGCACAATAAATTTTTTATTTCCAGTCACTCGATAAAAATAAAGAGGAAAGTTGTAAGAGGGTGATACAAAATGAGAGATCAGAAGAACATAATGGATGCAAAGAGAAAAATGATCAAGAGGGTTGTTTCAAGGGGGAACCACTGGAAAAACAAGAAGAAAGAGAAGAAGACATCACCGGTATTTTAGAAATTTAAAATTTCATAATTGCCTTATATTATTTCTTTTGAATTATTCTTATGTGTCTATTCTTGCGTTTTATGTGTCTATTCTTGGATGCTGAGTTGTTCCGTTATGTTTGTTAAATTTCCGCAATTTAACTATACTACTTATCAAATAAAGACAAGAAGGGATTTTAAAGTGCACGGTATGAATAAACGAGAGTTTTAAATTAATTATTAGAGCATATTGTGTATTGATATGTATGAATAGTCTCATCTAAATACAATAATTTATTTTAAGTGCTCGCATCAAAAACATAGACACACAAAGGATACATCAAAAAAAGAAAAGTACGTGGTTCATTTTGATTTAGCAATGTTTATTCTCACTTCTTTTATGCCTTGAATTTGTGGTAAAATTGAATTTTCCTATCTTCAGTTCTAGATTTTGATTTGACTGCTACACACATCAAGGCTTTATGTCTTATGGAGTTGTTTGTTCCACAATTTTGTATGAATGCATTCTCGATCTAATTAAGTTTGTTTTAAGCAAAGCATAACGATGATTGTAAAAAAAAATTCCCCCCTCCCCAAGGCTCCTTCTTTGACCCATAATAATTATCCTATTGTAATTTTCTCAAAAAAAAAAATGTATTTTTTTTCCAAATTTCTTGAATTGGTCAAATATAATTTAATTTGTTTTTCAACGTTGAACGCATTAGCATGGAGGGAAGATTTAATTTTGTGTGAGCATGCATAAATAATTTAATTAAATTGTTGATAGATCCTGCCTTTTTGTATTTCACAGTGTCGTTCAATATGCTCGAATTACAAAAGAAAGAGAAACAGGATGGCAATAAGAACAAGAAATTTGAAGCACACAATGAAGGTAAACCTAAAAAGGACCAAGAAGGTAAGTAATTAATTCTACAACTTACCATTGACTTCTATTAATAATTTTTTCAATTTTACTCCTTATCATCAAGTAATAATTATCTATAAAAGGAGTTCTAGTTGTCGAATTTAAACATTTAAAGTACCATTAATAAAGACACTTTGATAAAATAAATATTTCATTTTCTTAAGGGGAGCGCAAAATGCAAACTGGACAAGAAAATGAAAACGAAGGGAGAAATCCGAAACTTCCGATCAAAGTGGGGAAAGATGTAGATTACCATGTACTACAAGGAATACTGGAGTGTACAATTAATAGTTCCAATATTACTAACCGCAACATTACGGTAATTTTTCATAGCTTCTATTTATTAATTATTTCCCTTTTGTCTTTGATTTAAGGATCATCTCTAATTAATTTTGGAGGATTATAATTAATAAGACCAATGGAAGTTTGTTTTATTTTTTCCACCATAGCTTCGAAGCCTTTTTGTCTATTCTCTTCTCTCAAACATAACATATATTGATTTTCCTTGTTATTCAACTATGAACCTTTTAATATTAAGGGAAGATTTATTAACATTAATGTTTGAATTTAGATAATTAATTGTTCATTGTCTTTCTGTTGCACAATAAATTTTCTATTTCCAGTCACTCGACAAAAATAAAGAGGAATGTTTTA
This sequence comes from Lycium barbarum, assembly GCF_019175385.1. Taxonomy (NCBI): domain Eukaryota; kingdom Viridiplantae; phylum Streptophyta; class Magnoliopsida; order Solanales; family Solanaceae; genus Lycium; species Lycium barbarum. The sequence continues at coordinate 23,048,020 of NC_083338.1, forward strand.
AGAGGGTGATACATAATGAGAGGTCCGAAGAACGGTATGGAAGCAAAAATAAAAAGGAGCAAGAAGGCTCTTTCGAGGAGGAATCACTTGAAAAACAACAAGAAAAAGAAGGAGACATCAATGGTATTTAAGGAATTCAAAATTTCAACATTGCCATATATTAATTCTTTTGAATTATTTTGATGTGGAGATGGAGACGAATCATAAAATTTTAAATCAGTGGATTCAAAGAATTAATTGTTGTCTATATGTGTCATTTTCTCTCATTTGGTTTTGCATGATTTTCAGGTGTATCCATAGTGGCTCGAAACTTGCTATCTACTACCGCTTGAAGCAAGGGATACCAAGGAGCAAAAATTTCCATTCCATTGATAACATAAACAAGGTATTCCAAACTATATTGAAAAAAAAAAATTCAATACGTTGATATACTTATTTTAATTAGCTCTTCAAGTTTTCCTTTATTTTGCAGTGTACGAATAGGATCTCATCACCTGAAAAAGAACATAATTGGAGTCACCCAAGTACTTTAGACAACCATAAATTTGAAGTACACAATGAAGGTAAAACAAGAAAGGATCAAGTGGACACTTTCGAGGAGACACTACCTAACAAACAAAAGCAAAAAATTGTTCATGATATGTAATTAATTAATTAATTTGAACATCTTACAATTGACTTATACTATTAACAATTCAATTTTTCATTTGATTATGCATGATTTTCAGGTGAGTTTGAGAGACTTGGCGAAGATAGCCAGGCGGATAATCTTAGCCATACTTTAATGGACGATGGCATTGATAACATATCGAATCTTTCGATGAAAGATAAAAAAGATGAAGACTGCCATGTGAATAAGGGAACATCAAAGAATACGATGTTGAATTCCCTTATTGAGGTAATTAATTAATTAATTGTTACTAATGTCTATTTACTTAAATGAAAATATTTTTATTTTGTTTTCAACTTTGAACCTATTAATTTTGAAGGAAAGATTTTACTTTCCTCAGCAAGAATTTTTCGTTGAGTTTGATAATAGTGTTCCACAATAAATTTTTCTATCTCCAATCATTTATAAGAAAAAAAAAGTGAATTTATAGGTGATACATAATGAGATATCTGAAGAACACAAAGGAAGTAAAACAAGAAAGGATCAGGAGGACTCTATCGAAGAGGAACTGCCTGAGCAAAAAGACATCATTGGTACTTAAAGATCTTACATCTTAAAATTGGCTCTTATGTTAATTTTTTGAATTTTTTTGGATGGAAAAGTAGAGGTGGGTTCTAAATTTTAAATCAGTCCATTCTCATTTCCCATCTGTGCCATGAAAAAGAACGAGAGTTTTTCTAGGATCGAAACTCTGCACCTAAATGGCATAGGGCGAAGTTGTAGTCTAAAGTGAATAAAGGCATTAGATTGCATCTCAACTAAATTTTTTAGTTATTAATTTGTTCTATGTGTATCATATCCTCTCATTTAATTATGCGTAATTTTAAGGTGAGCAAGAGCTCAACAGAGTCACAGGTGAAAATAGTCTTTTGGATAATTCTAATCGTGTTTTAAACAATGATGACACCAATTATGGCTCAAAACTTTTGGTAAGAGACGAAAATGACGGAAACTATCGTATCACGCATGGAATACCCAGAAGTATAAAATTTCGTTCCATGATTAACCTCTATAAGGTAATTCACATATCCTTACATCTATTTTCTTACGTTAACACTAAGCATTGTTCAACAACCTTTTGTTCCTTCTTCTTTTGATGTCTAGATATTTGAAGAAAAAAAAAAATGAAATAGTAAAACTTGTGATTATCTCATAAAGTTTTCTTGCATTTCACAGTGTACTAAAAGGCTTTCACTAGTTGAAGATGAATATAATTGGAATCTTCCGATCGACGATGATATTTGAATCACTCAATGAAAGAAGATTCAAGTAACAAAAAGAATTAATTCTGGTCGTAAGAGAAAATGGAGAGAAAATCAAAAAGGCAGGAGAAAAGATGATATGACTTAATTCTTCCACCTCCAAATTATATTTCAATCATTTCTTTGAATGTTGAACTTTATTAATTCATTTACAAATTTGGATTTAAGTCACCTTACAAACTTTGTCAATTGCTTCTTCAGTTGTTTTTTATTAGGTACCCTTTGCAAAGCTTCATTTCAAAATTCGGTAGCAAGAACGGCGTGAATTCCTTTCGAGGATTTTTTTGTTCACACTCCATGTTAATAAGTAATTAATAAATATGAGTTCTTTCGCTATTCATGCGAAGGCCTCAAACATAATATTGCGCATGATTAAATAACAACCTTATCCACAGAGCAATAATCTATGAAATTAGTCATTGCTCGATTAATTTATTAAAAGAAAAGTTCTGAATTTGTATAATTTCTGCGATTTATTTTTTATATTTCCTCTGATAACATGTTGGCTCATGGGAGCTCTCAGCCTCTCACTAGTACCTTTCCTCGTCTCATATGCCCCTTCAACGTGGAAAATTGATCTGATTTGACTCACATAATGAAAGTCGCATTAACATATGTATATTTGGACCTTTGGACCTTTTTATATCAGGGTATATTTACACCAGATACAATTATTTAGAGACATGGTCCAAGCTATTGCATTTTTGCTGCAAAATATGCATGATTTATCTACTTGGCTTTAGACACAACTATTTAAGAAAGAAAAGGTATAGGCGACAAGAATAACGTAACTATATCATGTCTTGCTAAGAAAAATTATGTCTATAATAGGATTAAACCAGTAGGATTTAGCCTAAAATTATAAAATAAATGAATTTCAACCAAACATAACTGTTGTCACAATTGTGCGCATGTACATAAAATTGATTATAACGACCCGTTAGGTCGTTTTGGCTATGTTTACTATTTTACCCCTGTTGACCCTTTCCCTAGCTTTACCAAAGTATTTTTGACTTGTGGGGATGGGTGACGCGATTCCCGAGACATTCGGATGTGATTTGAGTGTGAAAATGGAATTTTTGAGAATTCATAAGTGCATGGTTGACCTTTGACCAAAGTCAACATCGGGGGTAAATGAGTCTTTTTGTAAGTTTCGTCGATTCCATTAGGTTCGGAATGTCAATTATGACTTGGTTGAGTGTTTGGTTCGATTCCGAGGAGCTCGGGGGTATTTTGGTCATTTGGATGGAAATCTAGTTTTAAAGCGTTTGCATTGACCATGTCATAACCCAAATCACAGTCGTGATGGCACCCACACTAATCCCCCTGGTGGGCGAACCATCCCCATAATCAAATTACTTAATCAATTTAAGAATCAACGTAAATTATACAAGCATCATTAATAAGTCTAAATCCTATCATAAATACTGAATGTGCGGAAAATTCTAAGTCAAATACATCTCCCATGGACTGAAGTCACAGTACACGAACAACTAATCCAAACCATGTCTAGGATTAATACATAAGTCTGAAACATAAGAAACATTGTCTAGTGGATAGAATAGTGGTCAATAAAAGGAAAAATCTAGGGCTACAGGTGGCTCACCCTTCCAGTCTCAACAAGATAGCCTCAAGGCTATAATCTGGGTATCGATGAAGATCCAGTCTTAAACTCTGCACTCAAAAAAAGTGCAGCAAAAGTAGTATCAGTATAAATACACGTACTGGTAAGCATCATAGGCCGACTAAGATTAGTTCACGCATATGAAAACACATAAATTAACAAGTCAACAGATAGGCAAACAATAATCACCAAGAGATACAAAAAATCACAAAATCCAAGTTATTACCTAAGGTTAAGCTTCTATACCACAAGTCTGCCAAGTTCTTGATAATTCCTCAAATAACCCATGGTATGAGTACAAACCAGCGAATCCAATAGATCAGTGTATGATGTGATAATGAGGAATGCAATGAAATGAAATGAAATGTCATGCAATGCAAAGGCCAATAACTCAAACCTGTACACACATGTTGTAAGCATTTGTCGCTCCAACAGTCACGACCCATAAGAGACCCACGGCGTCCATGTACTAGCCACTCCGCATATACCTCGAATCGTGACTCTACCACTATACGTCCGCACATACCTCGGATCGATAGCAATAACAATAGGACTTTCATTTTTCTCTTTCTTTCTTTTTCAAGACGTTTCCATAACATTTTCCTTCAAACTGTTTCCACAACTCTTTCATCATGAATGAATATATGAATGCAAGAAGGAGAAATCAAATGCCATCAATGCCAATGTATACACTATGGAGATTACAAAGCACCATAAGCGAATTCAATTCTTGCATGAATTATCAAAACATCATGGAAACGTATCAAATATTCAATTCCAATTACCAAAATACATCTAGCAGATCCCACATCACCATAATCATGTAGTCAAGTACACCATATGTCAATAATTGCATAAATAACGGCGACAAGCCCACATAATCAGAAATCATACCAACCTAATTGTATAACAACTCCATACCATATCCGAAGACCTATCATGCTTTGTTGGTCAATACTACATAAATATGAGATTCGCTAATCAAAGTCTAACAAAGGTAAGCCATAACATACCTAGATGTCAAGCGGGTTCCATGAAAAATCAGATCCGAGCCTTCATTTTCTGAAGCGCCTCCGAACGCTCAAAGTCTAAATATTAAACTATCTACATTAGACTATGAATCTAACGATATAAATATTGTGATACTTTCGGAAAAAAACCCAAAATAATCGTAAAAAGGTGACCCTAGGCCCATAAGGGTAAAATGGGAAATTAAAGTTAAAATTACACTACCCATAGCCTAAATAATCACCATACTTAATTTCATGGAATTCTAACCACAATTAGTTCTTCAATTTTATTAATTACTCAAAATCCCCAATTTGAACCTAGGGTTTATAAATCTTTAATCCTCAACCCAACATGTGATTACAAACATTAAATGATGAAGGAAGTAAGGGAAAATCATGAAATTAGGATTAGGAGCTTACCCCAAATCTTAGATTAGTAGAAGCTTCTTGAAAACTCTCCAAAACAAACTCAAGAACCTAGAAATTGGAAATGGGGATGACCTCCCGGATTTAGGGATTAAATCCACTATTGCTATAATGCCTCCTTTGCAATCGTGGTCTGACACCACACGACCGCGAAGGTTAAATGAAACCCGACCCGAAGAACCCATCATGTTCGCGAGACCATGGCCTACGATTGTGAAGCACTGTGACAGACCCACTCACACATGCATCCTCGCGATCGTGGGACCTCTCCACTCATTAGCAAAGAAGGACATCAGCAACTACTAAAATGTCACGACCCATTTTCACCAAGTCATGCGGGCACCTACCTTTCCCACCTCGGTAAAAGAACCCTTATCTGAACAACCATTAAAAAAACATAAATAAAGCAGCAGAAGATAAAGTAATGTATATCTGACATATGAATATATAATAAGTGCGGAAGTAAATAAAAAACCACCCAGTATCTAGTTTGGTCATAGAAGAGCATGTAACTAAATCAATAAGTCTGGATGTAATAGTAATACATCAATAGTCTCGAGAATGTCTCAGAATAGCAAAGTAAGACATAATAGAAGAAGAGTCTTCGGGTAGTGAAGCGTCCACATGCTCACCCCGAACAGACTCGAATCAGCAGCCTCAAACTCTCAGACACGAGGGGTAGACGTCGATCCCACCTAATACTCTAGATTCATCAAAGAATGCAAAAAGTGTCGGTCAGTATAAATACACGTAGTGGTAGGTATCATAGGCCGACTAGTCTTCAAATACATGTAGTGGTAGGTATCATAGGCCGACTAAGACTAGCTAACGTATATAAAGACAATAAATCAAGATAAACACATAAACCAACATGTATAAGTCAACACGAATCTATATCCACAGAACAAGTCATCTCCTATGTTATAGCATCTAAATCCAACTGTGTCAATTCTCAGTATAATCAATCCGAACTAGTACATCACAATAGTATCACAACAAGTCATCACTTATGTTATAGTATCTAAGCCCAACTGTGCCAAGTCTCAATATAATCAACACCGAATCCGTATATCAATACGATATCACAATAAATCACAGGAATATCACAGCAAGCCAAATGTTACAATGCAATGTTATAATGTATGTAGTATGAATGCAATGCATATGCACCTTACACATGTTGTTACACCCCGTATCTTTGAATAAGCACTTACCAAATTTGAAGCATAAGTATGTTGAGTTATGGTTAAGTAAAACAACTTTGGAATATAAGGACCAAGCATTATTAAGTATATTTAATGAGTGAAGGATGTATATAAGGTATACCGGAAGGTTTTATAAGGAAATGAGTGGAAAAAATGAATTAATACGACTTTGGAGAAAGGATGGGTAAAGTTTCGTGTAAAAATTTTGGTCCAACTTGAGGGAAGAATATCTCTTAGCATATGAAGTGTTTTAAGATGTTTCAAAAGCCTAAAATGAAGTTCGTCGAGTCTAGTTTCCAACTCAACAAACCCCTCATCGATAGGACATCGGAATAGAGAATTATGGATGTTACAAGTTCGGCTGATAAAGCAAAAACGTGTGCTACAGTAACTGCTACAATACTGACCTGCTACAACACTGCTACAGTACCGACCTACTACAGTGACCTGACCCGAATTTGAACCTTATAAAAGGGGCAAAACCCCATTTTTTTCACCAAAAAAAATCAGATTGAGAGCAGCAATACAAAGGGCAATTATGTCATAAAAAAAGTTGAGGGTTTGAAGTGATTTTGCTTAATCAAGGCTCGGATAAGTGCGTAGTTGTGATCACAGTATTATTTGCATTGGATTTGGCTTGGATTCAAGGTGGAATCTTGAAGATATTTTCGTTTGGACAAGAAAAAGGTATGAATCTTTCTCTTTTGGTTTCATTTAAGGCTTATTTATGAAGATAAAGTCGTTAGACAATTGTAAAGTAAGTTGGAAAACAGCGTGTGGGCTGTTTTATGGCACATATTGGTGTTGAAAGTGATGTTGTTAATGTTGGTATTGATGTTGTTATTGTTGGTTGCTGAATTATGATTTTGGGCTAGGCATATAAACAGGGGAGATGCTGCCCAATTTTCGGCAGGATATAGAACAATTTAACTTGAAAACTTAGCACAAGTATACTACGATGAGTCTAACGATAGTGCGAATTCTCTTAAATGTAGACTTGCGAGCTCGGATGAATAAGTGTAGATAATTGGAGGCTGAACAAGTATGTTAAGGGCTTAAGGCTAGGCCCTTTCTTTCGAAAGACATGATTCCTATGTTATGATTCCATACATATTTTTTCATAACCTTCTTACTTCCAAAAGTTATAAGTTCATGATTCTTAAAAGCTTTGTAAAATACTAAGAAGGAGATGTTTTCTATGATGAACATGAACATGATGATGATTATTTTAATTCTAGAAATTCCGAAGCTATGATTTGAGGGCATTATGAGATTATTGAGCCATTCCATGAATCCCTTGATCTTACTTATTGTTGATGGTCTCACCTCATGTTACTCGTTCCTTCGAGGTGAGATATAGCGAAGATAATAATTCTATTTTCAATGCTATTTAAGTTCATGATTCTCGAGACTCCCATGACATCGTCGACTTCACCTTACGATAGTTGATCTTCTAAGGAAGGAAATAGTGATAATGATAATGCTAATGATGATGTTGATTTCATTTATGTATTTTTATGTATATGTATGTATGTATGCATTGCACCCCCACTGATCAGTTGGGTATAACGAGTCTCGAAAGGGCCATGTACGGATAACAACGAGTCCTGAAAGGGCCGTGTAAGGATGACACCGAGTCCTGAAAGGGTCGAGTACGGATGACACCGAGTCCCGAAAGGGCCGGGTACAGATGATACCTAGTTCCGAAAGGGCCGGGTACGGACATGACAGATGTATGTATAGTAAGTGTATGTGAATGCATATGTATGTATGTTGTGTATGGATGTGTATGAAATGTTTCTCCTGTAGACGAGTAGTTTACATGACAGAGATCTTAAGAAGAATAAGAGGTATAATTACTTACGTTATCTTATGTTATCTTCATTCTGATATCATACTACTGTTCATGCCTTACATAGTCGTACTGACGTCCCTTCTTGTGGACGCTGCGTTCATGCCCGCAAGTTCAGATAGCCAGCCGAGTGAGCCAGACCCGTAGGACCTCTTTCCAATTCTAGCCAGCAAGCTCCATTTGGACCGGAGCTACAACCCTGTGGTATGCTATTTTGATATGTACATATATGGGTATGACGGGGCCTTGTCCTGTCTCTTCTACAGCTATACTCCATAGAGGTCTGTAAACAATTGTGTATAGTTGGAACGCCGTGCAGTCCTGTTATCTATTATTTTGTGTACAGTACGTGTAGTGGCCAAGTCGGCCCCTGTTGTCGTCTCTTGTATGTATGCCTATGTATGTGTATGTACATGCATTATTTATAAGCTTTATGGTAGAGCTCATTATATGAACGCTATAGTGGACGGTATCGCTCAGACATTAGTTAAAGATGGGCCACCAGGTTATCTAGTTTAGACCAGATGCGAGTTTAGGGGTGCTCGATCAGTAGTGGTCGGGTGCTCGTCGCGGCTCATCGGTTTGGGTCGTGACACATGTACTCCAATGATGGAACATCACATTTGGGCAGTACAACCAATGGGGGACCCGCGAAGTCTATATATCACTCGCTCCAGAATATGACCTTGGATCACGAGCACACTCACACGATCCCGGCAAAGACCTCGGGAATCGGACACTCCATCGTCCCCAACAAAAAACCTCACGCAACGAACACTCATCTCTCTTTTACACTCTCTGGCAGAAACCTCGGAGGCTACACTCTCTCACATATCATCATTAGCACCAGAACTATGCATGTTCAATGTATAATAGAAGTTCATATGAATATGATGAAGTGTGATATCAACAACCAATTCTATTCGAAACAATACTACATATAGCACCCAAGTAATATCAATAGTAAGGCTACACAATAAGCCACAATGGAATCACAACTCTCAGCAGTACCTCCTAGGGCACACAAATAATATCAATGATAAGGCTACACAATAAGTCACAATGGAATCACAACTCTCAACAGTACCTCATAGGGCACACAAGTAATATCAATGATAAGGCTAGACAATAAGCCATAATGGAATCTACACAATAAGCCATAATGGAATCGTTATTCTCATCTTAATATCAATCAAGTAAAAAATCGCAATATCATAGCCATGACATATCACTAATCACCAATATCTGATGTCTCAATGTGGCAACGAGCCAATAAGTAAATAGAATGAGATAAGTCAACAATACAATGAGGTGGCTAGCCCCCAAATCATACAACAAGGCCAAACCTAAGACAATATCCATTCCAACTTCGTACCCGAAGGTTTACATGCATTCTCCAACAATATCATCTAAACATTCAGAACGCTAATCAAAGTCTCACCGTAAGGTAAACCATAACCTAACTAGAAGGCCTAACAGCAAAGTCTCAAACAATCATACCTTAGTCTTCCCTTTCCTTTGAGCCTCGAGATAATGAAAGTCTAACATATCCGAATCATGGAATTAGAATCAAGAAGAACATCATTCAAACCCTACTTCTATTCAAGACCCAAATTCCCAACCAATGGAATAAGGTTTATGACCTAGAAAGGTGAAATTAGGAATCTAAAGGTCTAAACATGAAATTAAAGCTCTAGGTGATCGATTCCCATCAATGTCAAGCTAGGAGAACCAATAATTTACTCAAATTCAGATTCTAGGCAAAACCCCCCAAATTTGGGTACAAACCCTAACTTCCAATTCCATAATTTAGCCCCTAATTAGGAAGAAATCATGCAACAATAGACTCTAATCATCAATTCCATGCTTAATGAAGCTAACCCAATCAATAAATCAAGATTTAGAAGCCAAGAAAGAAGAACTCATTGAGCCCTCTTTTAAATCATCAAACCCTTAATGAATTATCATGATAATGGAATCCTAAGGTGATTATGGAAAATGGAATAGCAAGGAAGATAGAAGGACTTACCATAAAGATTTCCCCCCAATAAATCACCTTGAAAAGCTCCCAATAACTCTAAAGTCGAAATAATAAGGAATGAGGGATTTAGGGCTTTTAATACTCATTTAATGAATGAATCTGCCCGATGCTCGCTCCTGCGACAACGAGACCGCTGCGGCGGTCCCGCTTCGGCGAATTCTCAGACTGCTGTGGTGGTCAGACAATTAATACACTAGCTGCTTCTGCGGCATGGCCACCACTATAGCGGTGCCGTTGCTACGGTACTAGTGCCGCTATAGCGTGGCACCAGAACCAAAAAACTCAAATGAAATCACAATCTGAACCCGAAATCCTGGCTATCACCTGAGGCCATCTGCTCATATACCACATATGTAGACATACATAAAAACATGCTATGAATGCATTCGTGGCCTCGGAATTTCCATCGGGGGTCTCGTTGACTGAGTCAACCACTAATGCCTCAAAACTAACTTCACAACCCAAGTCCCAAGATGCACCCGAATGCATTGGGAATCGAGCCAAATATTCGTACAAGTTCTAAAAGACCATCCGGACCTCTCGAAATTGACGGATTCCCAAAAAAGGTCTATTTATTCAAAAGTCAACTATGAGTCAAATGGCTGTCACTTAAAAGCCAAATTTTCCAAGAGTCATATCAAAACTCACTCTAATGGGTAAGGAACCGAGCCACCTGTCCCCGCGGGTCAAAATGGTACTTATAAGGCTCGGGGACGGGTCAAGGGCCAAAATGGTCAAAAATGCAATAACGACCGAACGGTTCGTTACATTAGATACCAATTAAACAATCGCTCGTCCTCAAGCGATAAGGAAGAGAATGGGGAAAGATACCTGAGCTCGCAACAACTGGGGATCGCTCGAACACATATTGGGCTTCTCCTAATAGGAATGATTCTCATAAAAAAAAACTGAATCCTAACGAATAGAACCATCAGAATGGCACTTCTTCAACATAGACACATGAAAAACCAGATGAACACCTGACCGGCTGGCGAAAACTAACTCATAACACACCGGATAGTCTCAAACAGGCCAATACACCTCGGGCTCACTTGCCCTCCTTCCAAAATCGCATGACACCCTACCGATACGCTAATTACACCTATTAATGGCGTAAAGCGGACGTTGCCAAATATAGTAACCCAAACAAGGTTGGGGTCGAATCCCACAGGGAATATGGAGAGAAAAGGTTACTAATCGTATGCGATACTAGTCTTTAAAGACTTTAATCCTATTCCTGATAGTTTGAAATGTTTGTTGAATAATGTAATTGAATACTTTAACTTGAAATGTAATTAATGCTAGAGAGAGACTAAGGTTGTGTTCCCCAACTTGATTAGATATTATGCTTCAGGTTTCAATGTGATATATTTCTAATGGTTGTTCTATGAATATGCACTTGATCTCTTGAGGACTTCCTAATGTTTCCCAACAGTTAAGCAGTATTTCCTCTTTATGATTCTTCCGAATATAAAAGAGTTGCAATCGAAGAGCGACCAAAAATGCCAATTTAGACTTGTTCTTATTTCTAAGTTAGTCTATTAAACGAGGGTTAACGCCTCGAGTCATTGTTATTCAATCTTACCAATATTAACTCTCTTTCCCAAGAAAAGTTAATATAATGGCTTCGGTTAATGCTTGCAATCATTACCCAACGCTAACGCACAAAGATAGAATAAATAATAACAACCATTATGCATATATCAATAGTAGAAACCCATTCACATAATATCCATCATGAGACCCACAACCCTAGCGTTAAAATTAGCCACTCATAATTTTGGCTAACAGAGAAAGCTTACAAGTTAACATAATATACTTACGATGCGAATACGATATGGAATGAAGGTGAAGTTCTTGCTTTGAATGCTTCAACCACTTCTAATATTTAAGACCTAGAGTTAATGCTCCCAAAAAAAATCTGAATAATGAAATTAAAACCCTACTTTAAGTATTTATAGGGACAAAAATCGCGCCAAGTTTCTGGACAAAAACACCCTTACGCGGCGTCGTTACAGACCGTAATACAGGTTATAGTCCGTCCTTTGGTTCGTCCCTTTGTCATGGTGATGTCACGGTCATTATGCGACGGACCGTAACTCAGGTTACGGTCCGTATATCCTAGCGTATCATGGACTCAGTCTTAGTGGCCACTACGGTACGCCACGACGTTACGCCCCGTAACTCAAGTTACGGACCGTCCTTCTTGGGGCGTAACCTGTGACACTACTTGGCAACTTTCTGGAAAATTTCCTCAGCTTACGGTACACGTTACGGCCCGTAACATGAGTTACGGACCGTCCTTCATAGCGGCACGTATCCTCTTTGGTTCGTATCATGTTACGGTCCGTAACACGAGTTACGGACCGTCATTTGGCTCCAAGTTGTCCGTTTTTTCAGCATTTCTTATCATTTCCGATCCTTATTCAACCAACCCTATAAAACACAAAAAGTAACATAAGAACGATGTAAAAACACTTAAAAACAAGCAACACTTCTAGTTACAAAGGCATAAAATATGCCGAAATTCATGGCACATCAACACCCCCAACTTAAGCTTTTGCTTGTCCTCAAGCAACTACAACAAAACTCACTACTAACACACGACATCTTAGCAAAATAAGAATGACTACGGTGGTTTTGGCATGTGTTTCTAGCACGGACTCTTCAATCCAAGAAAAATATTTAAGCTCTTATCCATCTCCTATTTGTGACACAAGACGCACATTTCAGAAAAATTGCAATTCACTATGTAACCTCAATTAATGACACAATCATAGTATGAGAGTCTCTATGCACATGAATTTCAACTTCCGGAAAACTAGTTACTTTGAAACCTACAAGCCTTACTCCCTCACATAGACCAAAGAATGTCCCAACACACATTTACAACATAAATGGGACAGAAGACTAAAGAGACAGAAGGACACTCACACTCACAACGAAATTTGCATACCATGCGTGCACATACCATAGGCTTGCCTTTATTTTCCATGCCTTCAACATTGGCTTAGGGACGGGTAGGATGAATATTTGGATAGCGGTGACTCACCCTCCTCGACACTTCTTTTTGACTTCATTCACCATTCTTCCTATTATTTCTGACCCTCCATCTTCAGCGTGGATTTATTTAGAACTTATATATCTATATATATATATATATTTTTTTTTTTTTTTTTATATGTATATATATATATATATGTATATATATATATCCACACTGAATCATGCCCCTTAATATTCGCGATCACCCCCAACAGGCCTTTGGCTTCATTTTCCGCATCTTTTACTTATCACCCCCAACTTAGGCTTTTAGCCTCATTTTCCGCATTTTTCACTTATCACCCCCAACTTAGGATTTTAGCCTCATTTTCCGCATTTTTCACTTATCACCCCCAACTTAGGCTTTTAGCCTCATTTTCCATTCTTCAGTGTCAAGGAGGGACTTGGTGCCAAATGGGTTTATTCACAAAAGGGAAAGAGGTTAGTGCATGGTTAATCAAAGAAAAAGTCTATAGGCTCAAAATGGGAGACTAGGGATCATTTTCTGTACGGGCTAGGCTCATTTAAGATAAACAGGATTTGGGGTTAATACAAAGAAAGCCCAAGATCACTTCACAATCAAACTCTTCTTAGAATTCACGCACGACCTTTTCCTTTTTCCGCAACCTTAGGTGAAACCTTCTTTGCTTGCCGTGGGTTACCCATACCTGTGGAACGTAAAGTTAGATATGATATAGGAGAAGCTGTGCAATTACACAATTATTTTGGTTCAAGTTATGACTTCAATTAGCCCAGGCTCCGTAACACAGTCGACGGACCGTCGATGGTGTTACGGGCCGTATCGTCCAATCGTAACTAAGTTTGTTCATTTCTAACACAGGGAACGTAACACATTCGACGGACCGTCATACGTGTTACGGTCCGTAACATGGTACGGTAACGTAACCAAAATTTCCAGAAAACCTTCTGGAAATCATAAGAGTTACGGTACGAGGTTACGGACCGTGCACGTGTTACGGTCCGTAATACCTCATTGTAACATCATTCAAATTTCCAGAAAGTTTTCATGGAAATCTTCGGTGTTACGATGTGATGTTACGGTCCGTATCACACGTTACGGCCCGTAACTTTGAACGACGGGCAAGAAGTTAACAGACAAAATGCTTGGCCAAATTTTCTCATTTTAAGCATGAGGCCAAGATTTTCGACTTTATGCTTCTTGGGTATGGTGTAAAACAACATTTTATCCCCTCACATACCTCGGGTTACTCAGACTTCACCCGGTTTTACCAAAGTTTTCATTGGGACCTTTTATCGAACAGTTAGTGGGCAAACCAATTTAGGAATTTCACGAATGAAACCTTCAATCGGAATGCCCTCCGACTTAGTGGGAAACAATGCTCTTGTGCCCACGAGTATCTCAAACAGCACACATACCAATCCCAACCCCCAACCATTGTCAAATCCCGCTCAATTAATCAATGGGAATTGAAACTCATTCAAGACAATCAATGCACTAATTGCAACACATATCATACGACTTTACTCATGAAGATCATAGCAATCGCGTCGATAGTTAAAAGAAGAGAGTCGAGACATGGTAATACCTGATCGTTGGCGATGATTAGACGAAACTAGAAATGCAAAGGAGGGATTTGGAACAATAACAAAGCAACTATGGTGTAAGAAAGATGAGGGAGAGCGGGAGATGAAGAGAGGGGGAGATAAAGAAAAGATGAGGGGAGTTATGAGGGAGAGGGAATTAAAAGGTGTGAAGGCACCGGTTCGTGTTTTTAAATTTTTGTAACCATCGGGTTATGTATTTAAACATGCCCGATGGTTACGTTCCCTGTTACGGACCGTAACATGAGATACGAGACGTATCACGTGTTACGGTCAACCAAACGACCCCGTTTTCCTTCTTTATTAATGACCTGGCACTACAGCCGACGGATCGTAACTCGTGTTACGGTCCATATTACCTGGCGTAACGGGTGCAAAATTTCCAGTGAATGCCCAGATTTTGGTCAAAGTTACGATCATGTGTTACGGTCCGTAACATGTACGACGGTCTGTAACTCATACCGTAACACTCTTCCTCCATCCTTGAGTGATTTCTGATTTTATTTTCGCTTGTTACGCTACATGATACGGACCATAACATGAGTTACAGGCCGTAACGTGGAGCGTCTCGTATGGGAAAACTCAGCAGTTATTTGGCCTCTTTAGTTCTCAAAATCCTACCACATTAGCATATCAGAAACACAAAAGAAAACAAAGGAAATACAAAATTTAAACTACTTACAAAGCGGTAAATGTGCTTTGCCTCCCACACAGCGCTTGGTTTAACGTCACAGCTCGACGTGATACCTTATTTTCGAGTTCAGGAACCATATTTCAAACGATACCTATCAACGACTTTACCATCATCAATACACCAATGGTAATGCTTCACTCTTTGTGCATTCACCTTAAAAGTCCGAGTGCCATCCTCGGATTTCACCTCAATGACGCTTCCATTCGGGGAAACATTTACAATTTCAAAAGGAACAGACCACCGAGACTTTAACTTTCCTGGAAAGAACTTTAGGCGTGAATTGTACAACAAGACCAAGTCCTTTGGCTGAAAATCCCGTTTTAGGATCTTTGAGTCATCTTAGTATTTCATCTTTTCCTTGTACAGTGTTGCACTTTCATAGGCATTGTACCTAAATTCATCCATCTTGTTGATTTGAAACAACCGCAACTTTGTTGCTTTATGTCAATCCATATTCAGCTTTTTCAATGCCTAAAGGGCTTTATGCTCAAACTGAATAGGAAAATGACATGTCTTCCCAAATACCAACTTATACGGTAAAGTCCCAATAGGCGTTTTGAACGCCGTGCGATATGCCCTTAAAGCATCATCCAACATTTTGGACCAGTCAGTGCGATTCACATTGACCGTCTTCACTAAGATGCTTTTTATCTCTCTGTTTGAGACCTCAACCTGACCACTCGTTTGAGGATGATATGGAGTGGAAACCCTGTGATGCACGCCATATTTTTCAAGAAGATCGGCAAATGGTTTGTTGCAGAAATGAGAGCCACCATCACTAATAATAGCTCTAGGAGTGCCAAATCTAGTAAAAATGTTCTTTTTTAGAAAGGCATTGACTCTCCTACCATCGTTGTTAGGCAAGGACACCGCCTCCACCCATTTGGAGACATAATCCACCGCGACAAGAATGTAATTCAGGCCGTAGGAGCTCACGAAGGTCCCCATAAAGTCAATCCCCCATACATCAAACAGCTCCACCTCAAGAACAAAATTCATCGGAGTTTCATGCCTCCGACCTATTGTGCCCTAGCATTGGCATTTATCACAAGAGTGTGCCAACATATTTGCATCACGATAAATGGCTGGCCAGTAGTAGCCACACTCTAGCACCTTGGCTGCGGTTCTATTTCCATTTTGATGCCCACCAACAGGAGAATCATGGCACACCTTCAAAATCTCCATCACCTCAGATTCAGCCACACATCTTCTGATCATATTGTCAACACAAGTCCTGAATAAGTAAGGCTCATCCCAATAATACTGTCGGCAATCTCTCAAGAATTTCTTCTTTTGATATGCCTTCAACTCTTTAGGAACTATGCCAGTTACCAAATAATTGGCAATATCGGCATACCATGGTGCCACATCATTGGAATGACTAAGACTCTTTCATCCGAAAAAGTGTGGAGTCTGGAGAGATGGTCAGCTACTTGATTTTCTGACCCTTTTCGGTCTTTGACTTCAAAGTCAAATTCCTGTAGCAACAAGACCCATCTTATCAACCAAGGCTTAACATCCTTCTTAGCTATCAAATAGCGCAAGGCAGCATGGTCAGTGTGAACCACTACCTTGGCACCCAACAAATAAACCCGGAACTTTTCAAAGGCATAAACAATAGCAAGTAATTCTTGCTCCGTTACTGTATAGTTCAATTGAGCTTCATTAAGTGTTTTGCTGGCATAATAAATTGGGTGCGGGATTTTGTTTAGTCGCTGACCAAGCACAGCGCCAATTGCAAGACCACTGGCATCACACATTAATTCAAAGGGCATTGACCAATCCGGGGACACAACAATAGGTGCGGAGGTTAACGTCAGCTTCAACTCGTCGAAAGCCTTGATGCACTTCTCATCAAAATTGAATTTGGACTCTTTTTCCAAGAGTTTGCACATTGGGTTTGCAATTTTGGAGAAGTATTTGATAAATTTTCTATAGAATCCGGCGTGTCCCAAGAAACTCCGAACTCCTTTTACTGAAATGGGTGGAGGGAGTTGTGAAATCATATCGATTTTGGCTTGATCAACCTCAATCCCTCTTTCTGAAATCTTATGGCCAAGGACAATGCCCTCCTTTACCATAAAATGACACTTCTCCCAGTTGAGCATAATGTTGGTCTCCTCACACCTTTGTAGCACCCGATCGAGATGGTCCAAACATTCGTCAAATGAATCTCCCACCACAGAGAAATCATCCATGAAGACTTCAAGAAAGTTTTCAACCATGTCCGAGAATATGGACATCATACATCGTTGGAAGGTAGCTGGAGCATTGCAAAGACCAAATGGCATCCGGCTGAAAGCGAATGTCCCATAGGGACAAGTGAAAGTAGTCTTTTCTTGGTCTTCCAATGTAATGTTGATTTGGTTGTACCCTGAGTACCCATCCAAGAAACAATAATAAGACCTTCCAGCTAGCTGATCAAGCATTTGATAAATAAAAGGCATAGGGAAGTGATCCTTGCAAGATGCGGTATTCAGCTTCCGGTAGTCCATACACAGTCTCCAACCGGTGACAGTCTTCATTGGAATTAACTCATTTTTGGAGTTAGGGACAACAGTGATGCCCCTTTTCTTCGGCACACACTGAACTGGGCTTACCCATGGACTGTTGGCAATAGGGTACACCACCCCTGCATCTAGCCATTTAAGAATCTCCTTCTTCACCACCTCTTGCATCAGTGGATTTAATCTTCTCTGATGCTCAACACTTGGAGAACTTTCCTCCTCCAACTGTATTCTGTGCTCACAAATTTCGGAGGGAATCCCCCGGATGTCTGCAATAGTCCAACCCAAAGCTCTTAAATGCTTCCTCAAGACTGCGATGAGTCTTTGAATTTGGCCCTCATTCAGAAGTGATGACACAATAACTGGGAGGGTAGCATTTGCTCCAAGAAACACATATTTAAGATGGGATGGAAGTTGCTTGAGTTCCAACTTCGGTGGCTCAATAATTGATGGTTTTGCTGGAGGAGTTGTTCATTTCTCTAAATCAAGAGACAGTTTCTTGGGCTCATAAGAGTAAGACCCCAGACCGGTGAATGAATTCACTGTCTCAATATATCCCTCCATTTGTTCAGCATCAAAATTCACCAAGATGGCCAATAATGCTTCACTCAAGCATTCTTCCTCCATTTTGAATTCCACCGCTTCATCCACCTCATCAACAGAATTTATGACTGAAATACTTTGATAAGGACTAGGTAATTTCATGCCTTTGCTTGCGTGAAAAGTCACCTCCTCATCGTTCACCCGGAACTTGTTCTCGTGCTTCTAGGAATCCATAAGAGCCCTCCCTGTCGCAAGGAAAGGTCTTCCCAGAATAATAGGAATTTCTTGATCAATAGCACAGTCAAGAATCACGAAATCTGCCGGCAGTAGGAATTCCCCGATTTGAACAAGCACATCATCAACTACCCCCACTGGCCTTTTTATCGATCTGTCAGCCATTTGCAACCTCATGGTAGTTGGCCTTGGCATCGCTAATCCCTATCTCTTGAACATTTCCAGGGGCATAAGATTTATGCTAGCCCCATTATCACACAAAGCCCTGGCAAAATCCTGCTGCCCTATGGTACATGGAATTATGAAAGCTCCAGGATCTTCCCTTTTTTGCACTGTGGTCTTGGAAAGAATAGGACTAACGCGATGAGTGATACCCACCGTGTCGTGTTTTAATGGCTTCTTCTTCTTTGTTAAGAGATCCTTCAAATACTTAGCAAAGCCAGGCATTTCTTGGACAGCGTCCATGAAAGGAATGTTCATTGTCAACTGCTTGAGTTGATCATAAAATCGCAGGCACTTGTCATCTTCTGTTTTTCTCACTAGCCTTTGAGGAAACGGCGGTGAAGATTTGAACAATTGGCTCAATGGGCGGAGAGCGCCAGAAAGTTTTGCCTTCTCCTTTTCCTGTTTTTCTCCTTGTGCCTTGGGATTATCAAGGTTCTGCTCCTCTTTAGCTACAATAGGGACTTCCTCCTATGCTTCTTCCTTTACAATATCATCAGATACATCCGGCTGTGTTTCCTCTTCAACAATTTGCTCAAGATCAATCACCTTTTTATTAACACCTTGAAGTATTTTTCCACTTCTGGTGCTAATAGCAGCTGCATGCTCCACAGAGTTTACTCCACTACCTTTTGGATTTGGAATTGTATCACTTGGTAGTTGTCCACGTTGAGGAGTATGCACTTCTCGGGAAAGGTCTCTGAATTGCGATTCAAGCTTCTGAATGGAAGCTGAATGAGATAGTTGGACCTGAGACATTCCCTTGATTGTGCTCTCTGTTCTGTCTTGATTCATTAGCATTTTCTGCATCATACTTTTCAGTTCCACAGAATCATTAGACGTGTTGCCAGCAGAGTTGCTAGCTGAATTATCTCTCCACTATTGGGAATTGGATGCTTGCCCCCTAGGTGGAATGTAGGGTTTCGAGCTCTTGTTTCCATAATTATTGTGGTTGTAATTCCCTCGAATTGGATTGCCCTGATCATTTCTGCCATAATTGTTCCCTTGAAATTGTTGTTGAGGCTTTTTCCATGGGTGATTACCAGGACCTTGATAATTTTGCCGTTGATAACCCCCTTGCGAGTTGTTGACATAATTCGCATCTTCATATTGTGGCTGCCCCTCTAGATAATCTTCTTCAGAGACTTGGTACATTCCGGGAGCATGAGGTGGCATCTCCTCGACAACATTCACACCTTTGGCTTCTTTCTCCGTAAGCCTCTTCGATAATAAATCCACGGTGGTTTGCAATTGAGCAAAAGCATGATCTCGCTCATGATTTTCTTTGGCCACCGCGGCAGCAGAGGGACTACCATATGACAGGATTTCACTATCACTAGAATGCCAAGCTTGGTTGTGGGTAGTAAGCTTGTCGATCAACCTGGTCATGTTGACAAATGATTTGTCCATGAAGCATCCCCCAGCTGCAGTGTTGATAGCAATTTGATTCATGGTATCTAACCCTCTATAGAACTTTTCGGTGAGGATAGCATCCGGAAATCCATGAGTAGGAGATTGAGCTAGATAGTATTTGAACCGCTCCCATGCTGCATATAATTGTTCCCCCGGAAGTTGTTTGAACTCAAAGATCTTGTCCCGGAGCTCAGCCTTTTTGCTTGGTGGGAACCACTTTTTCAAAAATATATTGGCTAACTCGTTCCATGTATGAATAGTATTGCTGGGGAGCCTTTCATACCATTCCCTTGCTTGGCCAGCTAAGGAATATTTGAAGACCCGTAACCGTAGTGCATCAACAGGAACAACACCTTGGGATTGTTGAGAACATACATGCAGGAAGTTCTTCAGGTGTCGGAGTGGACAATCATCCGAAGAATTGCGGAAATAGCCTTCAAGTTTCAATAGCTGATAGATAGAACTATCAATTTTGAAATTAGCATTTCCTGTTCTAGGAGGAACCACAGCAGAAGCATAATCAGCTTCATTGAGGAATTCTGCAAATACATTCTCATCCTCCTCCTCTTCTGGTGCAAGAGGGTGCACTTGGAGTCCCCCTTGGTTTCCTTGATTGCGATTGGGTCTTCCTGCCATGTTCACCTGGTTCACTACAACAACAAACAAGGTGTGATGGAATAGAAATTTTTTTAAAGAAGAGTACACAACAATTAGTAATTTCTAAACCGTAAGAAGAGTACACAACAATTAGTAATTTCTAAACCGTATTCCCCGGCAACGGCGCCAAAATTTGATACGCTCAAATTACACCAATTAATGGCGTAAAGCAGACGTTGTCAAATATAGTAACCCAAAAAAGGTTGGGGTCGAATCCCACAGGGAATATGGAGATAAAAGGTTACTAATCGTATGCGATACTAGTCTTTAAAGACTTTAATCCTATTCCTGATAGTTTGAAATGTTTGTTGAATAATGTAATTGAATACTTTAACTTGAAATGTAATTAATGCTAGAGAGAGACTATGGTTGTGTTCCCCAACTTGATTAGATATTATGCTTCAGGTTTCAATGTGATATATTTCTAATGGTTGTTCTATGAATATGCACTTGATCTCTTGAGGACTTCCTAATGTTTCCCAACAGTTAAGCAGTATTTACTCTTTATGATTCTTCTGAATATAAAAGAGTTGCAATCGAAGAGCGACAAAAAATGCCAATTTAGACTTGTTCTTATTCCTAAGTTAGTCTATTAAACGAGGGTTAACGCCTCGAGTCATTGTTATTCAATCTTACCAATATTAACTCTCTTTCCCAAGAAAAGTTAATATAATGGCTTCGGTTAATGCTTGCAATCATTACCCAACGCTAACGCACAAAGATAGAATAAATAATAACAACCATTATGCATATATCAATAGTAGAAACCCATTCACATAATATCCATCATGGGACCCACAACCCTAGCATTAAAATTAGCCACTCATAATTTTGGCTAACAGAGAAAGCTTACAAGTTAACATAATATACATACGATGCGAATACGATATGGAATGAAGGTGAAGTTCATGCTTTGAATGCTTCAACCACTTCTAATATTTAAGACCTAGAGTTAATGCTCCCAAAAGAAATCTGAATAATGAAATTAAAACCCTACTTTAAGTATTTATAGGGACAAAAATCGCGCCAAGTTTCTGGACAAAAACACCCTTACGCGGCGTCGTTACGGACCGTAACACAGGTTACGGTCCGTCCTTTGGTTCGTCCCTTTGTCATGCTGATGTCACGGTCATTATGCGACGGACCGTAACTCAGGTTACGGTCCGTATATCCTAGCGTATCATGGCCTCAGTCTTAGTGGCCACTACGGTACGCCACGACGTTACGCCCCGTAACTCAAGTTACGGACCGTCCTTTTGGGGCGTAACCTATGACACTACTTGGCAACTTTCTGGAAAATTTCCTCAGCTTACGGTACACATTACGGCTCGTAACATGAGTTACAGACCGTCCTTCATAGTGGCACGTATCCTCTTTGGTTCATATCACGTTACGGTCCGTAACTCATGTTACGGACCGTCATTTGGCTCCAAGTTGTCCGTTTTTTCAGCATTTCTTATCATTTCCGATCCTTATTCAACCAACCCTATAAAACACAAAAAGTAACATAAGAACGATGTAAAAACACTTAAAAACAAGCAACACTTCTAGTTACAAAGGCATAAAATGTGTCGAAATTCACGGCACATCACCTACATGTGTGTAACCTTCAGAAGAACTTGCTCGCTCACTTTACCTGTCACAACTCTCTAAACTTAGCTCAAGCTCCAATTCTCATATCTCCGTATTCAAATTTCCCTTACAACTGATCCTCAAATAAACGAATTGCTTGTGCTCGAATTCTCTAATTTGATAAAATCGCAACTCTGAACGTGATCAATAGGCCCCACAAACACTTTCCCAAAACAATGCAATCCTTTGAAACATGGCCACAAACCATAGCCCATTCTGAACAGGAATGATATTCTGATTCTGCTAACCTTTCCTTTGTATTTTCCAAAGCCGTTTTCCACACCGCGATTTCTTAGAAACACATGAACACACACACTACAGATCTTAAACCATGACTTATTCTCGCTAGAAAGAATCCTTGATCCATCTGATATTTCTACGTAATTCCATCAAAATTGATCTTGGCGACAGCCAACTTAGCTAGTTCCAAATCTTCTTAAACCTTCAAATCACAATACAGGAATCGTACCACTCATAATCTCGTCAAGCAAAGTCCGTCGGAACCCAACTGATCACTATAAAGACCTCTCACACTATAGTTCCTCGTCAAATCTGTAATAAGGTCATTATATACCATTATTCTATCCAAGTAATTGTTCTAAAAAAATATCAGCAAATCCACAAGAAAACTTGAAAAGCTCGGTTAATCTGTCATAGCTCAAATCTAAGCCGAAACGCATCGAATCCTTAAATATCTTCCTGGAAATATAATCATAGACCTTTAAGCTTAACTCGAACAATGCTGACCCTGAATGAATGCCCAACTCTCGAATATCACTAATAGTCATTAGAACTGACTCCGAAATTTGAAACCAATCACAGACATACCATACATAACAAATCCTATCTGTCACCCTCGACTACACAAGTTGAGTCCTATCCAAGTTATCGACTTAGTGCCGAAGAGCTAAACCTTATGATTCCAATATTCATGCTTCTCAACCTTTACCCGACACGCAAATCCGATACCACCCTGAACTTTTTTACTCAAAACCTGAAGCCTCATATAATAATTATTTAACCATCGAACCTCTTATTGTATCACCTTGATATGCCATAATTTTCCGAAAGTATCCAATCTTACAACTGTCGCTCTAAATCTCACGCAATTACTTCCAAGTCCTTAAAATTCAAAGGCACTTACCCAAACTGTCCAGTCAATATTACTTGCAATCATACTATATTTCCATGAGTAGGGTCTCACCCCCCAAAATATAAATCTAGCCTCACATAATAGGGATTCCACAAATCTTTTCTCTTAAAGCATGCTAACTCATCCACTTTAGAATGGTACAAACTTTTCCAACGGTGTACCACCAAGCCACTTCTTATAAACCTCAACCCGTTGATTTACTGAAATATGCTTATAACTAGTTGCCGATCACAAACCTCACGGAATTTCCTCATATCACTTAGCCCATATTTGTAGACTTGTTTCCTTAAGCTTACGCAACAATCACACCTCATCTGAATCTGCAAGACAACGATGCCACAATCTAAATAGACTCAAGTAATCCCAAGATGTACCTCATTCTTGCCGACTCTCGATCAACTATACCTTTTATCAACTCCTCAATTTCCCAATTTCTAATCACTTCACGATCATCGATACTGTAATCAATCCTCGAATCCACTCCATCGAATACCACATAATCTTAAATCTTGCAAACTAGCCGAATTATTCCTGGAGATAGGATCGTACCACACACTCTGCACATTAGAGTTTCCTTAGTGCTTACCACTCTAAACTGAACACTCTCTAAATCTGGCGTATGACATAATAGTCTTACTAATATCCTCACGTATCTCACTGAAGCGTCCTTGCCCAATTACCTTACTCAATCTCTGAAATGTTATCACAAAATTAACTCTGTTAACCCATCATCGACCTACCTTTCAAGTATCCATGTTTACTAATCCCTTAAGCAAATCCTTAGTGTGACTAGTCCTCGAAGAATCACCTCTTACCTCAATTATCGAATTTGAAAACCTCTAACCACTGGCATGCCAATCCCTTTTTATTCAATCACATAAGCTAAGTAATACACTACTAGTAGCTGGGTCTAGCCAATTTTTACACAATGAATATAAGGTTCCCAACATTAGTCCATCACTGACCTCTATTAGTCTATGACATAATCGAACATACCAGCTCATCCATAAACCCTCAAGCCCACTTTGCACTATACAATTGCAACCAAGCTCTCACATCTCTAACTCTTTCTTTAACAATTTCCTTTCTGTCCTTAAGCTCGAAGACACCAATCAACCTCATCGGTCACACCCTTTACTGTACGTCATGATATAATGTCTCAGCAATCTAAACATGACTCAAGTACCCAAATTTCATTCCAAACCACGTTTATCACTATCAACCAACAAACACTCAAATCCACTCAATCCTCTAAACTAATCATCTATGTAAGCCTAACGAACCACAAAACGATATCAATACTCCTCCTCCAATCTAAGTGGAACAACCAGAAACTCCTCAAGTCATTAACTCATCTCATACGCCCATATTTAGAATCATTTCCATTAGTCGATTACTAACTCCTCAGAAGTCTACAACCCAGTCAATTTACTGATCAAACGATGTGCCCATAGCTTTCACTTAATAACAAAGTAGTCCCTTAAAATCAATGAGCTTATATCAAG
Source organism: Lycium barbarum (assembly GCF_019175385.1). Lineage (NCBI taxonomy): Eukaryota > Viridiplantae > Streptophyta > Magnoliopsida > Solanales > Solanaceae > Lycium > Lycium barbarum. The sequence goes on from NC_083338.1 coordinate 23,073,296, forward strand.
GATAACTTTTAGCACCAGTCGCAACATTATCCTGACAACTATGTCAGATACCAATTTTTCCCTTCCCAATCTCACGAAAGTGCTTATGTCTAAGATATTATATGAAGTCTCACTTCGCTACGCGCCTTCCACAAAAATCTTCCTTCATGTCCTTATTGTCAACTTCTTCTCTTTATTACACGTGGTCACAATATATTTGTCCAATTCAATGGTCATTACTGAACTTACACTTGTCCTCACACACTGACGTCTAATACTCTACCGCTGCTGAATCGTTCCATTGGTACGCCAGTGTCACAATACCATCATAAGGCCTTAACGAAGCTGAAGTTTTCCCCAAACTGATCATATCATCAAGCAACCCACTATTGTTAAACCATCAATGCACTTTGTTACTTCCGAGCAACCCAACGCTGAAATATGGAAATTATGTAACCTACTGAACTATTTTTCATATTTTTCATGAACTCTTACAATAAACGAGTTTAATTGCAACTCCACACAACAACCGAGTCTAATTGCGACTCCACATAATCGAATCTTTAGGCCATAACTAAAGACTGAACTTGATCACGTGTTCAAATCAGAATAACACATCTCGTACCACACCACAACACGTCGTGGATTGACCATTTGCATAAGGATTCGAGCACGAGTTTCAACCCTCCGTGGGTGATCAAGATAAGAAAGTTCAGATACCAATTGGAATCGACTAGATACCAATTTGAATAGAGTAGCATGAAAGAATGAAAGGAAGTGAAGTTTCCTAAATGTTTTATAGCCTATTGCAGATATGTACGGAGCTCATCGTACTAATCCATAAGAATCTACTAGACACCCTCTTGTATTGTTGACCGGGTAACCTAGGGCATTGATACGAACTTGTCATGACCCGTTTTCATCAAGTCATGCGGGCACCTACCTTTCCCACCTCCGTAAGCGAACCCTTATCCCAACAGCCATAAAAAAATCATAATAAAGCGGAGAAGATAAAGTAACATAAATCTGACGTACGAATATATAATAAGTGCAGAACTAAATAAAAAACCACCCCAGTATCTGTTCTGGTCATACAAGAGCATCTAACTAAATCTATATGTCTGGAATTAATAGTAATACATCAATAGTCTCGAGAATGTCTCAGAATAGCAAATTAAGACATAATAGAAGAAGAGTCTTCGGGTAGTGAAGCGTTAACATGCTCACCCGAACAGACTCGAATCAGCAGTGTTATATCTCGTATTTTGTACATTCGGATATTCCAAGAAAGTCGTGGTAAGTTAAGGGCAATACTATTTTCCAAAGTTATTTTAGTATACAAGTTGCTTATTAGTATGGAAATGTTGAGAAAGGCTAAGGGTAAAAAGGAAAATTCACAAGAAGGTTCATGGTAATATTGTGGAAGGCTAGGGGCAAAATGGGAATTTCACAAAATATTCAAGAAGGTTCTTGAAGGGGCCATGTTGGCTGTGTGGCACATGTCCACATTTTTATTAAATGGGGTTAATTATAAATATATATGGACCAAAGCTTACATAACAAGACAAGTAGTCATCTTTGTTTATTTTGAGAAAGTTCAAGAAAAAGGGAGAAGGGGACATGTGTCCACTTTGTGTTGGTAGAGGCCATATATATATATATATATATATATATATATATATATATATATATATATATATATATATATATATATATATATATACAATTGATGAAAAAATAAAGCATATTCATCTTTTAAACCATGAAACTTCAAGAAGAAAAACTTGGAGAAAGAATAGGGGCCATTCGGCCATGGTTCCAAAAATTTGGTCCATGGAAATTGATCAAGAAAAATTATTTTCTTCTAGTATTCCAACTAATTTGAAGGCCCTAATTAATGTGGGGTGGTTGTTGAAGCAAGCAAACCATTCATTTGTGCAAGTTTACAACCCTAGCCAAGTTAAGAAGTGGAGTGAGAAAGGTATGTATTCAATCTTCTTTTACATGTGTTATAGATGATTTATGTATATTGAAGTATGTAGGAATGGATGAAATTCATGAAATATGGATATAGGGGTTATGGCCGAATATAGAGTATGTTGACAAGATGTGATGAAGTGATTTTATTTAGTATTTTGATTGTTGTAGTTGTGGATTCTATGATGAAAATGAAGGTTGGATGAATTGAAATAAAGTTGTAATCGTTGAGAAATTATTGGAGGAATTAATGTGATTCTAATATGGTTTCTTGTAATTATGAGAATAATGTTGTTAGTGTGTGAATTATGGGTATAGTTCATGAATTGAAGGAAGGAAATGTGTTGTTATTGTTATTGTTGCACTTTGGAGGTTTCGGGGGGAATGGCATATTGGTTAGATTATTTTGAATATTGTGTGAATTGCTTGAAGTGTTCTTGAATCATGTTAGAATGATTTCGGATTAACACTTGAATGTGAGATCATTGATGTTAGCTTGATTATATGTGGTTGAAATTGAATATAAATGAATTGCCCGTTAAATTGTGTGACAAGGGTCGTTAATGTTAGAATATATTTTGGATTAATTGTTGAAGTTGGAGATATGATTGTTGGTATCGCTGTTGATAATTTGGCCGAGTTGAATTCTCGGATTGTTGTTGATAGATTGGCCGAGTTAGATTCTCGGGGATGGTGTATTTACAGGGGAAATGCTACCGAAATTTCGACAGATTATAAATGAATTCATTTGAAGGACTAAGACAAGTATATGACGATGAGGCTAATGATTTTGTCGATTCTTTTGAATGTAGACTAGCAAGCTTGGATAAATAAGCGTAGCTAATAGGACGTGGGGCAGGTATGTAAGGCTTACCCTTTCTTTCTTTTGGCATGATCCTTGTGAAACGTACAAACTAAGTATATGTATGATTTCAAAGAAACTCCTACTCTTAGAGCCACTAGGATGGCTAATATTCTTGAATTCTATAAGCTACTCATATGGTTTTGATACGTATCTATGATCTCTGAAGCTCTATTTGATATGTTTCCGAGTTTGCCTATGATTCTTATTCACTTTTTGACATGAGTACGCTCGATGTAGTTGAGCTTATTGCATGGTCGAATAACGAGTAAAGCATAAAGAGTTCATGTCCCTGAAAGGAGTTCTGTAAGTATTAATGTCTCTAACTTTTGTATACAGTCTTGGACTGCTTTGGAAACGTTCGTAAAGGTTTCTGTACTAAGATGTCCATAACTTTCTTATACTAACTCGGATTAACTTGAAACGTGTTTATGAACCTCAAGTGTTGATCTATGTACCTATTCATTGAGTCATGAAATTTGTTTTATATGCATATAGTTTCTCACTACTATGCTTGTGCACGCCTCAATATGTCTTTCACTGAGTCCCGGGCCAGGATATGTTATCGTGCGTATTCCTCTGCCTTGTTCACCGAGTCCCTCATTAGAGGGCCGGGTACGGTATATGTATATGATGATATGATTATGGCATTGAGTCCCATGATGGGCCGAGTATGGTATATGTGCACATGATTTCATTTACCGAGTCCCTCACAAGACGGCCGGGTACGATATGACTTCATTCATCGAGTCCCTCACTAGAGGGCCGGGTACAGTATGTATATGTATATGCATGCATGATGATATGAAAGCATGATGACATGATTTTATCCACCGAGTCCCTTAATGGGCCGGGTACGGTATGTATATGATATATGATGTTCACACGCATGATTTCATCCACCGAGTCCCATAACGGGCCGGGTACGGTATGTGATAATGATATGGATGATATATGTTTTAAAGGCAAAAGCTTTGGTATTCTGGACATTGTACATGCTTCTGTACTCCTTATATCAGTTATGATCCTTTTACTGTGATTTCTGCCTTACATACTCAGTACATATTCCGTACTGACCCCCTTTCTTCGGGGGCTGCGTTTCATGCCGCGCAGGTACACCCAGATGAGTAGAAGACTTTGCTAGAAGGTGTTCTGGCGGGATTGGCGGGCTCCATTTCCTTCCGGAGTGATGCCGAGTCTGAGTATATATGTTATGATTTCTGATTGATGTTAGAGACTTTACAGACAGAGTCATGGGTATAGGATGTCAGTCTTGTAAGCGGCTCCATCAGCCGATGTGTCATTTTGCGTTATGTTATAAATTCCTTATGATTACAGATTCTACTTGATTTGAGCACGATGAAAGGAAAGTTTTTGAAAGCTTTATTATGTACTTCATTCTTAATTGAATTAAAAGTCTAAAGATATTATGTGTGTACTAAGGGTCAGAGGGTTCGCTCGGCCCTAAGTAAGGGTCGGGTGCCCATCACACCCAAGTAAGATTAGGGTGTGACAAGCAGCTTCGAACTCTCAAACATGAGGGGTAGACGTCGATCCCACCTAATACACTGCATTCACAAAAGAATGCAGCAAGTGCAGGTCAGTACAAACATACGTACTGGTAGGTATCATAGGCCGACTAAAACTAGCTAACGTATATAAAGACAACAAAGCAAGATAAACACATAAGCCAATAAGTATAAGTCAACACGAATCTATATCCACAGAACAAGTCATCTCCTATGTTATAGCATCTAAACCCAACTGTGCCAAGTCTCAGTATAATCAATCCGAACGAGTACATCACAATAGTATCACAACAAGTCATCACCTATGTCATAGCATCTAAGCCCAACTGTGCCAAGTCTCAGTACAATCAACACCGAATCCGTATATCAACACGGTATCATAATAAATCACAGAAATATCACAGGAAGCCAAATGTTACAATGCAAATCATTAATGTATGAAGTGTAAGTGCAATGCATATGCACCGTACACATGTACTCCGATGATGGAACATCACATCTCGGCAGTACAACCCATAGAGGACCCGTGAAGTCCATGTACAACTCGCTATGGAATATGACCTCGGATCACGAGTACACTTACGCGATCCCGAAAAAGACCTCGGGCCTCGAACACTCTATCGTTCCCGGTAAGAAACCTCGAGCAACGAACACTCATATCTCTTTTACGCTCTCTGGCAGAAACCTTGGAGGCTACACTCTCTCACATATCATCTTCAACACCAGAACCATGCATATGTCAGTGTATCATGGAAATGCGTATGAATATGATGAAGTTTGATATCAACAACCAATTCTATCCCAAACAGTACTACACATGGCACCCAAGTAATATCAATAGTAAGGCTACACAATAAGCCGCAATGGAATCACAACTCTCAATAGTACCTCCCAAGGCACACAAGTAATATCAATGATAAGGCTACCCAATAAGCCACAATAGAATCACAACTCTCAACAGTACCTCACAGGGCACACAAGTAATGTCAGTGATAAGGCTACACAATAAGCCATAATGGAATCACTATTCTCAATAGTACTTCCCAGGGCACACAAGTAATATCAATGATAAGGCTACACAATAAGCCACAATGGAATCACTACTCTCATCTCAATATCAATCAAGTAAAGTACCGCAACATATATATCACTAATCCCCAATATCAGATGTCTCAACGTGGCAACGAGAAAATAAGTAAAAAGAATGAGATAAGTCAACAACACAACGGGGCAGTTAGCCCCAAAAGCATACAACAAGGCCCAACCTAGGACAATATCCATCCTAACTTCATACCCGACTCGTTTACATGCATTCTCTGATAATATCATCTAAACATACACTTCGTTAATCGAAGTCTCATAGTAAGTTAAACCATACCCTACCTGGAAGGCCGAACAACAAAGTCTCCAACAATCATACCTTAGTCTTTACTTTCCTTTGAGCTTCGAGATAATGAAAGTGTAAGATATCCAAATCATGGAACTAGAATCAAGAGAAAATCATTCAAACCCTACTTCTATTCAAGACCCAAATTTCCAACCTATGAAATAGGGTTTATGAATTAGAAAGGTGAAATTAAGAATCTAAAGGTCTCAACATGAAATTAAAACTCTAGGTGAACGATTCCTATCAATATCAAGCTAGGAGAACCAACAATTTTCTCAAATTCAGATTCTAGGAAAAACCCCCAAAGTTGGGTACAAACTTTAACTTCCAATTCCATAATTTAACCCCTAATTGGGAAGAAATCATGCAATTATAGATTCTAATCATCAACTTCATGCTTAATGAAGCTAACAGAATCAATAAATCAAGATTTAGAAGCCTAGAAAGAAGAACTCATTGAACCCTCTTTTAAATCATCAAACCCTTAATGAAGTATCATGATAATAGAATCCTAAGGTGATTACGGAAAATGGACTTGCAAGGAAGATAGAAGGACTTACCACAAAGATTTTCCTCCAAGAATCACCTTGAAAAGCTCCCAATAACTCTAAAGTCAAAATAATAAGGAATGGCAGACTTAGGGCTTTTAATACTCATTAATGAATGAATTTGCCCGATGCCCACTCCTGCGACAATGAGACCACTGCAACGGTCCCTCTTCTGTGAATTCTCGGACCGCTGTGTTGGTTAGCTAATTAATACATTGGCCGCTTCAGCGGCATGGCCACAACTGTAGCGGTGCCGCTGCTGCGGTACTAGTGCCACTATAGCGGGGCACCAGAACCAAAAAACTCCAGTAAAAGCACAATCTCAACCAAAAATCCCTACTATCACCCGAGACCATCTGCTCACATACCACATATGTAGACATACATAAAAACAACCTACGAACGCATTAGTGGCCTCGAAATTTCCATCGGGGGTCTCGTTGATGGAGTCAATCCCTAACTCCTCAAAACTAACTTTCCAGCCCAACCCAAACTGCACCCGAGTGCATTGGGAACCGAGCTAAATATTCGCTCAAGTTCTAAAAGACTATCCGGACCTCTCAAAACGATAGATTCCCGAAAAAGGTCCGTTCATTCAAAAGTCAACTATGAGTCAAATGATTTTCACTTAAAAGCCAAAATTTTCAAAAGTCACATCAAAACTCACTGTAACGCCTAGGGAACCATGCCACCTGTCCGCGTGAGTCAAAATGGTACTAATAAGGCTCGGGGAAGGGTCAAGGTTAAAAATGGTCAAAAATGCAATAACGACCGAATGGGTCGTTACTTGAAACCAGAAAATCTGGTTTTTTACTGCCATATCCTAAAATCCCGAGACTCATCCGGAGCCTTCCGGATACAAACCAAATATGCAAACAGACTATAAACGACACTACGAACTCAGCCGTGCCCTCAAAATTCTCAACAGAGATCATCTTGACCCGGTCAACCCCCAAAACCCCCAAAGTCAAATTTCCAACCAAAGACCTCAAAATGCCCCTCAGTGTCTCGGGAACTGAACTAATCACCCACCAAGGTATAAACCACTCTCCGAACCTTATGAAATTGATGGAATTCTCAAAAATATTTGTTTACCCAAAAGTCAACTATTAGTCAAATTGTTTTTTGCTTTGAGCCACTAAATCCCTCAAAACTAATCCGAATCGCCTACGGAATCACGCTACTGATCCCTACGAGTCAAACATACTCTAACGGGGCAAAGGATAGGGTCAAAAGGGGTAAAAAGGTTAAAAATCCTAAACGAGGAAACTGATTGTTACAGACCGGGTCAAGAAGACCTTTTTTGGAAATTCTGAGTTTTCAAGTGAGTTCCCAAATTTTCTAGTATTTTAGGTATCTGGTTTTCTTCTTTGCGTTCGCAAAGAAGGTCCAGTGTTCACGAGAGATGGGGGCCAGGCTGGTCGCATTCACAAGAATGGTCTCACGCTCGCATAGAGTAATTGGGGTTTGGACCAGGTTGGCAGATTCATCGCGTTCGTGATGGGCATGGATCAACTGTTGGCTCACCCCGAATCATCTAGATGACCATCTCAACGGCCGACATGTCTCGAGATCCACTCGTACCTGGAATAGAATATGCACACGAAAAGAGTGCAACACGTGTAGCGTGAGTATGGGAAACAATGTTTACTCAACAACATCATTGATCGACCCTAACGAAAACAGAGACTAGGGTTGGCCTACAATTTCTACTTGCATATTTAGCCACAATTAGTCCACAATAACAATATATCGAACTATATTAGTAATCTCAATTTAATCCTATGTGAAGCTCCTAATCCATAAGCACATCAGTTAATCAAATAAGCATCTAAGTCCCTTATCTTTCAAGAAATCCAAAGGCGGAAAAAGGCAATCCAAATCACAATTCAGCAAGTCATACAACACGGAAACCAACATAATGTAGGATATGCAAATGTATGTAATGCCATTCCATGCAAGGCTTTTCGTCACCCGGTATACACACGTTCGAACATGAATGAATCGTGACCAATGGGTGACTCTCTAGGTCTATATACCACCCGACATCACTGATTTTTAAGATCCCCTCGGGTTTTCACATATCAATTCTAAACCCCTTAAGCTTGTATAAATCATGTCTATTAGCCCATTGGCTCATAATCATTATCATTTCATTCAGAATCATTTCCCTTCGGACCATTCATCAGTACCATCAATACATATGAGGTACCATCAATACCATGACAAATATGAATATGACATGCGCAACAACAAGAAATCAATGCATACAGTAAATGACCTTATCCTTAGTCATGATAAGTATACGGGAGATATATAATAAACATGACTATGGCGTGCAACACAATAATAAGCAGGAATACACATAAGATTCCTTTTCAAGTTCTCATAATTACAAAAGGTTCCACCTTTGGCTTCTTATGCACAATAAAGTTCTATCTCAAGATATCATCATCACTCCGTTCGGAAACGTTTCCCCTCGAACCCACATATGTATCCTCAAATATATATAATACATGAGATACCATATGAAACATGATTATGACATGCACAATAACAAAAAGCTAATGAATACAGTAAAGATCTCATCTTTAATCATTATAGGCCATAAAGGTTGTACCTTTAGCCAATTACGCAATAAAGTCATTATCTTAGCTTTTTTTCTATTTTGAACGAGTAATTAGGAGTGATGAATGCCACACATATCAAACAAGACAGACACACAATCAAGAAGACAGAAAGCACGGGCTTTATACCCCAATCATAGATCCATAGGATCATACTATCTACCAGTGTTACATCTTGAAAATTTCATGTCGTCGTATAGTGAATGAACCAACGCGAGCTTAAGGATAATAGGAAGTTATTAAGATTATAAGACGGATAATTAGTGGTTTTAGAATGCATACGTTAAGATCTTGAAGTAATATGAATTGATGAAATAAGAATTGATAAGGACAAGTGGAGTATAAGTGAGGTTCAGGAAAGGTTCCGTAAATTTTTGTGTTAAGGATTGTTTGGTAAAGTTTTGAGGACGAGTTTTAGGGATGTTTATATCATTAATGAAGTATTAAAAAAGTTTTAAGAAGGTTGTATAAGGATTGGCGATCAAACGAAACGACGCGGACAACTTCGGAAAAGCTGTGAGTTCCACGACCACAACCACGGACTGTGAAACTTTCCACGGACCGTATACTGGTCCGTGGAATACCCAGCAGAGATGATGGTCTTCTGGTGGTGATCCACGACCAGTTCCACGAGCCGTACAATGTTTCACGGACCGTGAAAGTGTCCGTTGAAGTCCCGACGAACTGAATAAATTTTGATTATATAAATGTGTTCGCACTTTATTAAATTCATTTTCCCACATTCCTTCATCTCTCTCAAGACCTCTAGAAGGTTCCACACATTTCATCCACAAGAATTCAAAGGAAATTAATGATCAACTTCATCAAACCAACAAGAATCAAGAGTATGAAACCCATTAAAGTCATCTAAGCCAAGAAATTTCAAAGGAAAGTGAGTTAGGGTTTTGGTGCAAGAAGAGAAGTTCCACTCAAGGGTTGTTCATCCATCATCCAAGGTAAATACGTGAGCATTAAAGGAGAACGAGCAAGCAAAATAGTAGTTAAACGATAAAGGTATGTGAGGCTAGTACTTTCTCTCTATGGCATGAATCCGTTGGTATGGTCTTTCTTTCTTCTCCATGTATCCTCTATATCTCGGAAAACTAATAGCCTATGTTCATGAATAGCCATATGAGATGAGAGATATGTTACGAGCCCAATAATGATGATGATAAGCTTGAGTCTAAAGATTCTAGAGTTTATGATATGATGTCCCTATAAAGTTAATGCTATGTTTGTTGTACACACTCACCTTACATACTATTTCCTTCAAGGTGAGGCAGGATACTTATAGATGTCCATAATGAAATCGGGGGTTCACGACCTTATGTCACCCCGATAAAGTATAGCTATCTTTGAGTTATTATACATGCATTATGATGAGTACATGTTGATGATATTACACCGTACCTATATGGACGACCAGACATACACACAACTAGTGGGCAGCTTATACCCCGGACGCTAGAGGCCTAGACGCAGGTTAATTATTATCACACTGTACCTATATGGACGGGCAGCTTATACATTATCACACTGTACCTATATGGACAGGCAGCTTATACATTATTGCATACATGATATGATGATGATTATGAGTAAGTCAGCATGTGTCATTTCTTCTATAATTGACAGTCATATACAGTTGGTCCTTATTGATGCTTCTTTTATCTCATTGATGTATCATTATTGTTTATGCCTCTAACACTCAGTACAATATTCGTACTGACGTCCGTTTTCTTTGGACGCTGTGTTCATGCCTGACAGGAAGGTGATCTTGATCTAGACTCGTAGGAGCTAGTAGTTGATCTGAGAGCACTCCATTGTTCCGAAGCTGCTTTGATCATTCTTTTGTGTACATACATATGCATATTTTGGGCACGACGGGGTCCTGTCCCGTCCTTATGTCTAGCACTCCAGTAGAGGCTTGTAGATGTGCAGTGTGGGTTATATAGTCTCACAAGGTCACTACTGTATATATGTATATATGTGTATATTATCATTTTGATAGCCGGGAGGCTTATGTATATAAAAGTATTTATGTTCTCAAATGAAAAATGATTTTCTTATGATTTGAGTTTGAATTTGATAAAAGAAGGCCTATTGAATATAATGATTAGCAGACCGAGTGGTGCTCGGTGGTTAGCCCCAGGTACCTGTCACGGCCCCTAGACGGGTCATGACAAAAGTGGTATCTGAGCAGTTCAGTCCTAGGAAGTGTCTACGAGCCGTGTCTAGTAGAGTCTTTTTTATGGTGTGTTGCACACCACACTAATAAATAAGAGGCTACAGGGCATTTAGGATGAGTTTATGAGTTTGAATCCTCCGGAGTTTTTCGGGTCAAAGCCGGATGAAGACCTCCGAGACTGAATCTGTGGAGTTGACATCTTATAGACTCCGAGATGTGGCGGTATTGTGGTACAATAATTTGCTAGCATCAAGAAAAGAAAATGCACCTCCTCCCGTATGGCAAGAATTTGTAGATGCTTTCATCCTTCATTACTTGCCACCCGAGCTCCGCCGAGCTAGAGCAGATAGGTTCTTAAATCTAAAGCAAGGAAGTATGAGTGCCCGGGAGTATAACCTTCAACTTAATTCCTTGGCTAGATCTGCCCCGACTATGGTGGCCGAGATGGGAGATAGGGTACACAGGTATGTGAATGGCTTAGGGCCACACCTATTCAAAGACTACTTGACGGCTTCGTTGCAAGATGGGATGGATATTTCCCGAATACCAGCCCATGCCTAGAAATTAGAGGGACGACAGCAACCACAAAAAGGTGATCGTAACAGTGATAGAAGGCAAAGCAAGAGGGCCAGATCTATGGGGGCAGGCAGTGATTATAGAGGGGGATCGAGGCAGACTTATTCTAGACACTCCGGCCAGTCAGTGACCAGTGCACCTCCTCGATTTACGGGAAGTAGATTTGATCGCTCCTTTCGTTCAGGACAGGGTCAGAGTTCGAGGGCCCCAGATTCTCAGTTTGAGGGATATTATAGCCAGAGGAGACCCCCAGTACCGCAATGCAGCCAGTGCGGTAGATTACATTACGGACGGTGTCGCCAGGGTTCGGATGCTTGCTATGCCTGCGGCCGGGTTGGGCATATGATGCAAGATTGCCCGTCGATGAGTGGTAGAGTTGGGGTTCATCCTACGGGGTCGGTGGCTGGTTCATCTTCAGTGCACCCGGTAGGGCAGACTCCCCAGATTTTAGTTGGTCGAGGTAGAGGCAGAGGGGGAGCATCTACTTCAGGTACCACTCAGCCCCGTGTGTATGCTTTAGTTGGACAACAGGATATTGAGTCCTCCCCGGATGTGGTTATAGGTACATTATCCATATTTTCCCATGATGTGTATGCGTTGATAGATCCGGGTTCTACTTTCTCTTATATTACTCCATATGTTGCTGGTCGTATTAGGGTGAAACTTGAGCCAATTAAACCTTTTGAGGTATCTACTCTGGTTGGTGATCCCGTGATAGCTAGACAAGTGTATAAAAATTGTGTACTTATGATATACAATCGCCACACCAAAGCTGATTTAATCGAGCTGGAAATATTAGATTTCAATGTGATTATGAGTATGGATTGGTTGGCCTCATGTTATGCTAGTGTTGATTGCTGAATGAAAATAGTTCGATTTCAATTTCCGGGAGAGCCCGTGCTTGAATGGAAGGGTAATACAGTATCTCCAAAAGGTAGGTTTATTTCCTACCTTAAGGCAAGAAAGATGATAGCCAAGGGCTACATTTATCATCTAGTCCGAGTTCATGACACAGAAGCAAAGTCGCCAACTTTCCAATCCGTTCCAATAGTGAATGAATTTCCGGATGTATTTCCAGATGAACTCCCAAGCCTTCTTACAGAAAGAGAGATTAACTTCTCCATTGATGTGTTGCCGGACACCAAACCTATTTCTATTCCTCCTTATCGAATGGCTTCGGCAGAATTGAAAGATCTAAAGGCACAGTTGAAAGACTTGCTCGAGAAGGGGTTTGTTAGACCCAGTTCATCACCGTGGGGAGCACCAGTCTTGTTCGTGAGAAAGAAAGATGGTTCCCTACGAATGTGTATCGACTATAGGCAGTTGAATAAGGTGACAATAAAGAACAAATATCCTCTCCCAAGGATTGACGATTTATTTGATCAGCTGCAGGGTGCCAAGTGGTTTTCTAAAATAGACTTGAGATTGGGTTATCATCAAGTGAGGGTTAAAGAAGAAGATATTCCTAAAACAACTTTCAGAACGAGATATGGCCATTATGAGTTTCGGGTGATGTCGTTTGGGTTGACTAATGCTCCGGCAGTGTTCATGAATTTGATGAATAATGTGTTCAGGCCACTCTTGGACTTATTTGTGATAGTATTCATTGATGATATTCTGGTGTATTCTCGAATAGAATCAGAACATACAAATCATTTACGTATCGTCCTTGGAATTCTTCGAACTCGAGAATTATATGCAAAATTTTCAAAGTGCGAGTTTTGGCTGAATTCTGTAACATTTCTGGGCCATGTTATTTCAGATGATGGTATTCGAGTTGATACTCAGAAAATTGAAGCTGTAAAGGCTTGGCCAAGGCCTACGATGCCTACAGAAGTCCGTAGCTTTCTGGGGTTGGTAGGTTACTATAGAAGATTCGTAGAGGGATTTTCCTCTATTTCAGCCCGATTGACGAAGCTAACTCAGAAGTCAGTTAAATTTCAATAGAGTGATGCTTGTGAACGTAGCTTTCAAGAGTTGAAGGACAGATTAACCTCAGCTCCAGTCTTAACACTTCCAGAAGGGTCAGATGGTTATGTGGTGTACTGTGATGCTTCTGGCGTTGGGTTAGGGTGTGTATTGATGCAACATGGTAGAGTTATTTCTTATGCTTCGAGACAGCTACGGAAACATGAAAAGAACTATCCAACTCACGACCTTGAATTAGCTGCAGTCATTCATGCATTAAAGATGTGGAGACATTACTTGTATGGCGTGCATGTTGATATCTAAATAGATCACAAGAGTCTTCAGTACATTTTCAAACCGAAAGAGTTAAATATGCGGCAGAGGCGATGGTTAGAGTTATTGAAAGATTATGATGTGAATATTTTATACCACCCCGGAAAAGCAAATGTAGTAGCCGATGCGCTTAGCCGTCGATCCATGGGTAGCCTATGTGAAGTTCCATCGGAAAAGAAAGAAATGACTCATGAGCTTCACCAGCTAGCTAATATTGGAGTACGTGTAATTGATTCGGGCAGTGCAGGGATTGGTATTAATGATCCCACAGTTTCATCCCTGAATATGGAAGTAAAAGAGCGCTAGTATGAAGATCCTCAATTGTGCCATTACAAAGACACATCTCATGGAAAAGAGAATTCCCCATTTGATGTTTCCATGAATGGAATTCTTAGATACGATGCAGGCTATGTGTTCCGAATGTCGCAGAATTGCGTCGACGAATTCTAGAAGAAGCCCATTATTCTCGGTATTCTATTCACCCAGGTGCAACAAAGATGTATCACGATCTCAAGTTGATATACTGGTGGGACGGCATGAAGAGAGATATAGCAGAATTTGTAGCCCAATGTCCAAATTGTCAACAAGTGAAAATCGAACATCAAAAGCTAGGGGGATTATTGCAATCAATGGAAATCCCTACGTTGTAATGGGAAGTGATCAACATGGACTTTATTGTGGGATTACCTCGTTCCCGAGGCAAGTATGATTCTATATGGGTAATTGTGGACAGATTAACAAAAGCAGCTCATTTTCTTCCAGTAAGAACCACATACTCAGCAGAAGACTATGCAAGGTTGTATCTTAAAGAAATTGTGCGACTCTATGGTATTCCACTATCCATTATTACCGACAGAGGAGCACAATTTACAGCCAAGTTCTGGAAGTCTTTTCAAGAAGGTCTAGGTACTCAAGCGAAGCTTAGCACGTCGTTTCATCCGCAAACCGATGGACAAGCCGAACGTACTATTCAGACTTTGGAAGATATGCTACGAGCATGTGTATTAGATTTTGGTGGTAACTGGGATGATCACTTACCTCTGATTGAGTTCGCATATAACAATAGCTACCATTCTAGTATCCAAATGGCTCCATATGAATCTTTATATGGAAGAAAGTGTAGATCTCCAATTGGGTGGTTTGAAATAGGAGAAGTAGAGCTAATAGGCCCTGAATTGATTCAGCAAGCGGTAGAAAAAGTCAAGGTGATCTGAGATCGATTGTTGACAGCCCAAAGTCGCCAAAAATCTTATGCGGACAATCGCCGGCGAGACTTGGAATTTCAAGTTAATGATTGGGTATTTTTGAAGGTGTCACCAATGAAAGGAGTGATGAGATTTGGAAAGAAAGGGAAATTAAGTCCACGATACATTGGACCTTATAAAATTATTCGCAAGGTGGGTCATGTAGCCTACGAATTGGAGTTACCCTCGGAGCTTGAATCAGTTCATCCAGTCTTTCATGTATTGATGCTCCGTAAGTGTATTGGAGATCCGACAAGGATTGTTCCGATTGATGATGTGCAAGTGACAGAAAAGCTAGCATATGAAGAAGTGCCCATTGCCATCTTAGACAGGCAAGTACGGAGACTTCAAAATAAGGAGGTAGCTTCAGTCAAAGTGTTGTGGCGAAACAACAACCGAGAAGAAATGACTTGGGAAGCGGAAGAGAGTATGAGATTTAAGTACCCGCACTTATTCCAACCCCCAGGAGATATTCAAGACGAAACACTAACAATATGAGGTATGTACACTTTCTTTTCAAGCTTTTGGTCATGTGTGGCCAATTTATAGTTCTATTGTGTTGTGGCCCTGTGAGGCAATATTATTATAGGTTGTTGTGACAGGATGGTAAAGCCATATTACAGGGGAAACTCTGGCGAAATTTTTGTTAAATTCCCGAGTGTTTAACATTCGAGGACGAATGTTCCAAAAGGGGGGAAGAATGTTACACCTTGGAAATTTCATGTTGTCGCATAGTGAATGAACCAACACGAGCTTAAGGATGATAGGAAGTTCTTAAGATTATAAGACGAATAATTAGTGGTTTTAGAATTCATATGTTAAGATCTTGAAGTTATATGAATTGATGAAATAAGAATTGATTAGGACAAGTGGAGTATAAGTGAGGTTTAGGAAAGGTTCCATAAATTTTTGTGTTAAGGATTGTTTGGTAAGGCTTTGAGGACGAGTTATAGGGATGTTTAGAACATTAATGAAGTATTAAACAAGTGTTACGAAGGTTGTATAAGGATTGGAGATCAAACGAAACGACGCGGACAACTTCGGAAAAGCTGTGAGTTCCACGACCACAACCACGGACGGTGAAACTTTCCACAGACTGTATACTGGTCCGTGGAATACCCAACAGAGATGATGGTCTTCTGGTGGTGATCCACGACCAGTTCCACGAGCCGTACAATGTTCCACGGACCGTGAAAGTGTCCGTGGAAGTCCCGACGAGCTGAACAAGTTCTGATTATATAAATGTGTTCCCATTTCATTAAATTCATTTTCCCACATTCCTTCATCTCTCTCAAGACCTCTAGAAGGTTCCACACATTTCATCCACAAGAATTCAAAGGAAATTGATGATCAACTTCATCAAACCAACAAGAATCAAGAGTATTAAACCCATTAAAGTCATCTAAGCCATGAAATTTCAAAGGAAAGTGAGTTAGGATTTTGGTGCAAGAAGAGAAGTTCCACTCAAGGGTTGTTCATCCATCATCCAAGGTAAAGACGTGAGAATTAAAGGAGAACGAGCAAGCAATAGAGTAGTTAAACGACAAAGGTATATGAGGCTAGTCCTTTCTTTCTATGGCATGAATCCGATGGTATGATCTTTCTTTCTTCTCCATGAATCCTCTATATCTCGGAAAACTAATAGCCTATGTTCATGAATAGCTATATGAGATAAGAGATATGTTACGAGCCCCATAATGCTGATGATAAGCTTGAGTCTAAAGATTCTAGAGTTTATGATATGATGTCCCTATAAAGTTAATGCTATTGTTTGTTGTACACACTCACCTTACATACTATTTCCTTCAAGGTGAGGCAGGATACTTATAGATGTCCATAATGGAATCGGGGGTTCACGACCTTATGTCACCCCAATAAAGTATAGCTATCTTTGAGTTATTATACATGCATTATGATGAGTATATGTTGATAATATTACACCGTACCTATATGGATGGGCAGACATACACGCCACTAGTGGGCAGCTTATACCCCGGAAGCGGGAGGCCTGGACGCAGGTTTATTATTATCACACCGTACCTATATGGATGGGCATCTTATACATTATCACACCGTACCTATATGGACGGGCAGCTTATACATTATTGCATACATGATATGATGATGATTATGAGTAAGTCAGCATGTGTCATTTCTTCTATAAGTGACAGTCATATACAGTTGCTCCTTATTGATGCTTCCTTTATCTCATTGATGTATCATTATTGTTTATGCCTCTCACACTCAGTACAGTATTCGTACTGACGTCCGTTTTATTTGGACGCTGTGTTCATGCCCACAGGTAGACAGGGAGGTGATCTTGATCCAGACTCGTAGGAGCTAGTAGCTGATCTGAGAGCACTCCATTGTTCCAGAGGTGCTTTGATCATTCTTTTGTGTACATATGCATATTTTGGGCACGACGGGGTCCTGTCCCGTCCTTATGTCTAGCACTCCAGTAGAGGCTCGTAGATGCGCAGTGTGGGTTATATGGTCTCACAAGGTCAGTACTGTATATATGTATATATGTATATATGTGTATATTATCATTTTGATAGCCGAGAGGCTTATGTATATACAAGTATTTATGTTCTCAAATGAAAAATGATTTGAGTATGAATTTGATAAAAGAAGGCCTATTGAGTATAATGAGTAGCAGAACGAGTGGTGCTCGGTGGTTAGCCCTGGGTACCCGTCACGGCCCCTAGACGGGTCGTGACAACCAGTTAGTGCCCAACACATGGCATTCAGACCGACTATACAATTTAAATTGCACAAGTTCCCATAACATGTCACCGGTACTCGATACAAGTGCCAGTCACCTTACGAGTATTCGAACCCCCTAATTATCCCCACTACACCGTCTTATTTAGTTCAGTTTTATCGACCACAACGCTTAAGTTAGAGTTTATAATCTCAACATGCCTGGAATAGAAGTCCGAAAATTACTGAAAAGCCTTGCCCTTTCGTACCGCCTACGAAGTGTCACAGTCTGTTCAAATGAGTATTCTACGTAAGAATACGAGTCAAACGATACAATAATACTTTGTAAATGATTCGGGTTTAGAAAGTCAACCCAAAAACCTCGTTCCAAACCCCAGAGGTCAAATCCATAAATTCATTGCAAAATCGGGTTTAATATAGTCAAAATAGTACTCTACAATTTAAAAATAATCCAGTGAATACCCATATTGCTATACTTTGATTTGGAACCCAAAATTGAACCCAAAAAGGCAACCCCAAGGCTGTAAGGACAAAATTGGAATTTTATTTCAAAATTTGTTTACCCATAGCTTAATTTGTCTAAATCTAGAAAACCCATTTAAAAAGCCATCATCTTGATCCTCAAATTCATGATTTATCATTTTTCAACTTTTGGGTTCAAAATCCCAATTTCTACAATCCAGACACAGATATAAACGATGACCATGAAGATAATCATGGGAAAACACCAAAATAAAGGTTAGATACTTACCCCCTCGTTGAGTCAAGAATAACGTAGTGAAAATCACATCAAACGGAGCTCTAGAACTCAAGATATGCTCAAAATACGAAATGAACGTAGTCTGATTTTTAATACACAGCGAACCTCCAGCCTGTCACCTGTCATTTCCACACCTGCAAACCATTTTTGGCACATGCAGGGTCACAGGTGCGGACTTCACCTCACATGTGCGGACTTTATCTCGCAGGTACGATGCACCAGCTCCAACAACCTGTTCCGACACTAAAATTGGCATAACTCCCTCATACGATATACGAATTCGACGATTCTTTTTGCTATGGCTTCGTAATTATGATACGGATATAATGGTTTAATCGAAACACAAAAAAGGTCATTTGGTCAGTATGGTAACCCTTATGGCCAAAGAAACTAGGCCGAAAACATTGAATGCAAGCGCGACACCACCAAAATCCATCCGAATCTCTTCAGAATCTAACCAATATTTTTGGAAAAGTAGAGGATCATCATACGAACTTGTTCGAACTCTAAAACATTGAAATGGGGCCTCCTTGACCCGATGTTGACCGTGATCAACTCCAAATTATCTCATAAGTTAGTTTCTCAACCAACCACTTAAATCACACCTGAACCTCTCAGACCGAACCAATGACTCCTCTAAGTCATAAATCAAATTCCGAACATAATGGAATCAAACTTCAAAAAAGACTTATTTTCCCCGATGTTGACTTTCGTCAAACTTCTTCATTTCTTAACTTAATAATTTCCAAAATATCATTTTCCTTACCCAAACCTCGTCCGAAAACTTTGAGAATCAAGCCATCCATTCCCACAAATTATAAAAATTAATACAAAGCTAATGGAACCACCAAATTTCCAATCCGTGTCTTCTTTCTTCTCTTGACCATCCTTTCACCATAAATAGGTATATTTAATGCTAAAACTAATTTAACTGTCAAAAACCAACCAAATGAACTCTAAAATTATTTCCTTCAATTTATAAAGGTCATGAATAATATTTCAAACCTAGTGTAATCTTCATATCTCCAATCGGAGCATGTTTTCCCACAATACACAATTTAACTAAATAATTGAATGCCGAAATTTTCAAAGTGAAAACTTCTCCCAAAGTGAACCAAATGACATCCGTTTGACTTCAAATTTCGCAAGAAAGTCAAAATAATTATTATAGAACTTCTGCTATAGATGATGCGTAAAACAAAGCATTGGTTCTCAAAACGACTGACTGGGTCGTTACATCATCTACCACTTAAACACACGTTCGTCCTCGAACGTAAAGATAAAGAAGGTATCTGGACTATAGAAAAGCTGAGGATATCCACTCTGCATATTTGACTTGATCTCTCAAGTAGCCTCCTATAATGAGCCGGTCGGTCGTTTTGAGAACTGGTAACCTAGTTTGCGTGTCGTCTATTCTAGAAGCTCCGTTATAATTAGTTTGAATTGCTAGCCAAATTTGAAGTCAAACAAATATCATTCGGATCGCTTCGAGAGAAGGTTTCACTTTGAAAATTCCGGTATTCAATTATTTGGATAAATTGTTTACATTGGGAAAACATGCTCTGATTGTCAATCTAAAGATTTCGTTAGATTTTAAATATTAGTTATGATCTGTAGAAATTGACGGGGATAATTTTTAGTGTTTATTTGGTTGGTTTTTGACAATTAAGCCGGTTAAGGCTTAATATGCCTATTTATGGTGAAAAGATGGTCACGGGAAGAAATTAGACCTGGATCCAAATTTGTTGTTTCTATTAGCTTTGTTGTGATGTTTATGACTTTTGGGGATGAGTGACTCCATTCCAAAGGTGATCGGGTGAGAATCGAAGAAGAAAATCTAAGTTTTGAAATTTTGAATGCTTAAGTTTGAGAAGTTTGACCACAAGTTGGCTTTTGGATAAACGTGCCCGTAATCGAATTCTGAAAGTTCCATTAGGTCCACAATGCCATTTATGACATATTCGAGTCGTTGGTTCAGTTTTCGAGAGGTTCAGGTGTGATTTGGGTGGTTGATTGAGAAACTAGCTTTTGATATGATTTGGAGTTGACCATGGTCAACATCGGGTCAAGACGGTCCCGTTTGAATGTTTTGAGAGTTCGAGCAGGTTCGTATGATGATTTTGTAATTGTCCACAAACTTTGGTTAGATTCCGATGAGTTTCAGATGTGTTTGGATTGTATGGTGTTTGTTTTTTGTTTTGACACCGTTTTGAGCAAAAAGGGTACCATAATGAGCAAACGAGCTTTGATTTATGTTTCGATTAAACCGTTAGATCCATCTCATGATTTCAGAACTGTAGCAACAAGAATCGTCGCATTTCCTCATTGTATGTGGGAGATATGGGCATTTTACTAAAATTTTGCTGTGCAAATTTTTCTAGTGTGATTTTTTGCTGAAAATTCCCAAATTGCCACTGAGATCGTCCTTTAAATTTCTGACTTCTTCCAAAAATTGAAACCACCATATCTCACTCATTTTAATGCCAAATGAGGTGATTTAAAAGCCTAACTTGAGTGAAATTTCGCAATGAATCTATTGGAGTTATTAAAAGTGATCTTTGGAATCATTCTAGCACCAGATAGGGGCCGGACAGTTGGGTGTTTTCATTCTTATTATTTACTTGGGGTTTCTCACAAACTTCGAAGCTCAATTTTGGGAGAGTTGAAGAGACTCTTTCAAGAATTATCATTTGTATAAGATTCCAAACACCTTTTTATGATTATTCCATCCTTTGGTAGGATTTTTCATGCTAAGATCCTTGAATTAAGGGGGGTAAATTGGGGATTTGAAACCCTAGGATTGAACTTGGTTTTTCTTCAATTAAACATGAATTTAGTGGATAGATTTCACTTATTTTTGGTATATAAATAATGAGTAAATTGATTTTTGAACTAAATTTCCTATTTTGCCCTTCGTGGCTCGGATTCCTCTTTTTGGAGGCTTTTTGGGTTCGGATTTAAATTATGACAATATGGGTACCACTGGATTCATATGAATTCCTAGATTAATAATTTGACCTTATTGAACCCGATTTTCTTATGAAACGACAATTGAGCCTCTTGAGGTTGGGAATGGGTTTTTTAGCTAACTTTTTAATCCGAAATTCTTCTAAGAGTATTATGAGTATCCTCCGAATTCTCTCATTTTCCCCATTTCATGAGTTAGGGTTTGAGACTTGATTATGAATATGGTTATTTGGGTATTTTATTCTTGATTCTAATTTCATATCTGGATATGATTAGACTTCAGTATCTCGAGGCTCAAAGGAAGGGCAAGACCAAGGTTTGACCGTTGGAGACCTGCTGTTCTACTTTCCAGGTAGGTTATGGTTTACCTTATGGTGAGACTTCGATTAGCGAAGCGTATGTTTAGATGATATTTTCGGAGAATGCATGTAAACCTTCGGGTATGAATTCGGGTTGGATATTGCCTTAGGTTGGGCCTTGTTATGTGATTTGGGGGCTAGCCACCTCGTTGCGTTGTTGACTTATCTTGTTCTATTTACTTATTGGCTCGCTGCCACATTGAGACATCGGATATTGGTGATTAGAGATTTATTATGACTATGATATTGCGATACTTTACTTAATTGATATTGAGATGATAATAGTGATTCCATTGTGGCTTATTATGTAGCCTTATCATTGATATTACTTGTGTGCCCTGGGAGGTATTGTTGAGAGTTGTGATTCCATTGTGGCTTATTATGTAGCCTTATCATTGATACTACTTGTGTGCCCTGGGAGGTACTGTTGAGAGTTGTGATTCCATTGTCACTTATTGTGTGGCCTTATCATTGATACTACTTGTGTGCCTTGGGAGGTACTACTGAGAGTTGTGATTCCATTGTGGCTTATTGTGTAGCCTTACTATTGATATTACTTGTGTGCCATGTGTGGTACTGCTGAGATTGATTTGATTATTGATATTGAACTCATACATTGCATGCATTCTCATCCTTCATGATATACTGTTGATACATTGATGATGTACAAGGAAACACTGTTATGAGCTATGCTCAGGTGGATGAGGATCGATGTCCGATATTTATCCCCGAATCTAGGTATGAGTGCTGATAGAGATTGCCGAGGTCTTTGTCGAAATCGTGAGGATTGGCATATGGACTTCGCGGGTCGCCCATGGGTTGTGCTGCCTAGATGTAATGTTCCATCGTCGGAGTATATGTGTATTGGTGCATATGCATTGCATCCATATTTCATACATTATTACATTGCATTGTACCTTTGGTTTCTTGTGCTATAGTTGTGATATACGGATTTGGATTGGATGTACTGAGACTTGACATCGTTGGGCTTAGATGTTATAATATAGGTGATGACTTGTCGTGATACTATTATGATGTACTGGTTCTGATTGATTATACTGAGACTTGGCACAGTTGGGTTTAGATGCTATAATATAGGAGATGACTTGTTTTGTGGATATGGATTCGTGTGGACTTGTACTTGTTGGTTCATGTGTTTATCTTGATTTGTTGTCTTTATATACGTTTTTAGTCGTAGTCGGCCTATGATACCTACCAATACCTGTTGTTTGTACTAACCTGCACTTGCTGCATTCTTTTATGAATACAGAGTACCAGGTAGGATTGACTTCTACTCTTCGTGGCTGATATTTGCAGATTTGATGATTCGGGTCTTTCAGGGTGAGCATCAGGTCATTTGCTGCCTGAAAACTCTTCCTTTGTTATGCCTTTATTTCCATTCCTGAGACATGATTTTGAGACTATTGATGTATTACTATCCTTCAGACTGGTAGTATTTAGTTAGTTGCTCTTGAATGACCAGACTAGATACTGGGTGGATTTCTATTATTTTTGCATTTTCTTATATTATTATCGTAAGACTTATGCTATTCTATCTTCTTCCGCTTTACTTTTGTTTTATGATTGTTGGGTTAAGGGTTCGCCTACCGAGGTGGGGAAGGTAGGTGCCCGCATGACTTAGTGAAATTGGGTTGTGACACCTCCTTGACCGGTTGATGCCTCTATAGGACCTTCACTGAATAAATATCTTTGGATCTCAATTTCCGAAACTGCCTATCAAAAATGGCTACCGACTCTTCCTCAAAAGTCAAATTCATATCAAGCAACACTAAAACCCATTGAATCACATAAGCACCATCCGAATGGTACTCTTTGAGCATCGAAATATGAAATATAGGTGAACACTCGACAAACCAGGTGGAAAAAATGACTCTTAGGCCACCCCGCCAATATGCTAAACAACATCAAAGGGACCAATATACTTCAGGCATAACTTGTCCCTCTTTACGAACCACATCACACCCTTCATGGGTGAAACCTTCCATAATATCCCGTTTACCAACCATGAACTCCAAATCAATGATCTTCCGATCCACATAAATCCTTTTCCTACTCTGAGTTGTGAGAAGCCTCTCATGAATCAATTAGACCTTGTCCAAGGAATCCCTCAACAATTCTGCACCCCAAGGCCTAACCTCGAATGCATTGAACCAACAACCGGAGAACAACATCTCTTACCATACGATATCTCAAAGGCTGCCATCTCAAATATTGAATGGTAACTATCATTGTAAGCACACTTTGGTAAAGGTAAGAACTGATCCTAATAACCACCAAGGTCAATCATACAAGCCTAAAACATATCCTCAAGGACCTGAATAGTCCGGTAGGACTAGCCATCTGCCTAAGGGTGAAATGACGTGTAAACTCCACTTGAGTTGTAAGTAGTTTGATTTGGTACGAAAAGAGCTGACTTAGTTGAACAATGCACAAAGACCCAAGTAAACACCAAATTTTCCCAAAGTCTATGGTAATCCTACCACAAAGTCGATAGAAATTTACTTGTACACTTAATCTGCCAAAATCTTTCTTTAACCTAGCTAAATAGTCTGATTCTCATACATTAGTTCCGACTCCTGCGATTTGATTATAACTAAAACTCTGAAGGAAATTTGCGAATTCCAAAATTATCATCATAGTAGCCACAATCCTCTAACTAAAGTGGTAACCCATTGTCAAATTGAAATCTGCCCCAAGTCATCAATTGATTACCAACGAGCTATACCTTAAGGCTTTAATTCTTCATACCCGTCAACTTGCAGTAGTCACCCAAACACGATACACTTCAAATCTCATTACATCGAACCCCTCTTTGTACTTTCACTAACTTGTTCATCACTTTAGATACCCCAAAGTAAGGCCTATGGCCCCAACTTCACCCTTCACAACTGTAAATTCCCGAGTACAATACTTATTACACCTTAAAAAATCTAAAAGTACCAATCATACAATCCATGAGCCTTACCCTGCAAAGTTACTCTCTAGTGGTTTGCATTTGAAATAATAAACCTCACTATCTAATCATCAACACTTTGGCACTATCTACTGCTGCGGACATAGTCTTTTGTCAAAATTATGACTCTAACTCCTAACTATAACGATTCCTTCTTGTCAATCAACTCTAGCTCGTTCATTCAAGAATGCCATGAAATTACCTATCTTGGTACTACACCCGTCGCCTTCTCATCAACCTATAATCTCAAAGTTCTGCTAACACTTGCCTCACACTAAGTCAAATCATCTATAGACATCCTCAATCAAACCTATCACCTTACACCCTATCCGAAAGATCTAACATAAGGACCGCTCATCCCGATCATGATTCAAGTAGTCGCGCTGCTTCAATTTCAATTCTTATGAACCTTAATCCTCTAAAGCCGATAGTAAGATGCCTTTATCTTAGTTCTTCAATTTCCATATTCCATAAAAACCACTTTTATCAATATCAACCAACAATTAACCAAACCCACTCGTGGGTCAAAACATCATAACTACTTCAAAATAGCTAAGCGAATCATGGAGGGCATAGCAAACTACAATCTTGAGATTATGATAGTTTCCCTTGCCTCACTCAAACCTTAAAACTGAAAGTTCCTCTAATTTCAATGCAACACATATACAACTCTTCAAGAAGCCTTTCCACCAGAGAATCCCAACCAACCCTAGTTATTCCACGAAGTTAATCACTGCCGATGCAACTCTCAAACCACCATTGAAATAGTCCATAACCTGTAGGGTGACCCTTGACTACTACACATAGATTCCTACCAATGTCCATAATTATTCTTCAAGTAGTCAAATCTTTACATTCACCCATTCCTAGATTCATTGCTATTAACCGATCACTTTCTCCTCCAGAAGCCTACAATGTAGTCAACCTTACTGATAAATTTACGTCCTTTTAACAACCACTTCATAGGCAGAGTGATCTCGTAAAACTGACAGGCTCGTAGCTCAATATGACCCCTAACCATCAAAACCTATGAGATATCATGCAAACCGGTAAACACAACCTTTACCAAAGGATTATACCCAATCATTTCCAAAAGAGTCAATCATCTATAGCCACTATTTTCTAGATGAGCATATCCACCACTTGTGCTCGTCCCAAACTGAGAATGATTCATTCGAATTCCGTTCATCACAACTCTATTCAGTTGAGTAACTGAAGACCCATCACACGCACCCCAAAACAAAGTCCTTATCACGTTGACACACCACATACCATACCACGTGACGCCACATCCCGCCGCTCACGCTCGAACCCAAAAACATGTCCTCACCATTAGTGAGAGATTGGAACAATAAATTTAGAGCTGACCAGAATCAAATAAGCACGATAAAGAATGAAAGAATGAAAGTTTCCTAAATGTCCTATAGTATATCGATGATACACACAGAGCTCATCATACCGATCCTCAAGACACTGCCAGCCAATGTTCTTATACTTGTGAGACCGATTAACCTAAAGCTCTGATACCAATTTGTCATAACCCAATTTCATAAGTCGTGAAGGCACTAACTCCCACCAAGTTAATAAGCCATCCACAACCTGTCAGAACAATTTAATAAGAGAATTAAACTAGCAAAAGAATTATTCAAGTTATTTCAAGTATTAATCATTGTTAATATCATAAAATATGGAAATAAAGGTACATCCGTCCCTGAATCTGGTGTCACTGGTACAAGAATGACTAAATGAAGTATAAGTTTGGGAATACATTCCGAAAATACATAGGTTTTGTGGAACAAGGACAAAATAAAGAAGACTATGTGAAGCTCCTAATCCATACCTTTCAGGTATACCATGCGAATTCTGAATATCATTTGTATACTAGCTCTTGCATATGTCTAAATGAGTATAATAGTATATTTGAGTGTATATTAGATAAAGGATCACATATTAAAAGAGGTGAATATATGTTAATTGGGTTTATTATGTATTTGGGCCGATTTTCTCATAATTATAAAGATTTGGGCTTGTTGTTCTGTATTCGTGTAAAATGACACATTTGGGCCAATTCTTTCATCTGGGCTTCACCTTTCATTTATGATCTGTTAATTACGATTGATATACACATTGATACATATACATACATACATGCGTGATTCTTATTCATGATTTGATAATTAATTAAGCTTAGATACCCTCTAACTGCATGTTTCCTTTTTCCCCTCCTCTTTGCATGGAGCCCGATGTGGGCCATCTGGGCCATTTCTCGACAAAACCTGTTGGGTTAGAGGCCTAGCTTTCCTTTATTTCATCGAGTCAGGAATACAAATGCTTGAAGGCCCAACCATGGTGAAAATGGTCAACTGGTGGACTTAGGTAGGCCCACTAGCCTAAAACCTCTCCTATTTCATTTATGTATACATGTGTATATTACTTGTATAATAGTTATATATGTAAAAAAACACTTGTAAATATATTGAATTCCATGTATGTTAGGACTTAGGAAATTCCGAGTAGAGATTAAGAAAAAGCTTTCAAATTATTTTATAAAAATCAAATCCGTGCCAAGCTAATAATCGCATGTAATTGGTAAACTTGAGAATTTTTGCAAAGCATTTCAAGTAATATAAAATATGGAAAATTAATAGCATATGCAAACGATTTTGGGATAAGAAAATTGGACCTGTTTTTAGGCCTTTAAGCCTTCAAAAAATCTAAAAAACGAAAATGGACCATTTTGGACTTGTCACGACCTAATTTAGGATCGCGCGGGCACCTACCTTTCCCTCCTCGGTAGGTGAACCCTCAATAAATAGCATAGAAATCAGTAGGACAATTTGAATACTCCAATAACTAATTTCGATTAACAGCGGAAATCAATATCTAATAAACTTCAATATTGAAAATATTTACAACTGTTAAATAAGTAAGACTCTTTTCAAGTTCCCATGACTTGATCTAGACTAGTACAAGAGCGACTAAGACACGAATTACAATAACACTACAAGACTCAACCTCCGTCCTGGAATGAAATGGGAGGAGGCCTTCAGATTAGGCACCGCGCACCACCGAACATGCTGCAATCAATCACCTGAAGCACTCTACACCGAAAAAGGGTGTAGCAAGAGTAGTATCAGTACAATCCACGCGTACTGAGTAGGCATCATAGGCCGACAATAGTTAGTAAAACATATCAGTAAAAGAATTCACGAATAAACATGATAATAACTAAATCAAATCGTACTCCATGCACTGCTCATTATAACATCAAGATGCTTAAATCGTTATCTCCTTTCTAACAATCACAAGACAATTCCACAACCTTCCTTACCAAATCATTTGTCATTATACCTACGCTTTGGATCTAGAAGTCAACTCATCATTAAGAATCCTTTATTATACATCTCCCTAGAGGTTAACGTATCCTACGAACGATCCACAAGACAACCAACCAGTAAAATCAAATCTAATCAAGACAAGCGTACACCATTATTTAAATAGCATTTAATCCCATTTCTATTCTAAGTCTCAATGTATCAATCCTAATCCAACATCACAAGTACAACACCAAAGCATCTCAGAATCAAGCCCTAATGTAATGCAATGCAGTAGTGTATGAATGCAATGCAATGCAATAGAGTATGAATGAAATGTGATGCCATGCAAATATGGCGTACACATGTACTCCGGACGAAAATATCGACGTCTCGACAGCACAACCCAGTGTGACTCGCTAAGTCTAAGTGCCACCCGTCCCGGATCTTTGCCCAAAATATAGACGGGACCTTGGCTAATTGCTCAAAGGGGGAGTCTCACCGGCACCACCCTGGGAGACTCGCGGAGTCCATGCACTAACACTGATTCCAGAATATCATCGGAATCGGCCATGCAACAACAATGCCGGAATAGATCACCGGACATTGGCCATCTCACAATCACTTAAGTAAAAGAGTCTGTCAAGTATCAGTTTCACACCATCAACGATTCCGGAATTGAACCTTGGACATCGGCCTTCTCACAATCACTCAAGTAAAAGAGTTTATCAAATATCAGTTTCATACAATCAATGATTCCGGAATTGATCTTCAGACATCGGCCTTTTCACAATCACTCAAGTAAAAGAGTTTGTCAAAATATCAGTTTACTCAATCAACGATGCCGGATCATCACCTGGTATCGGCCATGCATCATAAATGTGTGAGAATGCGTGCAATGCGTATAGCCATCATCAACAATAAAGTTCAATATCACAAGTACCAACAATGAGGTATGCCAACAATGTATCATATTGCATTACCAACAGTGGTATTCCAACAATTTATCAATATCACAAGTACCAATAGTGGGTATGCCAACAACATATCCAAGTACAACTACCAACAATTGTATATGCCAACAATATCGTAATCAAGGCAATAACAGAATCCAATATTTATCAACAATTCATGGCATCAAGCCGGCACAATAGAACAATCAAGCACAACACAACGGGGTGGCTAATTCCCAACACGCAACAGGTTAATCAAATCCATATACATTATTACCACTTCCCCAAGTCAGCATATTAGCTTAGAACATGTAATCTCACCCTACACTCACAATCATTCGGCACAACTCAATCTAGAACTCAGTCACAATCGTTGGTGCATTTTATCTTTCCATTTATCAACTAGATTCATTATTGATAGCATAACACAATTAATCACATATTACGGGAATTCTCATCATTAGGAACAAAAATAGGTATCACCCGCTACTCCCAAGTCACACAAAATTCCACCAATTTTCAAGAAGACCACATCATACATCCTAAATAATCTACAGGCCACAAGCCCGAACACACAATCACATATCAATACCATCCCAGGATTCCATCCCAAACCTCCAACTCCTACACATGCATTCTCCATCCTAAGATTCCATCCCAAACCTCCAATTCCTACACATGCATTCTTTATTCTTTCTAATACACGAAAACTGGCCGGAGTCTACCAAAAAGGGAAGCCATAACCTACCTGGCAGCCGAACAGGTGCCACGAACCCACATCTTGTTTTGTCTTTCGAAGCGTCTCCAAACAATAAAACTCTATCACATATGAATTGTATGTAAGAAATCACGAATATTGATACCCATATTGGCTACTTTCTATTCGGGTCAAATTCCAACCCTTAATTTAGGAAAAACTGACCCCAATGGCAAAACGAGAATTTTATGATCAAAATGTCAAATTCAATACCAAAAGGTCAAAACCCATTACTTTAATTATAGGAATACTCAAATAATTATCAAAATCATCATTATTATGAAAAACCCCCAATTTTGGGTCTAAGAACCCTTACTTTGATTCATGAAAATCAACTCTAGAATCGAAAATTAATGATTAACAAGCCTAGATATGACATTAACTAGCATGAACAACAAAAAATTCATCATTAAACATCATTTAAGAATCAATTTCTTTTTTAACCCTTCTTCACATGAAACCCATAAAAACCCTTCTTTTGATCTTAAGCCTTTTTATGGAAAATAGGAATCTAGCTAGTTTGTTCCCAACATATTCAAGCATATTCAACATTAATCTTACTATTTAGGAATATTCTAGGAACCAAAAAATGATTTAGAACTTAACTCAAGAACCCATTTGAAGACCCATTAAATTCTATGGATTCTAGATTATGCTAGAAGATTAAGAGAATTTAATGAAACCATAATAAGGTAGGAATGTTACCTTAGGGAAGAAATCACTTGAAAACCCTCCAATTCGCCTCCACAAAGCTCTCAAGTCCGAATAGAAATAATGATTAGGTTTTTGGGGTTTTAAACTAATAAAACTGCTTGTCGACTGCTCGAGCAGTCGAGACACCGCCCCAGCGGTCTAGCCACAAATGCTCTTCACAGCTCCAGTGACACCATCACCGCCCCAGCGATGCCGCTGTAGTGGTACTGGTGCAGCTGCAATGGACACCAGCAGATCAGACACCGGATTTTTTTCCCTAAGTTTCACTATTTGGTCCTATTTTCCGACTAGTTTCCGAGGCCATCCGCTCACATACCGTACATATAGACACACATAACAACACGCTACGAACGCGCCCATGGCCTCAGAATTCCCAACTGAGCTCTCGTTGATTGGGTCAACTTTGGGTCAACTCTTTTTCACTTTAAGCCTGTATTTACTAAAAGTTTCCCGAATCCCGATCTAGACACCTCGGAACGCATGCTAACGGTTCCTTCGGGTAAAAAATGAGCTAATCACTGCTTGAAAAAGGGCAAAAATATAAAAAAGCTATAACGACCAAATGGGTCGTTACAGAACTAAAGAGAAATGGACTCAAAACTGCTTTGGACTTTGTTTGTAAAGACTTCAAATTGGGCCGGTTTTGACAAAAACATGACTTCTAAAAAATAACATGGCATAAATGGACTCCCTTTAACTTATAAATGACATAAGTTATTTTAAAATTTTTTGGGCCCCAAGCCCAAATATTTAAGGCAATAAATGTAATGACCCGTTTGGTCATTATAGTCTTTTCGAGCATCGACTTGCGCATTTTGACTCGAAGTTGGCTTCTGGGTAAACGAACCTTTTTTGGGAATCTGTCAATTTCGAGAGGTCCGGATGGTTGCTTATGACTTGTGTGTATATTGGCTTCGGTTCCCAATGCACCTAGAAAATGTTTTGGGACTTGGGTTGGAAATTAGAACTAAGGCGTCGGGGGTTGACTCGGTTAACGAGGCCTCCGTTGGAAATTCTGAGGCCACGAGCCCGTTCATAGAGTATTTTTGTGTAGGTATGTGTGTATGGTTTGAGAGCAGATGACCTCGGGAATGGCTCGGGATTTCGATTGAAGACTTAGAAAAATTGGGGGGATTATGGTACCAGGTGCCTGCTATGACGACACCAGTATTGTCCCAGCGGCACCGCTGTTACGGCGTGTTGGCCGCTGGGGCGGCCATGTGTATTGTTGGCCAGACCATTATGTCGGCCTTAAGGGCACCGTGGCGGCCCTGTTACCGTCGTGGTGGTGACACGTCAGGCATTTTCATTAAGTGTGATTTAAATAAGCCCTTAGATCCTCATTACTTTCTATTTTGAAATTAGAGCTTTGGGGAACAGTTCTTGGAGATATTTTGGAGACATTCTTGGAGGTAAATCTTGCCTAATCCTTTACTCTTCCTTAATCATAATTATCTTAGATTTTCCCCTTCCCTTTAATAATCCCTTTGTGATGGAAGTTGAAAAAGGATTTTGATAAACTTTTTCTTAGGCTCATGTATGAGGAAATTGATGATGTTTATGTAAGATTTTGACTAATCTAAGCTTATTAATCATATATCTTCCACTTCTAGCGTTGAATTTCAGAATAAAAAACATAGGGTTTATACCCAATTTGGGGGTTTTGCTTGAAATCAGAAATTAAGCTAATCTTTGAGTAAAATCATCAATTAGTGGTTGGGTTATAATCACCTAGTACTTAATGTGGCTTTGCTTCCGAATTTCCCGTTTTGCCCTTGTGGGCCCGTTTTCCCAATTTCTAGGGCTAAAATTGACCTAATTTGAATAGTAGCAGTATTAGTATCATTCTTCATGATTTGTAATCTAGAATTCGATTATGCTTAGACTACTTTGGTTCTGAGGTTCAGCGGAAAGGCAAGGCAAAGGAGTGAGTTGTTGGTGCTGCGGTTCGATCATCCAGGTAGGTTATGGCTTACCCTTGGTGAGACTTCTTATAGCGAAGCACATATTTAGATTGTATTATCGGAGACAATATATGAATCTTCGGGTATGAAGTCGGGTTGGATATTGCCTTAGGTTGGGCCCTGTTGTGTGTTTGGGGCTAGCCACCTCGTTATGTGTGATTTAATTGTTCTATTGTGCTGGCTTGACGCCTTGAGTCGTTGGTAGATATTGGATTCTATTTTATCATCTTGATTATTATATTATTGGCATACCGATTATTGGTATTTGTACTTGGAAATATTATTGGCGTGCCCACTGTTGATACTTGTGATTTGGCTATATTATTGGCGTACCACTATTGGTGCGTATGATTCAACTATATTATTGGCATAGCCACTGTCGGTATTTGTGATTTGGATATATTGTTGGCGTACCCATTGTTGGTACTTGTGATATTGAGCATGATTATTGATGTGATTCATGCATTGCACGCACTCTCATTTTCTTGATACACTGTTGAGATATTGATGAGTTGGGCTCAGTTTTACTTGAGTGACGTGAGATGGCCGATGTCCGATGATCAATTATAGAATCTTTGTTCCATGGCCAATATCCGATATTAGTTCTGGAATCATTGTTAGTGCATGGACTCCGCAGGTCCCCCAGGGTGGTGCCAGTGAGAACCCCCCCCCCCCCCCCCCCCCCCCCCCCCCCCCGTGGGTAAAGATTCGGGGTCTCGTCTGTCTCTTAGGAAAAGATCCGGGATGGGTAACACTTAGACTTCGCAAGTCACGCTAGGTTGTGCTACCGAGACGTCGATATTTCTATCTGGAATACATGTGTACACCTCATTTGCATGGCATTGCATTGTATTCATACCATCATTGCATTATGACTGGATTGAGATAGTTAGTGTTGTATTGTGATGTTGGATGAGATCGGATATATTTAGATTCCACATATTTGGGGATTAGATGTTTTACATAGGCGATGACGAATAATTGGAATTAATTATATTGTCTTATACTTGTTGGTTTATTTACTTATCTGCTTTATTGTCTGAATTATGTTAGCTATGCTTAGTCAACCGATGATGCCTACCAATACCATTGTTTATACTGACATGCACTTGCTGCATTCTTTTATGAATGCAGAGTATCAGGTCGGATCCACTTCCGTGACGCATGGTTGATTGTTACTTCAGCTTTCTCTCAAGGTTCCAGGGTGAGCATAGCCGTCCGCTGCCTTGAAGACTTTCTATCTTTATGTCCTATTCTATTTGGAGACAGAGACACTTTATGTATTAGTATTCCGAATTGTATTATTCCCTTTAGATGCTCTTGTGTTATTCAGACCATACCCTGGGGATATAAGTGCCCGCAATACTTAGGCAAAATAGGTCGTGACAAAGTTGGTATCAGAGCCCTAAGTTACCCGATCTTTAATACAAGAGCGTGTCTAGTAGAGTCTCGTGGATCGGTACGATGAGCTCAGTACTTATCTGTGGGAGGCTATAGGACATTTAGGAAATATCACTTTCTTTTCATTCTTCGTGCTACTTTATTCAATTTGGTGTTTGGAAGGATCAAATAGGTGTCCAACTCTCTTCTCTTCTCTCAAAGATGGTGAGGACTCGAGCTACGATGACCCGAGGTCAAGTGCCAGAGCCTGCAACTACGGCTGCCACCCGAGGGAGCACTAAAGCCAGGGAACGTGGCCGAGCGAGAGGCCGCGGGGCTGCTCCAGCTAGGGCAGAGCTCCTACGGTGGGCCAACGATGAGAGAGGTCACCATCTCCCGAGCCCGAGTATCAGCCGGATAGAGGCCAAGCAGCAGCGGATGGGGTGGCTTCAGCACAGACACAGCCTGAGGTTACTTCTGACCAGGCCGTGCATGACACTATGGCTAGGATTCTACTTATCCTTGATGCCCAGCAGGAGGCTGCCGGTGTTACTACCCCCTATGGGGGTTCATAGACTAGGTTTGGGCGCAGACCCATGAGCAGGGGCCTACACGGGCAGCACATCCCGTCGCAACTATGGCTCCTCGCATTGATGCGATACCCCCCCCCCTCTGGTGGGGATATTAGGTCCATGGAGGGCGATGTTATGACTGCTGCTAATCAGGACCTGGTGTGGAGATTCAGGAAGTTAGAGCCACCGAGGTTCTCTGGTACTTCTTTTGAGGATGCCTATGAGTTTATTATTGATATGCATGAGTTGCTGCACCGTACGGGGAGAGTGGAGACCCATAACATTGATTATGTGTCTTACCAGTTTCGCGGCAACGCAAAGACGTAGTGGAGGTATTTCGTGGCGTGTAGACCCGGGGTTCTCCTCCTTTGACTTGGACTCAGTTCTACCAGGCCTTCCTTGAGAAGTATGTGCCCCGGTCTTTGAGAGAGGCGTGCAGGGAGCAGTTTTTACACCTTGAGCAGAGGGATATGTCTTTGGAGTCCTACGTGGCCCGTTTCCTTTATCTTGCCCGTTATTTTACTTCGTTGATCCCTACTGAGGCTGATAGGATCAGGTGCTTTGTAGGAGGACTAGTGGGCTCTCTACAGATTCCTTGTTTTCAAATAGAGTCTATGGGGGCTTCCTTCCAATCCATTATCGAGCATGCTACTATGTTTGAGGGCGCTAAGGCCCGTGCTTTTGGTGGTAGTAACAAGAGGCCATGTCAGACTAGCAGCTTTGGGGGTTCTGGTTGGAGGGGCGCTGGTTAGTTTTCGAGGCCACCTTAGCCATATTTTGGTCATCCCTTACATTCAACATTACCGGCTTCCTCTAGTAAGCCACCTAGGCAGAGATCTCTTGAGAGTTAGTTCTCCAGACCAGTAGACAGGGCTGCTTCATTTGGGTCTTCAGCATTCGACTCCTCTTACTTGTTATTCTTATGGTTAGGTTAGGCATGTTGCTAGGAGGTATCCCCGACCCAAACGGGATTATCAGCCGCCGGGGACTCCTACGTCATCTGGTGGTCGCGGTGGGACTTCTCAGAGAGGCGGTGCTCAGTCAGGCTGCGGTGCTTCACATGGTTCTAGAGGTGGTTCCCAGCCAGCTAGAGATGGTTCCCAGAGTATGAGAGGGGGATCTCAGACTGGGCGTGGTACATCCCATTGTTACTCATTTCCTGGTAGGCTCGAGGCAGAGACATCAGATTCTGTGATTTCAGGTACTAATTATGTCTGGCATAGAGCAGCATCTATATTATTTGATCCTGGATCCACTTATTCGTATGTATCAGCATTTCATGCCATTGGTTGGGATTAGTCTAGTGATAGCATAGATATACCTGTGCATGTGTCTACTCCGGTCGGAGATTCTGTGGTTGTTGATCGGGTCTATCGGTCTTGCTTGGTTACTTTTATGGTGTATGACACTTGGGTAAATTTGATGATTCTTGATATTGTGGACTTTGATATATATTGGGTATGTCTTGGCTTGCTCCCTATCATATAACTTTAAAAATTAAGTAGGTGGTGAGTGGGGGGTTGGAGTTAAGGCAGGGGGAGAGGTGGGAGTAGGGGTGGGTGGTGTGCGGTGAAGGTGGGTGGTAGTGTTGGGTGGTGAGTGGTAGGGTGGGGGTGGGTGGCTGAGAGTGGGTGGGTTTAGGTGTGATGAAGGGGGTGGGTGGGTAAGGGTGTATTGGGTGAATAGAATACATAACCACGCAAAAACCATCAAATCCATAGTTATAATAATTGAGCCTTTTCATGGTTATATAACCACAGAATTGTAACGGGTTTACAGCATCATACAACATAATTTAACGAAAAATGGAAACCGGCATGATTGCATAGAAAACAATATAATAATGAACAACGGGAAACGAAGAAAAAAAAGTAATGCTAACATGAGAACCTACACAAGATAATTAAAATACAAATATTGGTGCCTTGACTTTCTTCCATCTATCACACCTCCAAGCTCTCACCAGGTGGTATGGAACAACGTCAGTTGAATATCATTCAGGCCTCAAGGAATGCAGTCAAATCTCAGTTCAAGTCTAACATCAGCTTAAGTAGTTTAGCAAGTAATACTTGTGCCATGGTTCAAGAAAACATGTTGTGACTGTAGTTAGCACAGTTAAGAATCTTCTGCATGGGAATGAGCATTTAACCACACTAATACCATCCATGTAAAATGTTCAAAACTGTTTTATATGCAGGTCAGCAGCAATATTGGATAATAGCAATGCAATTCAGCAGATGGAACACATAAATAGTCAGCTGCAATTAACAACGTGTGGTTCCTCAATTGTGTTGACATATAGAATCATGTACATATCTGATTCTTAGATTTGGTATCTAAGCTTTATCTGTATTGAGAATCTTTGTAGCCATGGTTGGTAATTCCTGAAAACTGTTAAACTGGTGTGTACCTGCAAAACCAAAAACAAAGTTAGCCAAACAATCTGCTAGTCTATTGCCCTCTATGTATATGTGTTCAACCATCACTAGCTTGCCTCTCTTCAATCTATTAATTTCATTCACTATCAGCACAATGCTCCAAGGCATTTCCCATTCACGAATGATGAAATTCTTCATTGCCAAAGAGTTTGTTTCTAATAACAGAGGGAATAGATGGTTATTTATGCAATGTTCAACTCCCTTTTGATAGCAAGTGCCTCTGCAACAAGGTTTTTTCCATCGGGGATTTTCTGACTTGCAGCACATACTAAATCTCCATTATCATCTCTAAAACAAAATGCTATAGCGCTTGGTCCAGGATTCCCTTTAGCTGCTCGATCATAATTACATTTGAACCATCCTCTTATAGGCAGAGCGCACAACACAGTCTTGCACCTAACTCTTGGCCTAAACTTCTCAAAGAACTCTATAATATCAGGCCATTTTTTTTTTTTTGGAATATCTTGAAATATAGGAAATCTCACCCTACATAATAGATAGATGTTCAAGTTAATCTCATGCAGCACCTTGAACATAGACATAGAACCCCCTTGCAATTTTGTATTCCTCTACTTCAATATTTGCCACAATATAATTGCTGACACAACTTTGTATATTGTTCTCAACTTGTGATGGCATGAAGCCTCCCACCAAGCTGTCACTGCATGTTTTACTTGTGTGTATCCAAAATTAATTCCAGCAGCATTATTGAAAATAGTCCAGATAGAAGCTACAAATTCACTAGTTAAGAGCATATGATCAATAGTCTCTTGCTGAGGACATCTGCAACAACAACACCTAGACACCACATTAATCCCTATAGGAATCTTGAATTTCCAAAACCTCCATAAGAAGACGGAGATTTTGAATGGCCCCCCTTTTATCCACATGTTCTTGTAAGACTCAGATAAGTGAGATTTTTGTCTTAGTAACTCCCATGCATTAGCAACAGAGAATGAACCTATACTAGTCATCATCCACCAAGGCTTTTCCCAGCTTTCTGAAGTCTCGCTAATCTCTAATTCTATTAATATGTGTTCCACAATGTCACCATGAAATAGGTATTGTAGCTTCATAAAATTCCATCCATCTTGAACCATAAGCTCCTTCACATCTTTCACCCTCTCATTAATAACAAACTGTTGTGGTAACACATATATAGAGCCCTAATCTTATCCAGTTGTCAAACCAGAAATTTTCAGTACTATTCCTAGTTTCCCACCAAATTCCCTACTCAATACAGTCCCTTGCCTCAGCATAATCTTCCAAACTTGGGATCCACTCTTTTACTGCATAACCTGAGGATAATGTTTTTTGCAATATTTGTTCCAAAGAATATTATCTCCACCACAACTTGGCACATAATGCTTTTGAAACATCAAATATTGATCTAAAAGCCAAGCCACCTTCATGTTTAGGATAGTACATGTTTAGCCAAGCAGACTAGTGTCTAGATCTTTTATCCTCATTACTACTCCAAAAAATTCTTGCAAAAATCTTATGGAGATCTTGAATCACACACTTAGTGGGTTTTATAGCAGATAATAAGTGAATTGGCATGCTTTGTAACACACTAGATATCAACACTGCTTTTCCACCAGGAGAAAGTAATTTTCCTTTCCATGCTTGCAGTTTGTCCCTAACCTATTTGAGAAGCTTATATAGTCTGCCTTTCTTTTCCTTGCATGAGTTATAGGCCAACCCAAATACACAAAAGGAAAATATCTTTTTGAAAAACCAGTAATTGTTTCCACTTGTTGAATTAAGCTGTTAGCAACCTTTGAATACATACAAACTGAACTTTTCCTTTTGTTGATCAACTAACATGATATTTCCTCATACTTCTGCAGAGTTTTAATGATCAGGCTTAAAGAGCAACTATCAACAGATGAGAAAACAAGAGTGTCATCTGCATAAGCAAGGTGATTCAGCTCAACACTCCATTTTGGCATTCCAAATCCTTTGAAACTCTTGTCTTTAAACAAATCATTCAAAGCTCTTGAAAAAACTTCAGCAGACAGAATAAAAAGGGCAGAAGATAGACGATCTCCCTATTTCACTCCCCTAATAGAATGAAAGAAACCATGGGCCTGACCATTAATGAGCACTGAGTACCAATTATTTCTAACAGCCTACAAATCATATCAATACATATTTCTCTGAATCCTATTCTCCTTAGGACCCTAGTTAGAAATAACCAAGAAACTCTATTATAAGCCTTGGTAATGTCAAGTTTGATGACAACATTTGCTGGTTTGCCTCTCAACCTAATATCATAAACAATCTCCTCAGTCAACATCACATGCTCAATTATGTTCCCACCCTTCACAAACCCATACTGGTTTGCAGAGATCAACTTGGGAAGTACTTTATCCATCTTGTCATGAAGCACTCTAAAGATCACCTAATTTATTAAGTTTCTAAGGCTTATAGGTCTCATATCTGAATAATTTT
This sequence comes from Lycium barbarum, assembly GCF_019175385.1. Taxonomy (NCBI): domain Eukaryota; kingdom Viridiplantae; phylum Streptophyta; class Magnoliopsida; order Solanales; family Solanaceae; genus Lycium; species Lycium barbarum. The sequence continues at coordinate 23,112,784 of NC_083338.1, forward strand.
CCACATCATTCTTCTTTGGCAACAACATTAGATTAGTGTGAGTAATAGATTTTGGGGGTGTATGACCCTCAAAGAAAGCTTGTACCATACAATAAACCTCAGTCCCAACAATGTCCCAGCAAAATTGATAGGGGGAATAGCACAAAGCATAGCATTGTTTTCTTGAGATACCATTTCAGGAATATGGTTCGACAGTGAAAAATCAGATTGCTCCTCCTCTCGTGTAAATTGCTTCTGATAAAAGAAAGTGTCTTCTGATGCAAGATGATCTGCATTAGTTAACTAATAACCTTTATCATGTTTGATCTTCTTTATCATATTTCTTTTCCTTTTACCATTAAAAATATTATGAAAAAATCTAGTGTTCCTGTCTCCATCTGCAAAATAATTAAAACCAGATTTTTCCCTCCAATATTCTTCCTCATAGTGCAAATATCTCTTCATTTCTTCTTGAGCTCTTTGAAGGATCACTCTATTCATTTCTGAGGGCAGCTCTTCAAACAATTGCTCTTTAACTCTAACAATCTCCTCCCTAATGTTGATTTGTTTAAATATGTCACCAAAAGTCTGTTGACTCCATGCGGATAAAGCAATTTTAACATTTTTCAAGTTCTGCTGGAAAGAAAGAAACACATCTCTTGAATTATCAGCAAACCAGTTATGTCTCACAATCTTCTTAAACCCTTCATGATCAGTTCCAAACTTCAAAAACTTGAATAGTTTAACAAAATATTGGGATTGATCAGTACAAGTAAGCTGCACGGGAGCATGGTCTGAACTAGTTCTTGACAAATGATCCACTTCCAACTGTCCAAACCAATTTTGGAAATTCTCAATGGATAACATCCTATTCATTCTTTTGAAGATGCACTCATTGTTTGATCTACCATTCCACCAAGTGAAAGGGCTGCCCTTAGAATTGATTTCAGCTCACTCATAAGAATTGATACAAAAATCAAAATCTTCATATTCCTGAGGATAGACAGGCAGCCCTCCAATCTTTTCCTCCTCATTTAAGATGACATTAAAATCACCTCCAATGAGCCAAGGTGAAGTCATACCATCTGCCAAACAATACATACTATCCCTTAATGATATCCTCTCAATAGCAGAACACTTTGCTGATCAGTGTTCTCTAAAATTTGCACATTAATCCTATCATTAAAAAAAAACAAATTTTCCCACTGCAGTTACTATTGGCATATGGCATGCCTATTATTCTTCTTCTGTATTGGTGTATATTCCAGTATGTTAAAAAGGCTCCATCAAAGTAATCATTAAAAAATTGTGATGTTCGTGCAATATTTTCATTCTATGGAAAGCCTTTTGAGTTCTTACAGATCTAATATTCCAAAATAAAGTTTTGAGGACCATTTAGAACTAGATTTGTTTGCACTCCTCCTTGTTAAAACCCTAGTAGGCTGTTGATCTATGACACCTTGTTTCTTGTTATTTCTATTACCTTTAATATGAGTTTTTACTGAGAGACCTGCTTCCTTGCTAACTTTCTCAAGTACCATAGAAATAGATTTAGCCTCATCTATTGAATTGGATTCAGTATTCTTTCCACCATTTGACACTTCTTCAACAACTCCTTCACCAGATAAATTAACGTTATGTGACACAAGATCATGCAACTCATTCATAGCATAATATTTGTTAAAAATAGACAGCTGATGTTGTTGTGGATTCGGAATTTGCACAATTGTGTGATCTGAATCTGTAAGTTGTTCCTCATTTTGTGACTCTAACCTAGGTGGATAAGAGCCAATACTTGCTGCTTCACGACACTCTTTCTCAATTATCATCTGCATCTGCACCAGCTTAGGCTCCATCATGGAAAAAGTTCTTCTCAACCTCTGCAATTCCGATCTCACCCGACTTGTCCAACCCAACCTATCCTCTTGAATCATGTGATTGATCCAATACAACTAGATCAACTCCATTAGTATTGTTCAAAATACTAGAGCATGGACTCATCTTCCCAAGACCAACATCCTGACAAATTGAGATTTGTGATTGATCAACAACATCACTATTACTCTCAACTACTCTCATTTCTCCGGACTCCACTTTGTCTAAACTACCATCATGGCCTTCTAAGCCTTGGATTGCTTCATTATTCTCTGATGGAGTTTGTAACAGCTTTTTGCAAAGATCTCCCATGTTGCTTTCTGCTACCTGAAGTTGATCTGATTGAGAAAATTCCTCACCAATAAATTCACATATCTCTCAATCTTCAACTTCCAGTCTGTCACTCCATGATTTGCTATGATCCATCTTTACAGGACTTTTATTTTGCATGTTCTTATCCATCTGTTTCTCATCAGAGATGACCTGAGTAATCTTTTGAGTTCCTTGGTGGGATTTGTTGGAACCATCATCCTCCTTTCTCATACTATCCTCATTGTTGGCCTCTAAAATCTAATCATCTGCTTGCAAAACGCCAAACTTGTTGTGGACAACCACATTTGAAGATTCCATTACATGTTGTTGACCATGCTCTTTATCATTCTCAGTTTCAACTTGAACTGGTAGAATAATAGTTCTATTAACCTTAACAACATTCCAGTTACCTAGATCACCAATCGCTCTACCACTTGATAACATTCTAGCATTGAACCTCCTTCGATTGTGATAATTATTTCTCTTCCTCTTCTGTTCCTGTACAATAGTAGCATCAATAGGTTTCTCTGCAACTACATCCTTTTCTTCAATCCCAACTATTTTTTTCCCTTTTCCGAAATTGTTAATAACAGACTCCTCTTCTTCTTAATACTCTTCCTCCTGATAAGCTAATTCCGGATGTAAATTCCAGCATTCATCTTCACTATGGCCTTGTAATCTACATTCACCATAATATTTAGGAAGATAATTGTAGTGAATCTTAACTTTATCAATTTTGATCTTCTTTGTCTCCTCATCCTCATTCTCCAAGCTAGCAAACTTTGGGAGCTCTGATAATAGATCAACCAACACTGTGACTCGAGCAAAACTAGGTCTAGTATGATTAATGGTTGCTAGATCTAGTTGTAAAGGAACCCCAACAACAGTAGCAAGTCAAAACAAAGATTCACGCACAAAGTATGTTGGCATCAGATTTGGAAACGATATCCAAGAGATTACCTTCGAGGTTTCTTCATCAATATTGAACTTAGAATCATATATCAATGGTCGCGTGTGATATGATTATCCATCCTTTGACTGCAAGTACTAAGAACCCTTTATGCACAGTTTAATGAAATCCTCCATGAGAGATAGACGAATCAAAACATGTCTAAATTAAAAAAGACCAATCTGACACTTTCTTTTAATCCCACATTATATAGGAAGAATGGTTCACAATTTCTCAAATTCTGGCCAACTGTGAGAAAATTTTCCAATGCCTGGATGTTTAAGATTTTCCATAGCTTCCATATCATCAACTTCCTTCAGTGTCCATCATAAAACTGGGTTCCATCAATGAACGAGACTTGATCATAGGAATATTAGACGTGGAAGTAGGGTTTTGCATGGGACTCACAATCATAAGTTTGAAAAACTAATTGTATTTTGGTTTAGTAGATTCCGACGGATTAGTGTTTGTTTCCATTATTGTAGAGGGAGTGGAGGAGCTCTGGTCAACCACCAGAGGTGGTTGGTTGACCAGGGGCCGTGATGGCCATAATCCCAGTTGCTGTCGAAATCTAAACTAGGGTTTGCATGTAGGGATTTTTTTGGCTAGAGAGCATTTTTTCCCTCACCCTGTCTACTACCCTTTTTGTGCCCCTTTGTAGTGAGGGATTAATAACTATAACAACTTGGAACACGAGGATTTTTGTTCTCATAGGAGAGAGAAGATATTTACAATGATGCTTTCTCTTCCTTCTTTAATAGATAAAAATCTTCTCTCTATCTCCCATGTCCAAATAATTCATTCAAGTTCAAGAAACCTATTCAAGTTCAATAAACACATTCAAGGATAACATGTTTAAAGTTCAAACCTTTAGATAAATAATTTTAATCATCCATATTAGGGAAAAACATGTTCATCACGATAGTACAATTCGTACAAGGTTTGATGGGGGATTGACCCTACATGTGCATGACCTTGTTTAAATCTCATCTTTTATTTTAAAAACAAGTTTAACAGAGAAAAACCACCAAAATAGGGAAGAAAAGTCAAAGTAGAATTCTCAACATCAATCATGCTTTCACAACATGAACGTACTTCAAAGAAGATTTCCAAAAAATTGTTACACCTCGAAATATTTTTTGCGTCATTTGCATTGGAAGTAAACTAACGTAAGCTCAGAGAAGCCGTGGAACCCTTATATAGTTAAGTAATACTATTAAAAAGTGTTAAGCAAGTGTCTAAAGGTTCTGGGATCAAGCAAATCGAATTAAATAAGTTTGACGAAAATTTGGAAAAAGTAGGCAGGATTTTGGACAGAAATTTTGGGTCAAATTTAGAGGGCTATATCTCTGGGTATATCAGGAGTTTTGAGGTGTTTCAAAAGCCTAAATTGAAGTTCAGAAAGTCTAGTTTTCTACGCAACAGACCGCTCATCGAAACGACATCGGAGTAGGGGGTTATGGGCATTTTAAGATAATGCTCCAAACTGCCAAATGGCTTTCGCGGGTCCCACTTGGTAAGTCGGTGGAACCGACTTTCAAGGGGTATAAAAACTACCATCAATCCCATTTTTTCATCATTCTACACTGTCATGAGTTCTTGAAACCTCCTAACACATCCCCTAAACACTTATAGCCCATTAAATCAAGAATTTATCAAGATTACACCAAACTAGTTCGTGGAAAATGATTGTTCTTATTTCTACTTGATGTTGTGGAGTTTGGTGTTGAAGAAAGTTGGTGTGGATACGTTCTTCAAGTATAAGGTATGTTCTTTATCCTATATCTTATGTTGAGTTGATTTGAAGGTTCAGTAAGTCTTAAAAGTGAAAATAGTTATAGAGGAAAGGTCATAAAGTGTTGTGTTATAGTTGTTGAGTTTGTGGGCTGGTTTGAGCATGTTGTAGCTGTGTTGTTGGGCTGATTCCTATGTGTATGGAGAGTATCTAATGTTTTTGGTGTGTTGATGAGATTATGCTCCTTGATTGGAAAGAAAGGAAGTGTATATTGTTGTTGTATGTTGATAAACATCGTGTGGGATGTTTTATGGAATATTTTGGTATTTGTGATGATGCTATTGATTTTAGTGTTATTGTTGTTGTGTTGGCTGTTGGTATTGTGATTGCGGGCTAGGGATATAAACAGGGGAGATGCTGCTCGAATTTCGGCAGATTCTAAAAGGGTTTAATTTGAAAGCTTAAGATAAGTATATGACGATAAGCCTAACAATAATTTGAATTCTCTTGAATGTAGATTTACGAGCTTGGGAGGATGAGCATTAAATAGTTAAAGTTAAGGCGACCGAAAAGGTATGTTAAAGCTAGTCCCTTTCTTTCCAAAGGCATGATTCCTATGTTATGATTCCATATATGCTTCCATAACCTTCTTACTTCCAAAAGTTAGAAGTTTATGATTCTTAAAAGTTTCTTATGATACAAAAAATGAGATGTTTTCTATGATGAACATGATGATGATGGTTTCAATTCTAGAAATTCCAAAGCTTATGATTTTAATGCTATTATGAGATTATTGAGCTTATTTCATGATTTTCTCGATTTTATTCATTGTTGTTGATCTCACCTTATAATAATTGTTCCTTCAAGGTGAGATATAGCGATTATGATTGTTCAATAACATAAATCGGAGGTTACCGACCTTACGTCACTCCGATAGAGCTGTAGCTTTCAATTGGGCTATCATGGATGCTTTGTAAATATGTATGTATTTTAATAACACGGTGCCTACATGGCCGGGAAGTATAACACCGCGCCGCCCTACAGGTGGCCGAGCAGACATGCCACTGCAGTGGCAGCTAACGCCCCGGACGCGGGAGGCCCGTACACGGGCTAATAATGATAACACCATGCCTATATGGTCGGGCAGCATAACACTGTACCGATATGGTTGGGCAGTTTACTTAAATATGTATGTTTATAATGTTCATTTAAAATGTTAAAGTTGGCATGCATCGTATCCGCCTAAAAAGACAATCACATATACAGCTTATCTCTTTATCTCATGCTTCTTTATTCTTATTTATGTTCTTATTCAAGCCTTACATATTCAGTACACTGTTTTTACTGATGTCCCTTCTTGTGGACGTTGCGCTCATGCCCGTAGGTAGGCTGGGAGACGGATCAGATCCGTAGGTGCTTTATCAGCATATTCCCAGGAGCACTCCACTTATTTCGGAGTTGCAGTCTATTGGTATTGGTCTTTATGGTCACTTGTATTCTATGTAGATGCTCGTAGACATGTGTGTATAGTTAGACATTTCATAACCCTACCTGTTCGTATTGTTGTATAATATTTTAGTAGCCTTGTCGACTGGTGATGATGGGCATAATTGTTGAGGATTATATAGAGATGTGCCGTTATATTGTGATATATGTCCTTACAGAGTATGATATCCATGAGCTATCTTTATGTCCACCCAAAAATGTTTATGAGATTTATGTTTAGAGGTGCTCAGTGTGTTAGCTCCAGGTGCCCGTCATGGCCCTCTGGCTGGGTCGTGACAAAAGTGTTATCATAGCAGTTCGTCCTAGGGTATGTATACGAGCCATGTCCAGTAGAATCTTGTTTATGTGTGTGAAGCACGCCACACTTATAAACAGGAGGCTGCAGCGCATTTAGGTATAATCGACCTTCTTTCTTATCTTAGATCATGCCGTAGAGCTAAATTATAGGATGTAATGTCCCTGATTCTGATCCTAAATGTTTTGATTGTGGATAAGTAGTTGATTATGCCGCTATGAGGTAATTGATGAGAATTTAAGTTGATTTTTCGAAAGGTATGTTTCCTGCCTTATTGATATTGATAGACTTTGATATAAGAACTTGAGCTAGATGTTACGCGTAATTGCGAACGCTCTGTGAGGCATTGGATGTGTTTTCTAGGTTGTGTGCATAAATGAGGCAGTAAGAAGTATAGGGGAAACTCTGCCGAAATTTTACAAATTGAATTGTTTGATTGTCTATGCTATAGAGAAAGAATGAAGGGAAAATGTGACAATCGGATGTTTGGTAAGTCATGATTGAATGAAAAATTATGAGACACTTTCAAAGAAAAGTTTTAGAATGATTTTAATTTAAGGGAAGAACCCTAGAGGGGAAAAATGATTAGTAAATAAAGGAAGTGGAATGAGTTGCATTCGGGATTTAGGAGAATTGAGACTCATTAAAGATATAGGGAAAGTTGACACTAAGAATTTAAATGCAGTATCACGATTTATTGATTGGTGAGTAAGAGATAATGAAAATATATTGATATGGGAAAGGAAGTTAACGAGTAGGGTTAAGTTTTACTCTAGACGTTCATATATATACATAAGATCAGGACGGGTTGATGACAGGCACACAGACTTATTTTATCGGACTTTCCTATATGATGTCAGTTTACATTGGGATTCAAAAGTCACTAGTTATTTGGCTTCAAAGGGATTCTGAGTATTTGATAGTTGGTACAATTCTGAGAATCATTATGGTCGAGTTAATTCGGGTATTAATGACGACCTTGAACTCAGGAGTGAGAAATGGTTAGGTAAGTTGAATTGCAATTATGATTTTCTTCGAGATTGTTTGTATAACTTCTACATGTGATGTTGATGGGCCGATGAAGGAAGTATAGAGGGTATCAACCTTAGGAATATGTGATGTTTTAGCTAATCCTTATAAGAAGGCTTCACCTTAATTTTTTCGGATGAGTGTTGTGAAGGTTATTGACAATAGAGAAATTAGGTGCGAGGTCGGGTTATGTGGAAGAAGAGAAGAGAGTAGGTGTACAAGTGAGGATAAAATATAGCAAGCATCGATTTGGTTGCTACAAGAAAGTAAAGGATGCGAGGTTGATTATCTTAGACAAAGAGACAGGATACAAGTATGAGTGAAGATTTCTAAGTAAAGTTATATTGCCAGGGTTTACAATTAGGACGTAGGAAGGTACGCTAGGAAGACCTACAGATTTAGACATACGGAAAAAGAATATGAGAAACTAGAATAGCCCGAGGGAAATTAGGAGCATGTGAGTGTTACAATTAGAATTCTCTGCTGGCTGGGAAAAAAAAGAGGGGAGATATATTAAAGCCACAGATTCAGGACAAAATCAAATGGCAATAGGATACCTTGCAAGAAAAGGTGTTGAAAAGCGATAAAAAGATAAGTCACGAGTGGTTACATCGAGTATTATGTATACCCTTATGATTGATGTTACGACATGTTAAAAATATTGATTGTGCTGTATGTCAAAATTGAGGTAGCAAATGCTACAGAAAGAATCAGGATTAGGTTTTCTCGGGAATTAAAGTCGGATAGCGGTAACGCGACTGAATATGTATGCACGAGCATTAGGAAAAAGAAGGTTATGATATTATGAAGGGGAGACAAACTTGGACAAGGAAAACATATACCCATTTTGGATCAGGTAATATAATTAAGGAAAAGGTTAGGATGAAAGCAAGAAAGCACACGATAGGATCAAATTTAAATAAATCGATGGGAGATAGAGTAATGTTGTACGTGACAAGGGATGAGCGTGAGGCCCCCCGAAACCAACCCATACGTTTTCATAACTAGAACCAAGAAGGTTGTAAATAATGAATAAAGGTGCATCCTTGAGAAGAAATAAATAGATCTTATGAGAGCGACGAGGAAATTTTAAACTCATGAGATTTAACCAGGAGAATGGATGTGAACCCATGATTGGTACACCTATTTAAGGGAAGAAAGTACCTCAAGAAGAGATTTTCAGCATCAAAAGGGATTCACACTCGTAACGAAATACTCTAAAGTTTCCTAACCTAAGAGTAAACGATGACTAATGTAAATAGGAATTTTATAAATAAAAGAAACTATGAGTACTAAAGGAAGGAGGAGGTGTTAACGAAAGGGTTAAAGGAAATTATGTGGCCGCCGACATCAAGTAGAAGGTTAATGAGTCAGTAGGCCTGCCCAAAGGAAAACAAATTGAAATTATCAGACAATGGTTGTGTGAAAGATGTGATCATGAAGAAAATCGAGAAAATTCGAGATGTATATATATCTATATATGTGTGTACAAGTTGTAGTATCATAAAGGAAGATGAAGACTCGACAAAAGAAGAAAGGAAAGGGGGCACTTTGTGAGGATTTCATGATAAGAACAAAAAATGACAGAACACTAGAAGGGCTATGATGCATAGCTGTGATACAATCAAGTAGTTAAGAAGAATTACGGGAAAAAATTAGCTAAGCTGATGAAAGGACGAGTCGTGGGAATAGATGGTGTGGAATATCAACTTTTAATGATATAGTATAGACATAAATCGAAATTGGGACCCAGAGTAGGGAGAATTTCAAGGATATTAAGAAGATAGTCGTTGAGGAAGACTAGGGCTAAAAGAGCGTGGTATAGTCGGACACTCTATAAGGGGCTTAATGAATTCTGATGTCCGCATTAATTCATTAGCCTAGAAGGATTACTTGTCATGAAGGGTAAAAGTGAAAAGACAATAAAGGAGGCATCTGAATTGTATTCGATGTGTATAACCATTTTGATTTGATACAAGAAGTCAACTAGCAAAAAGGAAAATAACTTAATCCATGCGATGAAAAGAAATCCAGCATTATAAGGAATAGAGGAGTTGAAGGATCGCTATGGTCGGCCAGATGACTATCAAAGACAGTTAACACTCAAGGGTTATGGGTATATGAGAACATCCTTTAAAAAGGGGGAAAAAAATTCAGTTCTAAGATGAGCTACAATATTTCCAAGCTCAAAAGAGGGAAATATATTGGATTGAAGGAGTCAAATTTTGAGATGAATCGATATGTCAAGAATGTGCTAAAGAAAAGTGAGAATGGATTAAATGTAAGTATATCATGAGACAAATCTAGGAAGGAGAATAAGTTTCTCCAATACGATAAGTCGTATTCCGAACTATGACTCGAATCACTCGCGCCGAAGAAATTTTGGGTACATTTAAATATACAGTTAAGTACTCTAAGGGGTAATAGAAGGAGTAAGAAAGGCCGCATGTGACCAGGGATAAGTATAAGGGACAATCAAGATTACTAAACAAAATAACTTATAGCACTAGAAGAGATGCAAGCTTTAAAAGAGGAATATTTATAGGAAGTTCAATAATCTTCAAAGGAAAGGAAGATAGTGTGCCTATAGATAGCAAGACAACAGTACTACCCGAGATTAAGGAGTATCTCGTAAGTCTTGAAATTCCAAGCCGCTGGTTATATCAATTGTGAGAGTGTATGACAAAGAACCATATAAACAATCGCCATGATGAAATTGTAACAGAATGGTGCAAGGACGACGATAAGGAGCCGAAGAAGAATAGAGGTTAGTTTAAGTCTCAATTAGTCACCAATATAAGAGAGCCAATGACTTAAGGAGGGAAGCATACTCGCATTAACAGGAAGTCATGACTAAGTGCGTACGAGATGGAGAACCTAAGAAACTGTAATCACTGAGAATAATAAGCCACTAGCAAGGAAATGCTATTGCAAATCATCTGGGTACTACCATAGGTGGAACTATGATGGTATTGTAAGGAATTAAAAAGTCCGACAAAGAAATTAAAATGAGGTGATATGGTATGTATATAAGGTTGACTAGTACAAAAAGAGATGATCTAAAATAGCACCAGAGAAGCAAGCAAGGAAAGGTGTCATATCTGAACAAGAGAATTTGTCTACTAGTAGGGAAATAAGGAGCAAGGCAAATGAGTACAACAATTAAGAGTGCTCATAGATCGGCGATGAGCTGTAGAAATCATGAGTTAAAACCGTATTAAAGGCAATAGGTCCTAGGAGGGTAGCTAGATATTAGTTGAACCTTGGGTACATACATAAGAACATGAGGATACAGAACTAATGAATCAGTTCGACATAGAATTGGGAGAATATGAAAGAAGACAGATGAGCCCATAGTATAAGAGCATGGAGATCAGGAACTGAAGGAGGAACAAAATTGCTATAAATTAATGATAGCATCGTAGGCTTGCAAACTACAACATTCGAGGATGAATGTTTCTAAGGGGGGAAGAATGTCACACCTCGTAAAAACATTTGCATCATATGCGTTGGAAGTAAACTAATGTAAGATTGGAGAGGTCATGAAACCCTTATACAGTTAAGGAATACTCTTAACAAGTGTTAAGCAAGTGTCTAAAGGTTCCAGGATCAAGCAAATCGAAGAAAATAAATTTGACAAAATTTGGAAAACGTTGGCAGGATTTTGGACAGAAATTTCAGGTCAACTTTAGAGGGATATATATCTAGATATATCAGGAGTTTTGAGGTATTTCAAAAGCCTAAATTTAAGTTTAGGAAGTCTAGTTTCCAAGGCAACAATCCTCTTGTCAAAAAGACATCGGAGTAGGGAGTTATGGGCATTTTAAGATAAGCCTCCAAGCTGCCAAATGGCTTCCGCGGGTCCCCCTTGGTAAGTCGGTGGAACCGACTTTCAAGGGGTATAAAAACCCCCATCAACCCCATTTTTTCATCATTATACACTTTCATGAGTTCTAGAAACCTCCTAACACATTCCCTAAACACTTATAGCCCATTAAATCAAGAATTTAACAAGATTACACCAAACTAGTTCTTGGAAAGTGATTGTTCTTGTTTCTACTTGATTTTGTGGTGAGTTTGGTCTTGAAGAAAGTTTGTGTGGATAAATTTCTTCAATAACATTCCATTATGTTGAGTTGATTTGAAGGTTTAGCAAGTCTTAAAAGCGAAAATAGTTATGGAGGAAAGGTCATAAAGTGTTGTGTTGTAGTTGTTGTGTTTGTGGGCTGCTTTGAGCATCTTGTAGCCGTGTTGTTGGGCTGATTTCTATTTATATGGATAATATCTAATGTTGTTGGTGTGTTGATGAGATTATGCTACTTGATTGGAAAGAAAGGAAATGTATATTGTTGTTGTATGTTGATAAACATCGTGTGGGATGTTTTATGGAATATTTGGTATTGATGATGATGCTATTGATGTTAGTGTTATTGTTGTTGGTATTGTGATTGCGGGCTAGGGATATAAATAGGGGAGATGCCGCCGAAATTTCGGCTGATTCTAAAGGGGTTTAATTTGAAGGCTTAAGATAAGCATATGACGATAAGCCTAACAATAATATGAATTCTCTTGAATGTAGATTTACGAGCTTGGGAGGATAAGCGTTAAATAGTTAAAGTTAAGGCGACCGAAAAGGTATGTTAAGGCTAGTCCCTTTCTATCAAAAGGCATGATTCCTATGTTATGATTCCATATATGCTACCATAACCTTCTTACTTCCATAAGTTAGAAGTTCATAATTCTAAAAAGTTTCTTATGATACTAAAGATGAGATGTTTTCTATAATGAACATGATAATGATGATTTTAATTGTAGAAGTTCCAAACCTTATGATTTTAATGCTATTATGAGATTATTCAGCTGATTTCATTATTTTGTCAATTTTATTCATTTTTGTTAATCTCACCTCATAATAATTGTTCCTTCAAGATGAGATACAACGATGATGATTGTTCCGTAACATAAATCGGAGGTTACTGACCTTACGTCAATGCGATAGAGTTTTAGATTTTAATTGGGCTCTCATGCATGCTTTGTAAATATGTATGTATTTTAATGACACCGTGCCTACATGGCCGAGAAGTATAACACCGCACCGCCCTATAGGCGGCCGGGCAGACACACCACTACAGTAGAAGCTAACGCCCCGGACGTGGGCTAATGATGATAACACCATGCCTATATGGTCGGGCAGCATAACACCGTACCTATATGGTCGGGCAGTTTACTTACATATGTATATTTATAATGTTGATTTAAAATGTTAAATTTTGCATGCATCGTATCCGCCTAAAAAGACAATCACATATACAGGTTATCTTTTTATCTTATGCTTCTTTATTCTTGTTTATGTTGTTATTCATGCCTTACATACTCAGTACCTTGTTCGTGCTGACGTCCCTTCTTATAGACGCTGCGCTCATGCACACAGGTAGGCAGGGAGACAGATCAGATCCGTAGGTGCTTTACCAGCGGATTCCCAGGAGCACTCCACTTACTTCGGAGCTGCAGTCTATTGGTATTGGTCTTCACGGTCACTTGTATTCTATGTAGAGGCTCGTAGACATATGTGTATAGTTAGACGTTTCATAACCCTACCAGTTCATATTTTTGTATAATATTTTAGTTGCCTTGTCGGCTGGTGATGATGGGCATAATTGTTGAGGATTATATAGAGATGTGTCGTTATATTGTGATATATGTCCTTACAGATTATGATATCCATGAGCTATCTTTATGGTCTACCCAGAAATGTTTATGAGATGCATGTTTAGTGGTGCTTGGTGTGTTAGCTCCGGGTGCCCGTCATGGCCCTCTGGCTGGGTCGTGATAAAAATAGATTTACATCCAAAGCATTTTCAAAAAACTAAAGTAGACATGCCTCAATTCCCTCTAAAATGTAGCAAACAGGGTTTTTTCGAGATTCAACAATCACTCTATAATCAATTTAGATGAGAATGACTAGAACTTTATAATTTTCTTTTGAATTCCCACCCTTTATGAAAACTGGGGGTTTTAAGCCAATTTTGTGTTCTTGCTTGCATGCGATTCACCCATGGATTCTAATGGTATATAAACCAAAACATCCCTATAACTATACTTAAATTTCAGAAACTAACCTCACAACAAATTTCAAACAACTTTCCTCTTCCATCATTCTTGAATCAAATTTTTAAAATCTGTGGAATAAATGAGGTTTCTAGTGTTAATCTTCGTTAGATTAAGGTAACAATCATATGATTGATCAAGAATTTACCTTAGATGTGCTGGGGAAGCCTTAGGGTTGTTTGCTCTCAAAAAGTCATCCTTCAAGGGTTTTCTATGAAGTTTGCATGTCTGATAAATGATATTTCGAGTTAAGTGTTGAATTTATAAGATGAGACATTTTGGACCCTCCACCTCGCTGACGGAAGTCTATAGCATGACCCTATCTCGCTTTGAACTTAGCTCAACGAGCTCCTTATACCATTTTATACTTAGCTAATTTTCCTAAATATTTTTATTTTGGGACCCTACACCTCACTGAGCGAGGTCTATAGCTTGATCCTATGGCTTTGAACTTAACTCAGCGAGCTCCTAGGTTCATTTTCACACTTAGTCAAAACTTCATGTTTTTCAACTTTGTGATAACATTTAGTAAAATGGGCATAACCCCTAGCATAGATGTCACGACCCAACCGGAGGGCCATGACGGGCACCCGGAGCTATCCTACCGAGTGCCTCTTAACAGACTTCTCATAATCATATCTAGATAGGCCACAAAGATAATGTCACGACCCAAACCGATAGGCTATGACTAATGCCCGAGCTGGACACCTGTGTACGAACCTGCAAGATATAATCAGACTGAACTAAGGACAATATGGAAATTTGTAAAATCATGTTGTAGACTCATAATGTCATAAATTAGAATGAACCTGTCTCCTGAAGAGTCACAGCCAACCAAAACATAACAAAAGATGCAAGCAAACAAGGCTTCCACTATATACGGGAATATCCCAAACGAACTTCGTCGATAGAGCTGACCAAACATATATACAACCCATACATTTCTACAGACCTCTAAGAGTATAACAGTTAAATATCACAGGACAGGGCCCCGCCATACCCCTGGATATGCATAAGTCTATATCAAAGGATCTGTACCAAAATGACTCAAGCTCCGGAACAATGGAGCTCTCCAATCAGCTGGGCAGAAGTCTTAGGCTGACGGATCACCAAACTGAGTGTCTGCACCTGCGGGCATGAAACGCAGCCTTCGAAGAAAGGGGATCATTACGGAAAATATATTGAATATGTAAAGCATGAAACACAGTAGTGAAGGTCATGACTGAATGGAAAGATGACATGAGATAAGTATGATAATCAAGGGATACCAATTTATCTGTACCTTATGTGGTGAGTCATGCATATATATACTCTATATACCGTACCTGGCCCCTTATGGGACTCGATTAAATAAATATATATACTACCTGACCCTTTAGTAAGGGACTCGATTATGTAAATATATACCGTACCCGGCCCTTTAGCAAGGGACTCGGTTATGTAAATATATACCGTACGCGGCCCTTTAGCAATGGACTCGGTTATGTAAATATATACCATACCCGGCCCTTTAGTCTCAGTTATGTCAATATATACCGTACCCGGCCCATTAGTATGGCACTCGGTTATGTAAATATATATTGTACCCGGCCCTTTAGTACGGGACTCGGTTATGTAAATATATACCGTACCCGGCCCTTTAGTAAGGGACTCGGTTATATAAATATATACCATACCCGGCCCTTTAGTAAGAGACTCGGTTATGTAAATATATACATATGAATATATTATAACATAAGTAGCATTCATGAGAGCCCAAAGAACATAGGACTCTATCGGAGTGACGTAAGGTTGGTAACATCCGATTATATTATGGAATAATCATCATCGCTCTATCTCACCTTGAAGGAACAATTATTAGAATGCAAGATCAACAACAATGAATAAAATCGAGAAAATCATGAAGTAACTCAACATTCTCGTAATAACATTGAAATCATAAACTTGGAACCTTTAATCATGAAATCATCATCATCATTATAGTCATCAAAGAATTATTCTCATCTTTAACATCGTGAGAAGCTTTATTAATCATGAACTTCTAGCTGTTGAAAACAAGGAGGTTATTGAAACATTTATGGAATTATAACATAGGAATCATGCCTTTGAAAGAAAGGGACGAGCCTTAACATACCTGTTCAGCCTCTAATTATCTACACTTATTCGTTCGAGCTCGCAAGTCTACATTTAAGAGGATTCACATTATTGTTAGACTCATCGTAGTATACTTGTGCTAAACTTTCTAGTAAACCTTTCTAGAATCTGCCGAAATTTCGGCAGCATCTCCTCTATTTATATGCCTAGCCCGAAATCTCAATTCATCAACCAACAACAACAACAACAATATCAACATTAATTACATCATCTCCAACACCAATATGTACCGCAAAATATCCCTCACGATGTTTTTCCAATTTCCACAACCAACAATTTTATTATACGACCATTTAATCACTCTATCTTCGTGAATAAACTAAAAGTAATATTAATGAAGAGAGATTCATACCTTATTCTTGTTGAAATAGAAGTATCTTCAATATCCACTTGGAATCCACATCAAAATCCACCGCACAACAATACTAGAATTACGATTATGCGCTACCCGAGCCTCGACTAATCAAAGTCACTCCAATTCCTCACTTTCTTTATGACATAAATACCCCTATATGTTTCCGAGCTCCCAATCTGATTTTTGGTGAAAAAAATGGGGTTTGCCCCTTTTTAAGATTCAAATTCAGGTCGGGGTCACTGTAGCAGTTACTGTAGTAGTACTGTAGCACGCGTTTCAGCCGAACTTGTAACGTCCGTAATTCTCTACTCCGATGTCCTATCGATGAGCGGTTTGTTGCGTTGGAAACTAGACTCGAAGAACTTCATTTTAGGCTTTGGTTTCACTTCAAGACACTTCATATTCTAAGAGATATTCTTCCCTCAAGGTGGACCAAAATTTCACACGAAACATTACCCATTCTTCTTCCAACGTCGTACTACTCCATTTATTCCACTCATTTCCTTATAAAACCTTCCGGTATACCTTATATACATCCTTCACTCATTAAATTTACTTAATAATGATTGTTCCTTATATTCCAAAGTGGTTTTACTTAACCATAACTCAACGTACTTATGTTTTAAATTTGATAAGTGTTCTTCGAAGATACGTGGGGTAACATCATTCCCCCCTTAAAAACATTCGTCCTCGAATGTTGTAGTGCGCCGATCCTCAATATCCTCATTGAATTTTTTGTTCTATTACCATATACTTATACTATAATTTGGTCAGTTTCGTCCTGTTCTTTCTTAGCCCTTTATCAAATTCATTGTGAGTCGCACAGTCTTCAATCCTCATATATACAAGTTAGCTAGTATTCTGTTCTCATTCTATCTTCATTCCTATGTTTTAACTTGCCACGCCACAGCTACTCGCCGTCCTGCGAGTGTCCTTCCTCTTTGTTCCTCATTTCTTTATTAACGGATGACTCCCTTGCTTGAATACAACACTTTCTTTTGTTGACTCCTCCGATGCTATCTTGGCTATCCCTACTTGTACTTTTTTAGCTTAGATATGTGCTAGATTATCTCCTCGTAATTCATCAGCCAAACTTTCCGATTCGTCATAAATTTTGTTATACTAATGTATCTTTCATATCTTTTGAGATCCACCCTACAATATGGGGTAAAAAAGCCAAAATAAGTGATTTTAGCCCTTATAAAAAGAAAACTGATTCTTGAACCCCTTTCACGTTGCTTGTTCAGCGTTACTCTGATACTGACAAATCCTTACTCTTAACGGTTACGTTTCTTCAACTATCCATCTTAATTCCTTTCCATGATCAGTTATAACCATATCCTCAATACAATTTCTTAAATACGTACATTCCTAATACTCCATCACCATCTTTATTATTCCTCATAGCAGGATTATATGTTGCTATGAACCGATAATCATAGTTCGAACTGGTCTATAGCTCACAATATCTTTGAGTTCTTGTCGAAACTCCCCCTTTAATTTCTTTTCCCCAAATCTTGCAATATAACTTATAATTATAAAGTTTGGGCAATTGTCACTTTACCACAACTTCTTTTCCAACATCGGTATGGTATACTTACCCTTGACTTCCTCATTCCAGTGATCACTTAGTTAGCTGTCATTTCTTGTTGGCTTTCCGGTGTGTCCATTCCCATCTGCGGGGCATAACCTTACGCTGATGGTTCATATAATTCTATAATACATACCTTTTTGCTCAATATGGTTAGTGACCTATGATATACTTTCTAATTTCTGGTGACGCTGCTGCCCTTCTATCTGCACCCACATCATTCCTCCTATTTTTTAGAGATCGCCATACTACTTATCGTTACTCCTTTTGTTAAGATTCTCATATTTTTCCTTTAATATCAAGATTTTCTCCCATTGTAACCTAATGTGTTCTTTGTACTCATCATCCATTTCGTCATTCTCTTTATGGTTAGCTTGTAGAGCTTTCTTACTCTCCTTATTACTCTTTAGGATACATCGCTGCCTATTTAGGTGCGGCACAAATTTCCCTGGTCTAGAAATATCATATCTCACACCCGCATGAAGTATTCTCTTGATCCATTTTAATTCCTTTTCATACCTGCTTTGTGGTATGCTTATCTTTAATTCGTTCCTGCTCCATCTTAATGCATTCTTGATATGCCACTATGTCCCGAATTTTTGGCCTCCTTAAGCTAACCTCTTTCTCTTTTTGGAATTTTGACAATGCTATTGCTCATTTTAGGACTAGATATGCTCTTTCCCCCTTTTAAGGATGTTCTTATACAATAGCGACTCCCGAATATCAGTAGTCGTCAGCCAACCTCGACGATCCTTCAACTCCTTTGGTCTCTTATAATACCAGAATTCTCTCATCGTATAGCTTGACTTATTTTCCTTTCTGCTAATCGAGGGCTTTGCATTTGAACGAAGCGCCTACGCATTACAGATCCATTCTCACTGCCTTCTTTAAGGCCTTTCTACTTCTACCTTTTATGACTGAACATTTCTCGAATCAACGGGTTAATCGGAACATTGGAATCCATCAACACATTTTACGGAACGTTTGGTCACACTTTGCTCTTTTTATCCCTCGTCTTCCTACACAACTATTATCACTGAAATTCTTCTTACTCTGAGTTTCCGGTCTCACTTTACGTCTACAAAATATCATTGAGAGTTAATGTGCTACACTCTTCCACTTCCACAATCAATCCTTTTATTCACTTAGCTCACTTATCCAAAATTTTCCTTGACTACTTATTTGTGTCCCACCTTTACATTGTAGTTCTTCCAGTGTTCTGCCACTTCTTGTTCGTGTCGTGAATTCCTTGCAAATATACTCTCTTCTTTCTTCTCCTTCCTGCCGCCAAGGCTGGTCCATACTCATGAATATTTCCCATACATCCTTCTATTTCCTTTATAATTAAATCTCGGTATCCCTTATCCTAATCCTATTTCATTGATGTACTACCTCCCGGTTAGCTTTGTTAGTTCATTATCCTCTCTCTTGTCCTTGGTGATTGCTCAATTTTCTTTTTCTTCCCTTCTTCTTCTCTCCTTTCCTTTTGACCAGCCCATTAATGTACCTTTCCTGCTCTCATCCTCAAACCTTCCTTGAGTTCTTTCCTCCTCGAGCACCCTTCTCCACTTGTTATTTTATTGTATTAACCCTTAAACGTGCAAATCTATTCTATTCTTAAATCATCTTTTAGGAAAGCTTCTCTGTTTCCGAGGCAACCGTGTCAGTATAACTACACATTTATCTTTTTATATACCTCTCGAGAGCTGAAAACCTCTTAGTATCGTTGCAAGGCCTGATCATTCTTTGTCTTACTTCACATCCCTATTTATGATTACTATCCTTTAGTCCCACTTATCAAAGTCTGTTTTCTAACCCCACACATTCGTCTTTTATTTCACACTACCATATTTTATCCCTTTCGCATGCCTATCTTCGAATTTTATCCAAATAGTCCCTTGCCTTGCCCGTCGTCTCTATTGGAAGCTTCACTCACCCCTCGTATCTTACACTTTACTTTCTATATACTGACTTTCTTCCTTTCCCTGATGTTATTGGATTAGGACTTTCCAACTCTAACCTGTGGTGAAAATATCATCAACTTACCTTGTAAAATCTATCAATTGAACTTCACTACCCTGTTCGATTGATGCCTTCAGTATACCACAATGTCAGTTGCTGGGACACATATATCGGTTGGCGTAGCCACATATGGGATGTCATACACACACACACACACATATATATATATATGTTTACTAACGCCTCTCTTATTAAGTACTTCCCAATACTATTCGAACTCATCCTAATTCTAGAGTTGTGATGCACCTCCTTTCTCTTTGCCGGTCTAGTTCGCCTCATCCTTCGTGATCTTTCGGGGTTTCCAACCACTCCACATACTCCAATTTCCCTTAGGCTACTCTAGCTTCTCATCTGTCTCTTATGTCTGAATTTGTAGGACTTTTAATATACTTTCCAGGGGATCACCCGTCCTAGTATTACCCTCACCCTAGCACGCTTAACCTTGGGGTGCTAATGGGATCTTGTGCGTTAGTGCAGGTACGATCATATCCACCCTACTGCGTGACCTTTATCGCATGACCTAGAATAAGTTGAAGTTCTAACGGGTCCCAATAAATTCTCGTAATGCATGTCCCTCCGGATTAAAAAGGATCTCTTACTCTTCCGACTAAGAAAATGCTATTTTGGCCTTTTAAATCCTCAATAATAACCTTCAATCTG
Organism: Lycium barbarum; assembly: GCF_019175385.1. Taxonomy (NCBI): domain Eukaryota; kingdom Viridiplantae; phylum Streptophyta; class Magnoliopsida; order Solanales; family Solanaceae; genus Lycium; species Lycium barbarum. The sequence continues at coordinate 23,133,354 of NC_083338.1, forward strand.
CATGTATGACTACTTTTCATCCTAACTTTCAATATTCCCAATAGTGGTGAAAGCATCTTAATCGCAGTTACTTATAAATACTTTGGTTATTGGTCCCTTAAGGATTTCCGCTCGTTGTTATTAAGTAATAATCAACAGTAAATGCACACACATAGGAAATTTCGATAAAAGACTCATATACCTATAGTCGATCGGTCCTTAGCTTGATTTGGTGGGCTATAGAGTGAAGTGTGCTCTTCATCCTTGTCTTCCCACCGTCCACTAGTCTGGCCCAACATAATGCTGAAACGTAGGAAAAATCTAGATGTGCCAAGATCTGTACTTCCTCAATTACGTCTTCGCCCATAGGAGTCTCGTGAACCCTTAAACGGGTCTTTATCATATGATTTCTCAGTCGGGTCTCCTCCTACTGGAGCCACATCCTCCGATGGGTCTATCTCAATGGAATAGCTGATGCATTTTCTTATACCTCTTGACATCCTCGATCATGAGTCAATGGGTGATACGGGTCTCATGTCCCCCTTCGGAGCCTCACTTATGCTCCCATTAGCTGAACTTGTCCTCTTTTCTAAAACAATCCTACAATTTAACAAAATTCGTACCAGGAACGAGCTTTCCTATCATTGGCTCTACTGCACGATCTATGATCAGAAAGATAGATGACATCCTAAATGTCCTGTAGCTTCCTGTTTATTGATGTGGTGCACAACACACCGATAAATAAGAATCTACTAGACACGGTTTGTAGACACTCCGAGGATGAACTGCTCTGATACCACTTTTGTCACGACCCAAACCGATAGGCTATGACCAGTGCCCGAGCTGGACACCTGTGTACGAACCTATAAGATATAATCAGACTGAACTAAGGACAATATGGAAATTTGTAAAATCATGTTGTAGACTCATAATGTCATATATCAGAATGAACCTGTCTCCTGAAGAGTCACAGCTAACCAAAACATAACAAAATATGCAAGCCGACAAGGTTGCCACTATATACGGGAATATCCAAAACGAACTACGTCGATAGAGCTGACCAAACATATATACAACCCACACATGTCTACAGACCTGTAAGAGTATAACAGTGAAATATCATGGGACAGGGCCCCACTATACCCCTGGATATGCATAAGTCTATAGCAAAGGATCTGTAACAAAATGACTCAAGCTCCAGAACAATGGACCTCTCCAATCAGCTGGCAGAAGTCTTAGGCTGGTGGATCACCAAACTGAGTGTCTGCACCTGCGGGCATGAAACACTGCCCTCGAAGAAAGAGGGTCAGTACGAAAATTGTATTAAATATGTAAAGCATGAAACACAGTAGTGAAGGTCGTGAATGAATGGAAAGATGATATGATAAGTATGATAATCAAGGGATACCAATGCATCTGTACCTTATGTGGTGAGACATGCATATATATATATATACGCTGTATACCGTACCCAACCCATTATGGGACTTGGTTATATAAATATATATCATACCCGGCTCTTTAGTAAGGGACTCAGTTATATAAATATATACCGTACCCGGCCCTTTAGTAAGGGACTCGGTTATGTAAATATATACCGTACCCGGCCCTTTAGTAAGGGACTCGATTATGGTAAATATATACCGTACCCGGCCCTTTAGTAAGGGACTCGACTATGTAAATATATACCGTACCCGGCCCTTTAGTAAGGGACTCGGTTATGTAAATATATACCGTACCCGGCCCTTTAGTAAGGAACTCGGTTATATAAATATATACCATACCCGACCCTTTAGTAAGGGACTCGGTTATGTAAATATATACATATGAATACATTATAACATAAGTAGAATGCATGAGAGCCTAAAGAACGTAGGAGTCTATCGAAGTGACGTCAGGTCAGTAACCTCCGATTACATTATGGAATAATCATCATCACTCTATCTCACCTCGAATGAACAATTATTAGAAGGCGAGATCAACAACAATGAATAAAATCGAGAAAATCCTGAAATACCACAACATTCTCGTAATAACATTGAATCATAAACTTGGAACCTTTAAACATGAAATCATCATCATCATTATAATCATCAAAGAATCATTCTCATCTTTAACATCATGAGAATCTTTAAGAATCATGAACTTCTAGCTTTTGAAACAAGGAGGTTATGGAAACATTTATGGAATCATAACATAGGAATCATGCCCTTGAAAGAAAAGGACGAGCCTTAACATACCTGTTCAGCCTCCAATTATCTACACTTATTCGTGCGAGCTCGCAAGTCTACATTTAAGAGGATTAACACTATCGTTAGACTCATCGTAGTATACTTGTGCTAAACTTTCAAGACAACCATTCTAGAATTTATCGAAATTTCGGCAGCATCTCCTCTGTTTATATGCCTAGCCCGAAATATCAATTCAGCAACCAACAAAAACAACAACAATATCAACATTAATTACATCATCTCCAACACCAATATGTACCTTAAAATATTCCTCACGATGTTTTTCCAATTTCCACAACCAACAATTTTATTATACGACCATTTAATCACTCTATCTTCGTGAATAAACTAAAAGTAATATTAATGAAGAGAGATTCATACCTTATTCTTGTTGAAATAGCAGTATCTTCAATATCCACTTGGAATCCACATCAAAATCCACCGCACAACAATACTAGAATTACGATTATGCGCTACCCGAGCCTCGACTAATCAAAGTCACTCCAATTCCTCACTTTCTTTATGACATAAATACCCCTATATGTTGCCGAGCTCCCAATCTGATTTTTGGTGAAAAAAATGGGGTTTTGCCCCTTTATAAGGTTCAAATTCGGGTCGGGGTCACTGTAGCAGTACTGTAGCAGGTCAGTTACTGTAGTTGTACTGTAGCCCGCGTTTCTGCATTGTCAGCCGAACTTGTAACGTCCATAATTCTCTACTCCGATGTCCTCTCGATGAGCGGTTTGTTGCATTGGAAACTAGACTGGACGAACTTCATAGGATTCGGTTTCACTTCAAGACACTTCATATGCTAAGAGATATTCTTCCCTCAAGTTGGACCAAAATTTTCACACGAAACTTTACCCATCCTTCCTCCAAAGTCGTACTACTCCTTTTCTTCCACTCATTTCCTTATAAAACCTTCCGGTATACCTTATATATATCCTTCACTCATTAAATATACTTAATAATGCTTGCTCCTTATATTCCAAAGTGGTTTTACTTAACCATAACTCAGCGTACTTGTGTTTCAAATTTGATAAGTGCTCTTCGAAGATACGGGGTGTTATAGATGACTCCAATGAATCATAATCAGAAAGAGACATCAACTCTATAGATATAAGAACGTCTATATAACATCATAACCAATGCACATAGGTACAAGCCGACAAGGCTGCTAAAATGATATACAAAACATCAACCGGTAGGGTTGCAAAACATCTAACTATATACATCTGTCTACGAGCCTCTACAAGGAGTTCATAACATCGTAAAGATGGGACATGACCCCACTATGCCCATATATACACAAAATAATAGTACCAGCTAATCTGCAGCTCCAATTCAAATGGAGTGCTCCTGTACAATCACTGAAGAAGCAGCCTAGGAGTGTGATCCGCCTCCCTGTCTACCTGCGGGCATGAACGCAACGTCCACAAACAAAAGGATGTCAGCACGAACAATGTGCTTAGTATGTAAGGCATGAATAATGGCCTGATGAAAGCATGGAGATAACATAAGATAAAGAGAACAAGTTATACCTTGTAATACCTCTTAAGATGACTGTCATGCATACTTAACTTTTCTCTAAATGAAACGTTTCATAAATATACATATAGAGATACTATACCCAGCCATATGGGCTCGGTATCACCCATACCCGGCTATAACAAGGCTCGGTGACGTCCATACCCGGCCATAACAGGGCTCAGTATTGTCTATACCCAACTGCAGTGGCGTGCACATTAGTTATCAGACCCGACCACATAGGCTCAGTGTCAGAGAATAGATACATATACATATACATATATTGCATACATGAGAATCTAAATGAAGCATTACAACTCTATAGGAGTGACATAAGGTCGGTGAGCCTCCGATTACCATTATGGAATCATCATCATCACTATATCTTTCCTTAAAGCTAACTATCGTAAGGTGAGATCAACGATGATGAACAAAATCAACATATCATGAGAACTATGAGAATCATGAGCTTCTAGAATTTCTAGGAAATAACACATCATGGATATCATAGATGGGTTCACAATAAGGAAATCATGCCTTTAGAAATAAAGGGTTAGACTTAACATACCTTTACGTCTTCTTAACTACTTAACATTTCTCCTTTCAAGCTGGGAAATCTACATCCAGGAGGATTCATGCTAAGGTTATGTCTTGAAAACACTCCTAAGTTCAAACTAGTGTAATTAACGAGCCAGTGAAATTTGGGCAGCACTTCCCCTATTTCATCAACTTTCACCAAATTACGAAACAACTCCCAAACAACAATAATAACATCCACAATACCATATTCAAGAATTTATATTAAATTTAATCTCAAATTTATCCAAAATCCCCTTTCAAGTTCACTTCATAGTCATCAACTTCAATTCAACACTCTATGACTTTTCCACTTTAATTCTTTTCCTTTCCAAGAGTTACTAAACCTTTACATCAACTAAATTATTTAAATAATAGGAAGAACATACCCTATAATAGAAGAACTTCACCTCACTCAACTCCTACCAAGACCAAGTTCATCACAACTTTGGACATAACAAGAACCATAATCTTCCGTGGATTTATCTTGAGGTTTTGATGTTTGATCTTCTCTCTTGATGGTATGGAACGTTTTGGAGTATTGTTGAACCTTTAATAACTCTCAATAACTCTCTGGAAATGTGGGGAAGTACGTGTTGAAGGTTGATATGAAAATGGGATCATTTGGGATTTAAAAAGGTGTTAAATTCGCTCTCCCACATCAATTTGCGGTTGAGATGCGGTTTAACATATTGGATATACGACTCAGTGTATTCGATATGCGGCCACATCTACCCTCATCTCCTTAGAGAAGAGGTTGGGTAGTGAGGCCATCAAATTTGGGGAGTTTTCTGCCAATATGTGGCTCAGCATACTGAGTATGCGGCTACATATGGCCCTATTTTCCCCGATTTTGCAAAAATTGCATTCCTTTCAATTCGTTTGATCTCCAATCCTTATGGGACCTTATTGACACTTGTATAAAACTTAATTAATCATATAAGGGTCCCTATATCTCCCCCTCAAGGTAAAGCTAAGAAATGTATAACTCAAATGATACGAAATCTTCCTAAAACATGACTCAAATTCCATTTTCTTCAACGGACTTAGTTTCGCTGATTCATGTGACTCCAAAACCTTAAGGTACACAATTAAAGTTATAAAATACCCTTATTAACCTTCTATGGTCTTCATGTCCACTTTAGGCTTACGTTAGTTGACTCATAATGAAAACGTCACGAAATTTCCAAGGTGTAACATTCCTCCCCCCTTAAGAACATTCATCCTCGAATGTTAGACGCTTTGGGATCCTACAAAAATTTTGCCAGGGTTTCCCCTGTAAATATGCCACTACCATCCTATCACAACAACTCAAAATATACAATGCCCCGTAGGGCTACAACAACAACAACACTAATGGCCACACACGACTAAGAAATCCTCAAAAGAAAGCATTACATAACTGAGGACAATGGTGCCTCTTTCTGAACCTTCTCTGGGTGTGGAAACAAGTGTGGATACCTAAACTTCATATCTTCCTCATCTTTCCAATCCATTTCTTCTCTATTATTATTTCTCCATAGAACTTTAACTGAAGCTACATCTTTAGTTTTGAGTCTCCGAACTTGCCTATCTAGAAGAGCAATGGGAACTTCTTCGTAGGATAATTGCTCGGTGGCCTAGACATCATCTATAGGTAAAATTAAGGAAGGATCTTCAATGCACTGGCAAAGCATTGACATATGGAAAACTGGGTGAACTGACTCTAAGTCTGAATGTAGATCGAACTTATAAGCCACCTGACTTACCTTGCGTACAATTTTGTAAGGCCTAATATACCAAGGGCTAAGCTTTCTCTTTTCACCAAATCTTGTGACGCCTTCATTGGTGACACCTTCAAGAATACCCAGCCATTCACTTGGAACTCTAAATCTCATCGGCAATTATCTGTATAAGATTTCTGACGGCTCTGAGCTGTCAATAATCTATCCTGAATAAGTTTGACCTTTTCTATGGCTTGCTGTATCAAGTCTGGCCCCATTACCTTAGTTTCTCCCACTTCGAACCACCCAACTGGTGATCTAAACTTGCGCCCATATAAAGCCTCGTACAAGGCCATTCAGGTGCTAGAATGATAACTATTGTTATAAGAGAATTCTATATACAGTAAGTGATCATCCCAACTCCTCAAAATCTAACACACATGCCCGTAGTATATCCTCAAGAGTCTGAATGGTGTGCTCAGCTTGTCCATCAGTCTATGGATGAAATACTGTAGTAAGACTCACCTGAGTCCCTAAACCTTCTTGTAAGGACTTCCAGAAATTAGCTGTAAACTGTGTTCCTCTATCAGAAGTAATAGATACTGGAACACTATGGAGGCGTACCATCTCTTTGACATAAAGCTTTGCGTAATCTTCAGCTGAGTATGTAGTTTTGACTAGTAGAAACTGGGTTGACTTCGTAAGTCTATCCATAATTACTCATATAGAATCATACTTATGCTGAGAATGAGGCAAGCCTACAATAAAATTCATATTAATCACTTCCCATTTCCAAGTTGGAATTTCCATAGCTTGCAATAATCCATCGGGCTTCTGATGCTCAATATTTACCTGCTGACTGTTACGACATTGAGCTACGAACTCTGCTATGTCTTTCTTCATTCCATCCCACTAGTATATGGATTTAAGATCATAATACAATTCCGTCACTCCCGGATGAATAGAATAACGGGAACAATGGGCTTCCTCCAAAATCTGGTGACTTAATCCTGCAATATCCGGAACACACAATCTGCCTCGACATCTGAGAACTCCATCTGTAGAAATCTTAAAGGATGACTTTTTCTTTTGAGGAAGTGTATTTCTGTAATGAACCAACATGGGATCCTCATACTGGCGCTCTTTCTCCTTAACTACCAATGACGAAATAGCTGAATTCTGAATGGTAACTCCCATATTGCCTGAGCCAATTAACCAAACTCCTAGGCTAGCTAACTACTGAAGTTCACGAGCTAACTCTCTCTTCTCCGGCTAAACATCATATAAGCTACCCATAGATCTACGGCTAAGAGCATCAGCGACGACGTTCTCTTTCCCTGGATGATATACGATGCTAATATCATAATCCTTCAATAACTCAAACCATCACCTTTGCCATAAATTTAACTCTTTCTACTTGAAAATATACTAAAGACTCTTGTGACCTGTGTAAATATTAACATGAACACCATACAAATAATGCCTCCACATCTTCAATGCATGAATTACCATAGCTAACTCTAGATCACGAGTTAGGTAGTTTTTCTCGTGTTTTCGCAACTGCCTTAAAGCATAAGAAATAAATTTACCACACTGCATCAACACACAACTTAACCGTACACCAGAAGCATCACAATAAAAAACCTAGCCCTCCGATCCTTCTTAAAGTGTCAGAACCAGGGCCGAAGTCAATATATCGTTCAGCACCTGAAAACTGCGCTCACAAGCATCCATCCATTGAAATTTAGCTGATTTCTGAGTCAGCTTCGTCAATAGTGCAGAAATAGAAGAAAAGCCTTCTACAAATCTTCTGTAATAACCTACCAAGCCCAGAAAACTAGTAAGGGAATTTAGTTACTCATGACGAAGAACAAGGAATAAGAAATTGAAGAATTCATAAGTGCTTACTTTGGAATGAAAAAGGAATTGAGAATACTTTAATTGATGTTTGAATCTTCAAAAACTAGAGAGAATTTTATGTTCTAAGTCAAGAGACAAAAATATATTGAATCATGAATATTAAAACCCTACAATGACTATTTATAGGTTTTGAAATTACATAAGTTACAGATTTTGTACTTCAGTCCCGTCATGATGAAATACGGTCCGTAAATCACTTTACGGACCGTAAAGATGGTTTACGCCCTCGTCGTCTTCTCAGCTGTGTGGAACTCAACCTTCCAAAATACGGACCGTAAAGTGGTTTACGGTCCGTAAACTTCGTGGTCGTCTTTCACTTCGCTAATCTCAGACTTTCTGCCAGACGCTTGAATGCTAAATACGTGATGGAATACGGACCGTAAACTGGAATACGGTCCGTAAACCTAGCTCGTAAACCACCATCTTCTCAGTTTGACTTTCTGGTTCTGTTATCCTTAAACAGGACCATGGAATACGGCCCGTATTGTAGAATACGGTCCGTGAACTTCAATTTACGACCATGATCTACACTTCAACTGTGATCTTTCCAAATCTGTTCCTTCACCTGAAAAACACTAACACACACGTAAAATCACATTGACTTGCTTAACAACAAGTAAAACTTATAGCCGAAAAGTATCGATTGTGGCATAAAAATCACGCCACATCAACACCCCCAACTTAAAGTATTTGCTTGTCCTCAAGCAAGCCATACCACGCAATGACTCAATCTAACACCTAGATATCACAAAATAAGAATGTCTACATCGGTTTTGCCTCGGAACTTCTAGCATGCATGTTTTCTTTCAACTGACCACCCCAACTGTCTATTGTACAGCAATATTACACACTTTAAGAATGTTATGACTGACCATGACGCTTCCAAACATGACATTACATTATCAAACATATTATCATGAATACAAACACTACTTTTGGCAGTCACTTTAGTTTGCTCAATTCTCATCCTTATGCCCTCACATAGACCAAAGAATGTCCCAACACACATATATACAACAAGAATGGGACGAAAATGAACGAGAAGAGAAAGACACTCAACACTCACAAAGAATTCATATTCACACATGCAAATACCATAAGCTTTCCCTTATTTTCAGTGTTCTCATCCTAGGCTCGTTCGGTTGTGATCACATTAGGACTTGTTTCGGCTTGTAATGTAGGCTTAGGGACGGGTAGGATACTTTTTGGGTATTAGTGGCTCACCCTCCTTGACACTACAACATCTCTTTTACCCTGATTCGCCTCCTTTCTTTCCAGCCCCGTCTTTCCTTTAACGTTTTCGACCTCGATGTGGTTTTATTCCTATTCAACTAGCAATTCTTTTTGTGTTTCAATTTCCTGGTTTATATATATATATATATGTTGACACCCAATTTTGTCCCGTCTCTCTGCCAAAATACCTATTTTTAAGCTTCTAATATTTTTGGAAAAAATAAAAAAAATATACATTATGTTTACTATAATTATTAGCCTCTTATCAATACCGACACTTTATTATTCTATTATAATAATAATAATAATTATTATTATTATCATTATTATTATTATTACTATTTATTAATATTATTATAATTCACAGTTCTTATCATTTCGGCATTTTACCAGCTTACGCATTTATCTTTGCATAATTAAATAATAGTATTTATTTAGTGCAGATTTTCAAAGAAAAATAACATATATTATTACACGGCTATTATAACACCATATGATTTTATTACCTGAGTCTAGTAATCACATATTTTTTGGTATTAAGTAATATTTTGTCACCCTCGGTATGTTCATTAATTAAAATGGGTCTCTTATTCAAATTTAGAAGTCAAACTGTTTCTTGCACTCAGTCCGTGTTTTGACTTACCGGGCTCCAAATCAAATCCCGATTGACTCCTAATATTTTTTGGACTAGTCCATATCTCTTATCTCAATTTTTAGAATAATTCGTGTTTTAATTTATTAGCCTATTCTCTTAATACCCGGTCTAAAAATTGACCCAGTCCACAAATGGACCGGGTCTGACTCGTTTACTCAAAATAAGGGGAACCCTTTTAGGGTTTCCCCTCATTTTTCTCTTCCGCCTCATCATCGCCTCTTCTCCACCATCCTCCGCCTCTCCACCTCTCCACCTTCCCGTCAATTATCACCACCATCACCACCATCGTCACCTCTACACCACCATCCTTATCCACCACCGTCTCCACCATCCTCGTCCACCACCACCTCCACTAATCCACTCCGTCGCCACCCCATCACTTCACCCGACATCTCTGACACACCCCACTTCACCACGTGATCCCCACTTCACCACCGATATCCCACTCGCCTCCGACACCCCTGTCACACCCATCACTCCGACACCCCTGTCACACCACGTGACCACCATCTCCACCACACCCATACCCCCTTTGTGACTCCCACTTCATCACCGACACCCCATCGACATTCCACTCACCTCCGACATCTCTGTCACACCATCTCCACCACACCCATACCCCCACGTGTGTCTGACACCCGCACCACACCTTCACACCTGTTCCCCCACTCCTCTCTCCTTTCCTCAAAACGAACACCCTAGCCCCAAATCCTAGAGGAGGAGCTATAAATAATCGTTCCTAGAACAGTTTTAGGGACCCCTTTTTTTTGGAACAGAAAACCACCCCTAAGAATCAAGGTTGAGAAATCGCGAAAATCGGTTATAAAAGTCTCCCCTTTTTTTTTTTTTTTTTCAGAAAACTGGGATTTTTTCCATTCTGTTGCTAAAATTCCCCTAAGTAGAAAATCCCAATTGTTTATGCGACCTTTTATTTCTGGGAATCAAATTTCGAAGTGTTCGAGTAGATATCGAAGCCCCGCACCCATTTCGCTGCACCCGAAGAAGGTAATTCCCTTTTATTCTTATTTTCTATTTTTTTCTCTGTTTTCATGATCAATGTGTTGGTTTTGGAACAGATGGATTAGTTAGATTAGTTCAGTCTCATGTTTAGTTAAGCTGGTTTGGTTTAATTAAGCTGGATTTTCCATTAGACTGATGTGGGATTTGAAGCATGCCTATTTGGCCTATTTCGATATATCAAGATGTGTGTCTGACTCATGGTTAGAATTGATGAATCCTGCTCAAAATAACCAAAAAATGTTTTAATATAGAGGAATGGATTACTGCTTATACTTGATTGATTAATAGCTGCCTAAATCATGCACATATCATCTTTAGTTTAAACCGAGCCTCTTCCTGTCTGCTTCATTGTTACTTTATGGCATGATTAGAAGTAAATCTGCTCATAAGTTTGGCTTTCCTTTATGGTTAATATAATCCCATTTGGTCAGTGAGGATTCCATAGGTACTAAGTGTTTATCTACGATTATACTAAGGATGATATACCTATCTGAATAGCTGGTGGTGTATGTTTAAATAATTTGTAATGCATGTTTAAAGGTTGTAACTCATTTGTTCAGGTTGTATGTCTTCCATTTTAGTGAAATAGCACACCATCTGTATAGTTGAAAGCATTATTAGATGTGTCATCTGAAACTAGCTTGATTTCTGTCCCCCTTAGCTGCGCTTTAGCCTGTCTGCAGTTACTTTGGTTACAATAAACATGTTTGGTCCTGTTTAGTTTAGTTTTCGTGATCATGTTGACTGTGCATGCTTCAATGTAAGGTTCAATTGGTTTACAGGTTTGTAGTTTCCTTCTCTTTCTTGCTGAAATGCTGCTTTGTTTGCTTAAGATGAGTTTTGAAAGTAATGACTTACTAAACTGGTGATGTTACGCTCAAGTACACTTGAAAGAATTGCTTTAAGAGGAATAAATATTGGCTGGCCAATATCAGGTTGAACCCAGATTTTAGAAACAAAAGTTTGTTTCAAGTGCAAAAATAGATACTGTAAACTCAATCTGAGTATTCGAAACTGCTCATGGCCTACCTTTGTTGACTACCCAAATGCCGATATGCTTGGGTTGTATGTTCTTGCGTTCTTTTCCGTGAATCTGAATATATTCAACATTTTTTTACATATAGTTGTTACCTTTAGAATGCTACATGGATAAACCAATGCATATTTTTCCCAATTGCTTATTCAAATCTAAGACTTTGGGTATTTGTTAGTCTGTTATTTAAGACCTTCTCTGTTTAATTTTGTATGATCCTGGGAATATGCTAAACATTCTAAGTAATGCGATGATGTCTCGTCATAGTTTCAGTATGGTAAGTCATTGGCGGTGATGTATTTTTTGCTGCAAATATTAGTGTTCTGCTTAGTTCATGTAGAGAATATGGATTGGAAAATGGGCCTAAATGCTATAAAAACCCTTCCTAAATTCAATAGATATCTGCATGTCATGTTGGACTTGGTATGAATCATGAATTGGCAGCACATATTTTTTACTATGCATGATACGACATGTCTTATTTGAATGCTTCCAGTTGTTGTATGTTGCCAGTGCATTTAACTTATATTCCGAGCATCTTCATGCGAATGAATATGTGCTATAGCAGGTCCTGTACGTGATGTTATCAATTTCAGTTTGGGTTGTTTAGACTTTGTGTGTTTGTCGCAAGTGTATTCAAGTTGAAGTATGTATATAAGTATATTTGAAGTATGTTCATGAAAATATATATCCCTATGAATGTGTAATACATGAGGTATACATTAAGTATACGTAGTATATGTGCAATCCAATGGTCTGATCCTTTAATTCGCATTACACATTTTTAACTTTATTTGTTGATTAGATACTAATCTTTTTCCTTTCGTCTTATGCATGATCATCACATACGAGTTCGAGGGACTCACTTTTCCTCCACATTTGGTTGGGCTAAAAGCCCAACACGACTTTCTCTTGTGTCCAGCCAACCCGCAACAAAATAGAAGACTTTTGGGGCCAAGGCCCAATAGCGAACGAAAAACAGCCGCAGCAGTCCCTAAAACGGGCTGATCCATTTAATTTCCATCCTTTTTATCTTATTTTACTTTATGTATTTGGTTTGTATTATTCGACTAACCCCTTTTACTTTGTTTTGCTTTCTTAACTTAGATGAACTCTAGTAAATTAGTGGGTTAGTTTTAGCAAAGGGTAATTAGTTCAAGAAAGACAAACAAACAATTCTATAAATTTTACTCTTTCTTTTTCTTTTCATGTTAAAACCATTTATAATGTTAATATTTATTTATGTAAAGATCTATTTGCAAAAAATAAAAAATGATTATATATATATATATATATATATATTTAAATGAAAGAAATTATGTTCTTCTTATCTAAACCTTCAAAATGTCATTAGTATGTAAAAATATAAAATCAAGTATTATGTTTACAAATAACTCTTCAAAATTTGGAATCAATCGCACATCATTTTAGCTAAACATAATTAATGAAAAATTAATGAAAAAGGAGGGAAATTTAAGTTCTTTTTTTTCGTCATAATTTTCTTCTAAAGAAAAATAAGTTTAAGCATTTCTACAACACCGTATTGATATAATATAAGTGTATTGATATAATATGAGTTTACTTAAGACTCACATTAGCTATTTTATATTTGTTTATGCTCTTAAAATCACAGAAAAGAATTATTAATATCTCTCCGTTTGGTTTGTTTCAAATATTTATTAAAATATTGTACAAACCCGCGTCTTCTTCTATATATATATTCTATGCAAATCTTATTTTAAGAAGCATTATTATTTAAATCTTTTTTTAGCAATTTTATAAGTTTTATTCAAAATGACGTTTGAAATCTTATTTTATGTAAATTATTATATTTTCTCTAAATCTTATATCAAGCAACAATTTATATTTTTTTAAAAATTTCAGTAGTATTTATAAGCTATTTTCTTTAACTTTAAATATTATATTTGCATCCCTATCCTTAATTAATCAACCTAAGTTGGTCGGATAACCGTAAGTTAACGGATTCTAAAGGATGCCTAACCCCTTCCCTTTAGGATAATATAGAGCCCTTACCTAGAATCACATTGGTTAAGCAGACTATTAACGGAGGTTTAGTTTTTAACTTTACCTTAGTTAACCTCTAGGTGTCCTAATTCACCGTTAAATTAATTAGGTGGCGACTCCTTAAAACAAACAAACAGGAATCACCAATATGTCATACTCCTAAATCAGACCCGGTTAAAATGGGGTGTGACAGCTTGGCGACTCCACTGGGGATTTTAGGCTCTTAACCATAACAACTTAGGTTAATAAATCATTTGTTGGATGCTTTGTTTATTTTGCTTTATTTGTCTATATTGTTGCTTTATATGCTTTTAAGTATTTTTATTCCTTATATGTATTTTCTGTGTAATATGTTATTACTGCTTTCCTTAAACTGGCATTCCGTTCATATTTCCTCCACTTTTGGAAAATTCACACTATCACACGTACACGCGAGGTGTGCTTAGCGCACCCGCAAATTTCTTCGTAGAATCCAAATTTTAAGGGAGTTGGCGCATGCGCGGGGGTGCCCGAATAACGGGGACCGCGTAGCCTTCTCACTCGAGCAGTCCGCTTGGGAACTTTGCGTCTAGTAAACCCATTCTTAGTCTACTTAGGGTAGAGCGAAGCCAAAACCTTGTAAGGACATGCATCATTCTAAACCTAGGAGGCTTAATACCCTTGGTGTATTAAGTTCATTAGTCAACCTTACCAAATGTCCAAAAGAGTCTATGACTCTAAGTGACACTACTCACTATCTATGTGCATTATTTGAAGGATAAATATGTGGAATATGTAGACCTAGTACTCTATAGATAAGTATTTCAAGAAAAACTGACCTTTTGTTGCAGGTTGACGTGGAGCATCTAAATTAATGCTGGAGGTTGAAGACAACCAAAAGAAATTAGTGGAGTTGAAGTATTAGATAGCTTAGTTTAACTTTGAGATGTATTATTTATTGGCATGTAATAAATTTTATTTTATTGTAAATTAGTTGTAAGAAGAGTTATGGAATGATACATAAAAGACATGTTTGTCCTTCAATGTTCGTTAGGCCTACCTCTGGCATAAAGAGGTCCCTTGCATTATAAAACGCGATGTATTATGTGCAATAATGTGTTTATATGCAATAATATTATCCTTACCGTATACTGACTCATTTTCCTTTTCTTTTTCTTGTTTTTATCCTTTTCTTTTTAAACTTATTTTCAAAACAAAAAAGGTTGACTTGTGCTAAAAGGGAACTGGCGGAGCATCCATATTTCACACGGTCTAAAGCCAAGAAATCAGATTCTGACTCATCACTAATCACCTGGTTAACTAAAAGGACTCGTTCTAAAATGGAGCAAAGTTTGATCAATGCAACCACTTCATCTGAGCCATCTCTTAGTTTACCAATCACGAGTGATCCCACATCCTCTAATGAACCAGAAACACATTTGGAGACCATTGCTCGTCTGGAGCGACGAGTTGCCGAACTAAGTCATATGGTACTTCATAACCGGTCATTTTCTCAAACACCGCCACATATGACTCCGTCCCAGGGAGTTCGTCAAACTTTGCCTGTGCCACATCCATTCCCAAATTTGGACGAATTTAACCAAGCAAATTATTTCACCACTTCTCAGCCAGTTCGTTCCGAACACCTCACTCAAAATGCTCCCTTTTTATTTACAACCACCTCTTCAAAAGCTCAATTCATACCGCCAGCACATGACACACATCAAGTTCCGCCGGTGTATACTTATACCACAGCTCCACCCATGACACAGATTCAAGGACAATGTCGCACAGATGTTGATCATTATGTCGAAGTTGAAAATGAGGCACGGTCAGTTAATGATGAAATGATAAATAGAAAGCTCAAAAGTTTGGAAGATGCCATGAGAAGTTTGCGTGGACTTGGTAGTAACCAAAGCGTGAGATATGAAGAATTATGTGCATTTCCTGAGGTAGAATTGCCACCAGGTTACAAGATTCCAAAATTTGAGAAGTTTGATGGGTCGGGGAACCCTTTCTTCCATTTGAAGGTCTATTGTGAAAAGTTGATTGGTGTGGGGAAGAATGAAGGGATAAGAGTCAAACTATTCAATCAGAGTTTGAGTGGAAAAGCCTTGGAGTGGTATTCTAAGCAAGATACAACCAAATGGCGTACTTGGGATGATTTGGCAAATGCTTTTGTGGATCACTACAAGTTTCATGTTGAGATCGCTCCTGACAGAATCTCAATTACAAAGTTGAAGAAGAAGTTCACCGAATCATTTCGAGAATATGCTATACGGTGGAGGGAAGAAGCATCTAGGGTACACCCACCCATGGAGGAGACAGAAATGGTTACTTTCTTCATTCAAGCACTAGAACCGGAATACTATGAACGTTTGGTGACAATGAGTGGAAGAACTTTTGCAGAAGTGATCAAAGCTGGGGACATGATCGAAGATGGCATTAAGACAGGGAGAATAACAAGTCTAGCAGCTTTGCAGTCTACCAGTAGGGCTATACAAACTGGTACTCTCGGAAATGGAAAGAAAAAAGAGAAAGAAGCAGCATCGGTGATGGCCTTGGGAAACACATCATACCGCCATCAACGACCACCGCGATACCAGCCTAACGCTCACCACTCACAATATTTCCAATATTCTCCACATCCCTACGACCAAGCTTTGTCATCTTACCAACCTCAATCACCACAAATATCCTACCCTGTTTACAACACACAACCAGCATATCGAGCTCCACGACCACCAACATATCCAGCTCCACCATCACAAACTCATCATCCAAACAATGCATCCGCACCTCGCCCAAATAAACCGTTCCGCAATTTCACACCATTGGGAGAACCACTGAGCGTTGTTTTCGAAAGACTGCAAGCTTCAGGCTTAGTATATCCCGTGGAAGGTAGAATTCCAGATCCATTACCCAGAAGCTTTGATCCCACTAAAACATGTGCATATCATTCGGGGGTAAAAGGCCATTCCACTGATCGTTGTTACGCATTGAAGCATAAGGTTGAGGATCTTATTGAAGCAAAACAGATCACGGTCAAACCACCAACACCAAATGTGGTTAACAATCCACTCCCGACCCATGATGGGGCCACGATAAATATGATTGGAATAGATGAAAATGTTGACGACCCAGCCGAATTTATAGTGCCTGTGGATCGTGTGGAGGATCATGATTTTGTAGCCGTTGCTTCTCCGGCTGTAGTGATAAGGGGTTGTGTGCCTGTCGAGATATTAGGAGCTTCATCAACGCCTGTGGAAGTAGTTCAAGCACCAAATCAGTTACCAGTGCTCGATACAAAAGCCGTACCATGGAATTATCAACAAACTGTGATGGAATGTCGAGGAAAGGACACGATCACTGACAAGGTTAAGACATCAGGAATGACAAGGTCTGGGAGGTGCTATTCTCCAGAAGAACTAGTTAGATTGGGGCAACTTAAGGAAACCAACGTACCTCCCAAAAGGGTCGTGACTGAATTCGAAGCAGAAGAATTTCTGAGGAAAATTAAAGCTAGTGAGTACTCAGTTGTGGATCAGTTGAAAAAGACCAATGCCCAAATTCCTATTCTCTCTTTGCTTTTGAGTTCGGATGTGCACAGAAATGCACTCTTGAAGATTTTGAATGAAGCATATGTTCCAAGTGAAACAACTAGTGAGGCGTTAGCTGGGATGATCGAGCGCGTGCTTGACAGCCATCGAATCAGCTTCGATAATGAAGAACTGCCGCCAGAAGGATGTATGCATAACAAAGCGCTCTATATAACTGTCAAGTGTCGTAACATGTTTGTGGCTAAAGTATTGATTGACGGGGGTTCTGGACTCAACATCTGTCCATTAGCAAGTCTGAAGAAGATCGGATATAATGTTAGTGAGCTCAAGACCAGTGATATGAATATTCGAGCATTTGATGGGGCTCAAAGGCGCCCTATTGGGGAAATAGAGTTGAAAGTGTTGATTGGCCCTGTTGAATTCATCATTATTGAACAATCAACCAAAGATAAGAATATATGATTGTGCACAAAATACATGTTCTGTCTGTGGTCGTAAACACAAAAGACGGACCGTAAACTGGTTTACGGTCCGTAAACTACGATCGTAAATTGAGCAATCATCTGCAGAACATTCTGTCCCCTGGTGAAATCCTAAATACGGACCGTAAACTGGTTTACAGTCCGTAAAGTCAGATCGTAAACTAGGATTCCTTTAGGATGTCATTCTGTCCACTTAACAGGCTTAAATACGGACCGTAAAGTGCAATACGGTCCGTAATTCGCACCACAGACACACCTATTTTGATTTCACAATTTCATATCATATCTCGGTTTCACATTGTGCTGGGGTTTAGGCTACTCAGACTTTGCCTATTTTTCTATCAATATTCATAATTCCCGCGAGTGTCAAGCCATTGGTGGGCAGACCAAAAACTTCAAATTTTGAAGTATGGAATGCCCTCCAACCCATTTGGGTGTTATTAACAATTACCCACGAGAATTAAAAAAATTGAACACCTCTATCCCCTCACTAGATCATTAACCAAGGGAATTAAGCACTTAATTTCACCAACCCAGTCTAAACAATCACTTACCACCAAGTTCAAGTTCACAGATAACAAAGAAGTATGGGGAGCATGAGTCATACCTTTCAATGTTGAATCAGACCACTAGAAACACAGATTTGTAGAGCACCACTGTAATCACACACGAAATTAAACCTAGGGCAGAGGGAGATTTCGAATTCTTGGTGAGATGGAATTTTTGGTGGGCTGGGTTTTGATTTTTTTTTTTTGGTGGCGTTTTCGTATTTATGGTGGTTAGGAAGATGGAAGGTGATGGTTTAATGGTGGGTAGACGTGGGGATGGAATAGAAGTTGAAAGGGAAATCGTGAAGATGGAGGGAGACGTGAAGGTGAGGTGAAATAATGGAGGGAAGTTGATGCGGTGAGATGGTGTGTATATACCCTTTGGTTTAATTTGCGTGTTATTTAAACCTGTGTTACTTTTTTTTTTATTTCTAAATGCGGTCCGTATATCGATTTACGGCCCGTATTTAGAGATGTTATTGTGGGCAGTACACTGTATTGTCTCATGTTAGTTTACGTTCAGGTTTACGGACCGTATTGTGAAATACGGTCCGTCCTACGTGGTCGTAAACCAGCATGTTACATTACAGTGCTCACTGTTTTGCAGCATTGTTAAATACGCTCTGTGGTACGAGCCGTATTATGAAATACGGTCCGTATACTTCAGGCGTCTTTTGCAATGTTGCAGAACAGTGTCTGATAACTGAACTTACCTGCATCTCAGCAAAATTTTTCTGTCACATATTCCTGCACCAAAACAACCATTACCCTATATGTACGAAGAACAACAAAGAAAAATAAACATTACACTTGGGTTGCCTCCCAAGAAGCGCTTGATTTAACGTCGCGGCACGACGGTGGTGACCAATCACTCCTTCTCTTGGTACACCAGATCATTGTTCGTGCCGAGGTGTTTCAACCTGTAGCGATCAACAATCCTATCCTCCGAAACCATTCCGTGGTAGTGCTTCAATCTTTGCCCATTCACCTTAAATGTCCGAGTACCATCTCCGGACTTCAATTCAACCGCGCCATGGGGTGAGGCACCTACCACCTCAAACGGACCAGACCACCTGGATTTGAGCTTACCTGGTAGCAACTTCAGCCGAGAGTTAAATAGTAATACAGAGTCGCCCTTGTAGAACTCTCGCTTCAGAATCTTCTTGTCATGGTATTGCTTCATCCTTTCTTTATAAAGGGCTGCACTCTCATATGCCTGGTACCGAAATTCATCCATCTCATTCAATTGAAACAACCGCAGCTTGGTTGCTTCCTCCCAATCCATGTTCAGCTTCTTCAGCGCCCACATAGCTTTGTGTTCAAGTTCAACCGGCAAGTGACAAGCTTTTCCGAATACAAGCTTGAAGGGTGAAGTCCCAATTGGAGTCTTAAAAGCAGTCCGGTATGCCCATAGAGCGTCATCGAGCTTGCGGGCCCAATCAGTTCTATTGGCATTAACTGTCTTTGCTAGAATACTTTTAATCTCCCTATTGGACACTTCAACCAGTCCACTTGTCTGAGGGTGATACGGCGTTGCCACCCTATGCTTTACACCATATTTCTCCATCAGTCCCGCGAACGCTTTATTGCAAAAGTGGGATCCACCATCGCTGATTATCGCCCTCGGAGTCCCAAAACGAGTAAATATGTTCTTCTTAAGGAACCCCATAACACTCTTGGCCTCATTATTGGGTAAAGCCACCGCCTCAACCCATTTTGACACATAATCCACAGCTACCAAGATGTATTTCATTCCCCCAGAACTCACAAAAGGTCCCATAAAGTCGATCCCCCAGACATCGAACACTTCCACCTCCATAACCAAATTCATAGGCATCTCTTGCCTTCTGCCGATATTCCCTTGCCTTTGACATTGATCACAGGACCGCACCAAAAGATTAGCATCATGAAAAATAGTCGGCCAGTAATAGCCGCACTCAAGTACCTTGGCTGCAGTCCGGTTTCCGATATGATGACCCCCAACAGGAGAGTCATGGCATGCCTTTAGAATTGCCATTACTTCACTTTCCGGAACACAATGCCGAATGATGTTATCAGCGCATGTGCAGAACAAATAAGGCTCGTCCCAATAGTACTGCCGTGCGTCCCGCAAGAATTTCTTATTTTGGTAAGTTTTGATATCATCGGGAACTATACCTGTTACCAAATAATTGGCAAAATCAGCATACCATGGTGGTACCTCATTTGACACCGCTAACACCCTATCGTCTGGAAAAACATCATCTATATCAAGTTCATCAGACGGTCTCCCAGCTTCTTCAAGCCGAGAGAGATGGTCAGCCACCTGGTTTTCAGTGCCCTTTCGGTCTTTTACCTCAAAATCGAACTCTTGCAGCAGTAGCACCCATCTGATCAGTCGCGGCTTTGCTTCCTTCTTTGCCATGAGGTATCTCAAGGCTGCATGATCAGTATAAACCACAACTTTGGACCCCAACAAGTAGGCCCGAAATTTCTCGAAGGCAAACACAATGGCAAGCAACTCTTGCTCCGTCACTGTGTAATTCATGTGTGCAGCATTCAGCATTCTGCTAGCATAATAGATCGGGTGCATAATTTTATTGTGCCTCTGCCCAAGCACAACACCTATTGCGAAACCACTAGCATCACACATCAGTTCGAATGGTAGGGACCAGTCAGGATCAACAATAATAGGACCAGTAGTGAGACGCACTTTTAACTCCTCAAACGCCTTGTGGCACTTCTCATCAAACACAAATTTATCCTCTTTTTCAAGAAGCTTACACAAAGGATTGGAAACTTTAGAGAAATCTTTGATGAAGCGCCTGTAGAACCCAGCATGCCCCAAGAAACTTCGGACACCTTTGACTGAGATAGGTGGAGGAAGTTTGGAGATCACATCAATTTTTGCTTGATCGACCTCGATTCCCTTTTCAGAGATTTTGTGACCGAGGATGATTCCTTCCTTCACCATAAAATGGCATTTCTCCCAGTTCAGCACCAGATTAGTCTCTTCACACCTTTTTAGCACTTGACCCAGATGGCCAAGACAATCTTCAAATGAGTCACCCACCACGGAAAAATCATCCATGAACACCTCCAAGAAATCTTCCACCATGTCAGAGAAGATTGACATCCTGCACCTCTGAAAGGTCGCTGGTGCATTACACAAACCAAAAGGCATCCGGCTGAATGCAAATGTCCCATAAGGACAAGTGAATGTGGTCTTCTCCTGATCTTCCAGAGCAATGTTGATCTGATTGTAACCCGAGTAACCATCAAGGAAACAATAATAAGAACGCCCTGCTAGTCTATCCAACATCTGATCAATGAAGGGCATAGGGAAATGGTCCTTGCTCGTGGCTGTGTTGAGCTTGCGATAATCCATGCAAACTCTCCAACCGGTGACAGTTCTGGTCGGGATCAACTCATTCTTAGCATTCGGTACAACAGTCATGCCGCCCTTCTTAGGAACACATTGGACCGGGCTCACCCATTTACTATCAGCGATCGGGAAAACCACACCTGCATCTAGCCATTTGATGATTTCTTTCTTGACGACCTCTTGCATATTCTCATTTAGTCGCCTCTGATGCTCTACACTTGGTTTGCTGCCCTCCTCCAACTGAATTTTGTGCTCACAGATCCCAGATGGGATACCTCGAATATCTGCTATGGTCCAACCAATAGCACGCCTATACTCCCTCAATACTTCCAAAAGCTGCACAATCTGCTCCTCAGTCAATGAAGCTGAAACAATCACCGGTAATGTGCCGTCGGGACCAAGGAACTCATATTTCAGGTGTGACGGGAGCTGCTTAAGCTCCAACTTAGGTGGCTCAATGATTGAAGGCTTTGCTGGAGGAGTTATTCTATTTCCCAGATCAAGACTCAGCTTCTTTGGGTGGTATGTGTATGAGC
Source organism: Lycium barbarum (assembly GCF_019175385.1). Taxonomy (NCBI): domain Eukaryota; kingdom Viridiplantae; phylum Streptophyta; class Magnoliopsida; order Solanales; family Solanaceae; genus Lycium; species Lycium barbarum. The sequence continues at coordinate 23,155,725 of NC_083338.1, forward strand.
CCAACCCAACAAGTGAGTTAACTGTCTCCTCATAGCCTTCCATGTCTTCAGCATCGAAATTCATCAGAATGCCAGCCAAAGCCTCACCCAAGCTCTCTTCTTCCATTTTGAACTCCACTGCATCATCAACTACATCAAATGAATCAATTACCGAAATGCTCTCATAAGCACTTGGTAACTTCATCCCTTTGCTAGCCTGAAAAGTCACTTCTTCATTGTTGACTCGAAACTTGATTTCATTTTTCTCAGAATCCATCAGAGCCCTCTCTGTAGCAAGGAAAGGCCTCCCCAGAATGATAGGAATGTCTCGATCAACAGCACAGTCAAGAATCACAAAGTCAGCGTGCAACAAAAACTCACCAACCCGCACAATCACATCATCAACCACCCCAACAGGTCTTTTGATAGACCTATCAGCCATCTGCAACCTCATCGTAGTCGGCCTTGGCATTCCCAAACCTGACTGCTTATATATTGCAAGGGGCATCAAATATATACTCGCCCCATTATCACACAAAGCACGAGCAAAGTCATGGTACCCAATAGAACAAGGAATGGTGAACGCCCCAGGATCTCCCTTTTCCTGAACAGTTGTGGTTGAGATAATAGAACTCACAGTGTGAGTCAAACTCACGGTTTCATGTTGAACCGTCTTCTTCTTGGTCAGCAACTCCTTCAGATACTTTGCAAAACCTGGAATCTCCTTGACAGCTTCCAAGAAGGGAAAATTTAGAGATAACTGCTTCAGCTGATCATAAAACTTCTCAAACTTAGCATCTTCATTCTTCTTTATCAACCTCTGAGGAAAAGGAGGTTTAGATTTGAAGAGCTGTGTCAAAGGGCGAAGAGCCCCTTTTACAGCCTGCTTGCTAGTGTCATCAGCTTCTCTTACTATCTCTGGAATATCAGTAACCTTCTTGTCAGCAAGGATCTCATCAGCAATAATAGGTGTGTTATACTGCACCTCATTCTCATCATCTATCGGCTCAAGATCAATCACCTCTTCAGCAGATCCTTGTATTGTTTTACCACTTCTAGTGGTAATGGCAAACACATTGTTTAAACCGCCTCCCCCATTCTTCGGATTTGGGATGGTGTCACTTGGAAGTCCTCCCTTTTTCGGAGGGTGCAGCTCTCTAAAAATATCCCTCATCTGCGACTCAAGCTTCTGAATAGCCGCAGTATGAGAGCCCACTGTTTCTGTCAACCCGGATAAAGTCCTCTCAGACTTTGATTGATTGGCCAGAATCTTCTCAAGCATTGCTTCAACCTTCGAACTACCCTGCTCTGATGCTTCCCCTTTTGGTGGTATTTAAGGATTGGAACTCTTGTTCCCAAAATTGTTGTTGTTGTTGTAGCTCCCTTGGTTCGCACCACCATAGTTATTATTGTAGTTCCCAGAGTTGTTGTAAGCACCTTGACCTTGCTGAGGTCTCCATTGATTCTGATTCTGATTCTGATAGCCACCTTGGTAATTCTGTCGTTGATAACCCCCTTGAGAGTTATTAACATAGTTAGCATCTTCAACCTGCATAGGTGGCCCTTCAAGGAACTGACCATCTGGAGCATGGTACATCCCTTTTGGCAAAACTGCATCTTCCTCACAAACATTTACCTTCTTGATTTGAGACTCATCAAACTTCTTCGTCAGCAAGGAGATATTTGTTGCAAGTTCTGCCAATGTTTTCTGGGTATCCTGATTCTCCTTCACTATATTCTGGAGCATAACACTACCATATGGTTCCACATCAGCATTGTTCGAGTGCCAAGCCTGATTATGAGTTGTCAGCTTGTTGAGTATTATGGTCACTCGTCGGAAGGTCTTGTTCATAAAACACCCATCAGCCGCATTGTTGGCCACTGACTGTGTCACTGGATCTAACCCTCGGTAGAACTTCTCCATCAATATATTTTCCGGAAAACCATGATTTGGGATCTTCTGTAGATATTCTTTGAACCTCTCCCAGGCTTCATATAGTTGGTCCCCCGGTCGCTGCTTGAATTCATATATCTTGTCTCGAATCTCAGCCTTCTTACTAGGGGGATACCACTTTTTAAGAAACACAGTAACCATCTCTGCCCATGAAGTAATTGAATTTCGGGGCAGCTTCTCGAACCATGTTCTAGCCTCTCCAGCTAAGGAATACTTGAATAGCCTCAACCGAATAGCATCTTGTTGAACATTGTTCTGGACGTGATTAGCACACACATCCACAAAATTTTGCAAATGACGTTGAGGGTCATTCTCTGTAGAGTTCCGAAAGTACCCCTCAAGTTTCAGCAGTTGATAAAGAGATGAGTCAATTTTCACAGTAGCCGCTCCAACTCGAGGTTGAACAATGGCAGATGCATAGTCATTCTCTTGAACCAGTTCAGCAAAAATATTCTCATCATCAGATTCATCCGTTTGATTATTCAACCGATTCACCTGATTACCCGCACGCTGATTCTGCTGATTTTGATTCATGATCACCTGGTTTACACAGAGTAGCAAACAAGGTGTGATGGAATAAGCAAAAGACTTTAATCAAAGCAAACACTATTTAGTAATTTCAAAACCGTATTCCCCGGCAACGGCGCCAAAATTTGATACGCTCAAATTACACCTATTAATGGCATAACGCGGACGTTGTCAAATATAGAACCCAACGAGGTTGGGGTCGAATCCCACAGGGAATATGGTGTGAAAAGGGTACTAAAATCGTAGATGCTAAGTTCTAGGTCTAATGGCTTAATCCGATAAGTTGTGTAAAAGTTGGTTTTTCTATGACTAGTTGCTAAATTATTGCTTTGGTGAATACTTATGGTAAAAGAAACTAAGGTTGTGTCCCCGTTAGATAGAGTGTACGATCATGGGTATTGATCTTGATATACTTGTAATGGATCATTATATGAATGCATTTAATCTCTATGTGAATTTCTACTATTTCCCAATAAATAAAGATTATATCTTTCTATGATTTTCCCAAATATTAGAAAGTGATTATGAAGAACGATTAATCGTGCCAAGTAAATTCCTCTTATTCCTAAGTGAATTTATTAAACAAAGTTTAAAGCTTTGAGTTCTTGTTAATTATTCTTACCAACCCTAATTATTTTTCCAAATAAATTTAGGGTTTATGGCTTTAATCAATGTTTGCAACCATTAATTATGAATGAAGAATGAAGAATAACTAAACCCTAATAATCTATTATTTGTATATCAATCACAACCCAATCACAAAACACCCATCATTAGGTTCACAACCCTAGTAAGGGAATTTAGTTACTCATGACGAAGAACAAGGAATAAGAAATTGAAGAATTCATAAGTGCTTACTTTGGAATGAAAAAGGAATTGAGAATACTTGAATTGATGTTTGAATCTTCAAAAACTAGAGAGAATTTTATGTTCTAAGTCAAGAGACAAAAATATATTGAATCATGAATATTAAAACCCTACAATGACTATTTATAGGTTTTGAAATTACATAAGTTACAGATTTTGTACTTCAGTCCCGTCATGATGAAATACGGTCCGTAAATCACTTTACGGACCGTAAAGATGGTTTACGCCCTCGTCGTCTTCTCAGCTGTGTGGAACTCAACCTTCCATCATACGGACCGTAAAGTGGTTTACGGTCCGTAAACTTCGTGGTCGTCTTTCACTTCGCTAATCTCAGACTTTCTGCCAGACGCTTGAATGCTAAATACGTGATGGAATACGGACCGTAAACTGGAATACGGTCCGTAAACCTAGCTCGTAAACCACCATCTTCTCAGTTTGACTTTCTGGTTCTTTTATCCTTAAACACAACCATGGAATACGGCCCGTATTGTAGAATACGGTCCGTAAACTTCAATTTACGACAATGATCTGCACTTCAACTGTGATCTTGCCAAATCTGTTCCTTCACCTGAAAAACACTAACAAACACATAAAATCACATTGACTTGCTTAACAACAAGTAAAACTTATAGCCGAAAAGTATCGATTGTGGCGTAAAAATCACGCCACATCAGTCCCTTTATTTAATGCACCAAAAATCTTCCCGACCGTATATACAGACCAACAGACGGTCCGTATAATTTATATGGACCGTATGTCTGGCCGTATATTTGGTCCAGAAACGTTTTCCTTTCTGGGCTGATTATACGGTCCCAAACATACGGACCATATAATTTATACGGCCAGTATGTTTGGCCGTATAACCCCCAGTGGTTCCGAAGTCCGTTTCGTCGATTCGTTTGATCTCCAATCCTTATGGAACCTTCTTAACACTTATTCAACACTTCAATACCAATCTAAGGGACGTTATCACTCTTCTCCAAGACATCATTAAGTCCTTGTTAACTTGTTACTCTTATTTCCTTTCCGATACTCATCGTAGCCTTGCCTTATCTCAGCCAACTTTCTCATCTAACATCGGATGCCTTTGAAATCTCGTTTAGGGTCACCAAATGTCATTTCTTACTCAAGTAAATATCGTATACTCTTACTCCTCACTAGTTCATTCACTTGCGTAGCAACGGAAGATTTTCCGAGGTGTAACATTCTTCCCCCCTTAAGAACATTTGTCCCCGAATGTTAAAGTCTTCGGGAATTCTATAAAACATTCGCCAGAGTTTCCCCTATAATATGGCACTACCATCCTGTCACAACAACCCATAATATTGATGCCTCACAGGGCCACAACATAATAGCAATAAAATTTTGCCACACACGACCCAAAAGCATAAAAGGAAAACATACATACCTTATAATCTTGACGTCTCTCCTTGGATTTCTTCCAAAGGCTAAAATAAATGTGGGTATCTAGATCGCATACTCTCTTCCGCTTCCCATGTCATTTCCTCTCATTTACTGCTTCTCCATAGAACCTTAACTGAGGCCACTTCTTTGTTTCTAAGCCTTCGTACTTGCCTATCTCGTATGGCAATGGGTACCTCTTCATAAGTTAACTTTTCTGTCACTTACACATCACTTATTGGCACGATCTTAGTAGGATCTCCCACACATTTTTGAAGCATCGAGACATGGAAAACTGGATGGACTAACTCCAAATCCGGAGGTAGATCTAATTCATAGGCCACTTTGCCTACTTTGCGCACAATCTCATAAGGCCCAACGTACCGGGGACTAAGCTTCCCCTTTTTGCCAAATCTCATTACACCCTTCATCGGTGACACATTCAAGAATACCCAATCTTTCACTTGGAACTCTAAGTCTCTTCGATGATTATCCGCATAGGACTTTTGACGACTTTGGGCTGCTAACAGCCAATCTTGTATGAGCTTAACCTTCTCTATGGCTTGCTGGACCAAGTCTGGCCCTATCAATTTAGCCTCCCCTGTTTCAAACCACCCGATCGGGGATCTACACTTTCGCCCATATAAAGCTTCATACGGTGCTATTTGAATACTAGAATGGTAACTATTATTGTAAGCAAATTCAATGAGTGGCAAATGATCATCCTAATTACCTCCAAAATCTATCATATATGCCCGTAACATATCTTCAAGAGTCTGAATGGTGCGTTCAGCTTGTCCATCAGTCTGCGGATGAAATGCCGTGCTAAGGCTCACTTGGGTCCCTAGACCTTCTTGAAAAGACTTCCAAAAATTGGCTATAAACTGAGTTCCTCTGTCTGAGATAATAGATACTGGAAAACCATGGAGTCTCACTATCTCTTTAAGGTAAAGCTTTGCATAATCTTCTGCCACATACGTCGTTTTGACTGGTAAGGAATGAGCTGACTTTGTGAGTCTATCCACAATCACCCATATAGAGTCATACTTACGTCGAGAACGGGATAAGCCTGAAATGAAGTCCATGTTAATCACTTACCACTTCCAAGTTGGGATTTCTATAGCTTGCAACAATCCACCCGGCTTTTGGTGCTCGATTTTCACTTGTTGACAATTAGGACATTGAGCTACGAATTCCGCTATATCTTTCTTCATCCCATTCCACCAATATATAGACTTAAGGTCATGATACATTTTCATCGCTCCGGGGTGAACAGAATAACGGGAACAATGAGTTTCCCTCAATATCTTGTGGCGTAATCCTGCCACATCGAGAACACATAATCTGCCTCGGTATCGGAGAACTCCGTCTCCTGAAATATCAAATGATGACTCCTCTTTCTGAGGGAGGGTATCTCTGTACTGCATTAGCATGGAATATCATATTGTCGCTCTTTCACTTCTACTACTAGCGACGAGACTGCTGAATTCTGAATAGTAGTTCCCCTGCTACCTGAGTCCACCACTCGAACTCCTAGGCTAGCTAACTGCTGGAGCTCACGGGCCATTTCCCTTTTCTCTGCTCGTACATCACATAAACTTCCCATCGATCTGCGGCTATGAGCATCAGCCACAACATTTGCCTTTCTGGGGTGATACAAGATATCAACATCATAATCTTTTAGCAATTCCAACCATCGTCGTTGCCGTAAATTCAACTCTTTCTGCTTGAAGATATACTGAAGGCTCTTATGATCTGTATAAATATCCACATGGACACCATATAAATAATGTCTCCATATCTTTAATGCATGGACCACTGCGGCCAATTCTAAATCATGGGTTGGATAATTCTTCTCATGTTTCTGCAACTGACTTGAAGCATATGTAATTACTTTACCATGTTGCATCAATACGCTGCCTAGCCCAACACCTGAAGCATCACAATAGACAACATATCCTTCCAATCCCTCTGGAAGTGTCAAAACTGGGGTAGAAGCAATCTACCTTTCAACTCTTGGAAGCTACGCTCACAAGCGTCCGTCCATTGAAACTTTGCTGATTTCTGGGTCAACTTTGTGAGTGGTGCAGAAATAGTAGAAAAACCTTCAACGAATCTCCTGTAATAACCTGCTAAGCCCAGAAAGCTACGAACCTCTGTAGGAGTTGTGGGCCTTGGCCAAGTCTCCACAGCCTCAATCTTTTGACTATCCACTCGAATACCATCGGCTGCAACAATATGCCCCAGAAATGTCACTGAGTTCAACCAAAACTCACACTTTGAAAATTTTGCGAACAACTCTCGAGTTCAAAGAACTCCATGGACAGTATGCAAACGATCCGCATGTTCTGCTTCGGATCTAGAATACACCAAGATATCATCGATGAATACAATCACAAATAAATCCAGGAAGGGCCTAAACACATCGTTCATCAGATCCATAAACACTGTCGGTGCATTAGTTAGCCCAAATGACATCACCCGGAACTCAAAATGACCATATCTTGTTCTGAAGGTTGTCTTAGGGATATCTTTCTCCCTAACTCTCACTTGGTGATACCCGGACCTCAAATCAATCTTGGAAAACCATTTGGCACCTTGCAATTGATCAAATAAGTCATCAATCCTCGGAAGAGGATATTTATTATTAATCGTCACCTTATTCAATTGCCGATAATCAATGCACATTCTCAAGGAGCCATCTTTCTTCCGGACAAACAATACGGGTGCTCCCCACGGGGATGAACTAGGCCTAATAAAGCCTTTATCAAGCAAGTCGTTCAATTGCTCCTTCAACTCTTTCAATTCTGCGGGAGCCATTCTATAGGGAGGAATAGATATAGGCTTCGTGCCTGGCAATACATCAATAGAAAAATCAATCTCCCGCTCGGGAGGAAGGCCTGGAAGCTCTTCCGGGAACACATTCGAAAATTCATTCACTACGGGAACTGACTGAAGAGTCGGCAATTCAGCTTCTACATCTTGAACCCGAACTAGATGATAAATGCAACCTTTTGTGATCATTTTCCTTGCCTTTAGATAGGAAATAAACCTACCCTTTGGTGACGCCGTGTTCCCTTTCCATTCTAAAACTGGTTTTACCAGAAATTGGAAACGAACCATTTTCATTCTGCAATCAACATTGGCATAACAGGAAGCCAGCCAATCCATGCCCATAGTAACATCAAAATCCACCATTTCTAATTCATGCAAGTCAAACATGGTACGATGATCACAAATAACAATTACACAATTTCTATATACTCGGCTAGCTATTACCGATTCACCTACGGGTGTAGACACCTCAAAAGGTTTGATTGACTCCGGTTCGACTCTAAATCGACCCGCAATATATGGTGTAACATATGACAATGTGGAGCCCAGATCAATCAATGCATATACATCCTGAGAGAATACCGATAGTATACCTGTAACCACGTCGGGAGAAGACTCAAGATCTTGGCGTCCAGCCAAAGCATAAACACGGTGCTGAGGACCGCTAGAATTGGGAACTCTCCCTCTGCCTCTACCATGGCCGACTGGCGCATGTGAACCTAGCCCCATAGGGCGTACAGATGCTGAAGATCCGGCTACCGACCCTGAAGGCTGGGTCCTACCTCTACCATGAACTGAGAGGCAATCACGCATGATATGGCCTGGTCGACCTCATGAATAGCAAACATCTGAACCCAATCAGCATCGACCCCAATGTAACTTCCCACACTGGGAACATCGTAGTATGGGTGGCCTTGCCTGACCCGAATCATCTCTAAACTGAGACCCCGAATAACTCTGACTCGGCCCGGAACGAGTGGATTTGTCGAATCTCTGGCCTGAAAACCGTGGAGGTGCTCTAGTCATAGAATAGCCCGAATGCCTGGGAAACTGTTGCCTGTGCCCACCTCTGAACTCACTCATAGGACCTGAAGATCTGGCCCTCTTGCCATGCCCCCTATCATGCTCGCGTTCGCTTCTTTGCTGCTGTAGGCTTTCTTCTACGTTCTGAGCATGAGCTTGAATGCGTGCAATATCCATATTGTCCTGAAGGGACGCAGTCAAGCACCTATCCATCAAGTGTGGCCCTAGGCCCTTCACAAATCGATGTACCCGGTCACCCATATCTGCTACCATGGCCGAAGCATACCTAGCCAAAGAATTGAAGAGGAGACTATACTCTAAAGCATTCATGCTACCTTGCCTCAAATTTAAGAACTTATCGGCTCTAGCTCGCCGAACTTCCGGAGGCATATAGTGTCGGATGAAAGCATCAACAAACTCTTGCCATACCGGGGGAGGTGCATTGGCTCCCCGTGAATCCATCCAAACCTTATACCATTGGATCGATACATCTCTCAATCTATATGATGCTAACTCCACCGATTCAGGGTCCGAAGCATGTATCAATCGAAGGGTCCTCAACATACCATCAATGAAGTCCTGAGGGTCCTCCTCCGGCTTTGACCCAAAGAATTTTGGAGGATTCAAAGTAATGAAATCACGGGCCCTTGCACTAACAACCCTATTACCCTGCCCTGCACTTTGCCGCTGAGTCTGAGCAGCAACCAACTGAGTAAGCAAATGTATGGCCTCTTTCACATCTTGGCCTGAAACATGCGGTGGAGGAGCTGGAGGTGCTGGAGCTGGGGCTGAGGCTCCCTCACGCTTCTCTAATATAGATACTGAACTGGAGGACTGAGATTGAGCAGCACTCTGGGACTCACTTTCCTCTACTACCGGTGGCGGTGCTCTCTCAGCCTGCTTTTCTGCCACCGTCTTTCCCTTTTTGGGCTGCTGTAGCCTTTCTTTTTACAGACATTTCTGAAATACACAACACACGATTAAGGAACAAGAATGTCTTATATCATAGCTCTATCGCACGATTCTTATGAAGAAAGAAGGTCATTCATTCCTAAAATGTCCGCAGCTTCTTGTTTATAAGTGTGGCGCGCAACACACCCATAACTAAGACTCTACTAGACAAGGCTCGTAGACACACCCTAGGACTGAACTGCTTTGATACCACTTTTGTCATGACCCGTCTAGAGGGCCGCGACGAGCGCCCGGTGCTAGCCTAACCCGGGCACCCCTTGGCTTACACTTATGCTTACATCTAGGTGAGCCACATAATTTAACATACAATTCTATTAATCAATCATGCTAGTCCCATTGGACGATAATGCCTTTATATCATCATTGGCGTCTATGCCACATCAATATACATGAGCCGACACGGCTATCAAAATGATATACAAAATTAGGGCCGACAAGGCCAGACATATCTAACCATATACACGTGACTACGAGCCTCTAAGGAGAGTATAACATATCACATAAGCCGGACAGGACCCCGCTATGCCCATAATTATGTACAAAAAAGAATTAATACCCCAAAAGCTATGGATCCGAATGAAATGGAGCTCTGCTATGTAATCTCTGAGAAAGCAGATATGGATCAAGTCTGTCTCCCTGTGCACCTGCGGGCATGACGCAGCGTCCACAAACAAAAGGACGTTAGTACGAAAAATGTACCGAGTATGTAAAGCATGATCAATATCAATATAGAAGCAATATAAGCAACAGATGCAACAACATAAGATGGGAGACAATAATATCATCGTCATAAGCACTTACTCGCCTTTCTTAGGAACTTTCCATTTCAAATGCGTATTCGTGTACATACATCCATATTCGTATCCGTAACCATTTACATATCCTTACTCACGTTCATATCATATACATACTCTTATTCGTAGTCGCATAATATTCGTATTCATTCTCGTTTCTATATTATATACATCATCATATCACATACATCATCATAACATATACATAGTATTTACATAGCATACCCGACCATGCAGGATCGATGTTTCATACATACCTGGCCCTACCAAGGCTTCAGGGTTACATCTACCTGGCCCTACCAAGGCTTCAGGGTTACATCTACCTGGCCCTACCATCAGCAGAGGTGTGCGCGTGTTACGTAATCATATACATACTTATTTACATATCTTACGTGGCCTCATAAGCTCGGGGTTCCATAATAGTCGTACATAGATACATATACATCATGGCTCATAAGCCTCTTTACTATTAACATCGTTATCACTATTATCGTCATTCACCACATCTATCTCTATAGGCTTACTCGTCATACGAGGGATTTAGTACAATCGTAGCGAATCAAGAATCGTGAGCTTACAAGCTCGGAAGATCAGATCATTTGAAAGATATCATAGTCTCATAGAGGATTTAGACGTTTGGCCCAACAACCATGCCTTATGAAAGAAGGGTTAGCCTTACATACCTTTTTACGTTCAACTATTCTACACTTACGCGTTCTCCTCCAATGCTAGCGTTTCTACCTTCATTAAAGTCATATTATCATTAGAATCGATAGCTAGTATATATGACTAAGACTAGAGAAAATCGGACAACATCTCCTCTATTTATGCAACACTTCTCCATAACGTATATCAACTCCCAAACATCAACAATACATTCACAATACCACAACAATAGTCATGATTCATTCACATTATCCACGTTTCTTAATTTACCTTCAATCATCCATATCCATGGCTATAGAACACGACTATGTCCATTCACGTACATTGCTCATCTCATGATATCAACATCATTTACAACATATTTACATCACAATACATCAAGAATCACAATTCAATTCAAACTATTTCTCAAGATGGCACTATTCCACATTCATGACCCATTTTTCTATACCCTTCTACAATCCAAGTATTTTAACTCTCCAATACCTTAAACAACATAGAAATACCATGAATCTTACCTTAGATGTCGTAGGAACGAGCCTTAGTTGATAATACTCCACTTGAGCAAAAACCCTAGTTTATCTCCATTGGGATTTCTTGACTTGAATGATCTTTGATGGTTTTCTTATACTTGATTCACTTGGTTTATACTATTGATCACCAAATATCCTTGAATTCTTGTGGAATATATGTAGAGAGATGTTTTAGAGAGAAGGGGTGTGAAGTAGAAATGAAATGAAATAACCTTGGTCCCTTTATTTAATGCACCAAAAATCTGCCCGACCGTATATACGGACCAACATACGGTCCGTATAATTTATATGGACCGTATGTCTGGCCGTATATTTAGTCCAGAAACTTTTGCCTTTCTGGGCTGATTATACGGTCCCAAACATACAGACCGTATAATTTATACGGCCAGTATGTTTGGCCGTATAACCCCCCAGTGGTTCCGAAGTCCGTTTCGTCAATTCGTTTGATCTCCAATCCTTTTGGAACCTTCTTAACACTTGTTCAACACTTCAATACCAATCTAAGGGACGTTATCACTCTTCTACAAGACATCATTAAGTCCTTGTTAACTCGTTACTCTTATTTCCTTTCCGATACTCATCGTAGCCTTGCCTTATCTCAGCCAACTTTCTCATCTAACATCGGATGCCTTTGAAATCTCGTTTAGGGTCACCAAATGTCATTTCTTACTCAAGGAAATATCGTATACTCTTACTCCTCACTAGTTCATTCACTTGCATACCAACGGAAGATTTTCCGAGGTGTAACACGATCGTTTGTATGGATACACTTAACCTCTATTTGAATCTAGACTATTTCTGTCACGGCCCAATTCTGCCTGAGTCGTGCGGGCACTTACCTTCCTACCTTGATAAGCGAACCCTCAACCCAACAAGGAATAAATACATAAATTAATGAAACTAAGCAACGGAATGGAATAAATATATAGTAGAATAGTGCGGAATAATAGCAACACCCCCATGGTCTGATCTGATTAATACAAGAGCATCTAAAGAAAGAGAAATAGTACAATCCGGAATACTAATACATAAGTGTCTATGTCTCTGGATAAAATAGGACATAAAGATAGGAAGTATTCAAGGCGGCGGACGGCCATGCTCACCCTGGAAACTCGAGAATAGAGCTGAAGCAACTATCAGCCACGCATCACATAAGTGGATTCGACCTACTACTCTGCATTCATAAAAGAACGCAGCAAGTGCAGGTCAGTACAAACAACAGTACTGGTACGCATCATTGGCCGACTAAGCATAGTTAACACAATTCAAATAATAAATCAGGTAAGCAAATAAACCAACAAGTGTATGACAATACAATTAATTCCAAATATCAGTCATCATCTACGTAAAGCATCGAATCCCCAAATGTGCCAAAGTTGTATATATCCGATCCAATCTACGTCACAATACCACACCAAACATCTCAATCAAGTCAGAATGCAGTGCAATGCAATGATGGTATGAATGCAATGTAATGCCATGAAAATGAGGTGTACACATGTACTACGGACGGAAATATCGACCTCTCGATAGCACAACCCAGCGTGACTCGTGAAGTCTAAGTGCCAACCATCCCGGATCTTTGCCCAACAGACAGAAGGGACCCCGAATCTTTGCCCACTGGGGGTTCTCACTGACACCACCCTGAGGGACCCACGGAATCCATGCACTAACAACGATTCCGTAACTAACATCGGATATCGACCATGCAACAACGATTTCAGAATTGATCATTGGACATCGGCCTCTCACATCACTCAAGTAAAAGAGCTTTCTCAAATGTCAATATCACTCAATCAACAATTCCGGGATGAACATCTGACATCGGCCTCTCATGTCACTCAAGTAAAACTGAGCCTAGCTCATCGAGTATTTCATCAATGTCATCAATATCTCAACAATGTATCATGAAGATGAGAGTGCATGCAATGCATGAATCATATCAATAATTGTGATCAATATCACAAGTGCCAACTGCGGGCACGCCAACAATATATTGGAATCACAAATACCGACAGTGGGTATGCCAATAATATAACTGAATCGCAAGTACCAATAGAGGGTATGCCAACAATATATTCAAGTACAAATATCAACAATGGGTATGCCAACTATATCATAATCAAGATGATAAAACAGAATCCAATATCTACCAACGACTCATGCCATTAAGCCGGCACAATAGAACAATCAAATCACACATAACAGGGTAGCTAGCCCCAAACACACATCAGGGCCCAACCTAACTCAATATCCAACCTGACTTAATACCCGAAGGTTCACATGCTATATCCGATAATATAATCTAAATACGTGTTTTGCTATATGAAGTCTCACCAATGGTGAGCCATAACCTACCTGGATGGCCGAATCGTAGCACCAACAACTCACTCCTTTGCCTTGCCTTTCCACTGAACCTCAGAACCAAAGTAGTCTAGGCATAATCAAACTCTAGATTAGAAATCATGAAGAATGATACTAATATTGCTACTATTCAAATTAGGCCAATTCTAGCCCTAGAAATTGGGGAAACGGGCCCACCAGGGCGAAACGGGAAATTCGAAAGAAAAATGCCAAATTAAGTACTAGGTGATCATAACCCAAACACTAATTACTGATTTAACTCAAAGATTAGCCTAATTTCGGATTTCAAGCAAAACTCCCCAATTGGGTATAAACCCGAAGTCTTTGATTCCGGAATTCAACGCTAAAAGTGGAAGATATATATGATTAAAAAGCTTAGATTAGTCAAAATATAACATAAACATCATCAATTTCCTCTTACATGAGCCTAAGGAAAGTTTCATCAAAACCCTCCTTCAAATTCCATCACTAAGGGATTGTTAAAGGGAAGGGGAAATCTAAGATGATTGTGATTAAGGAAAAGTAAAGGATTAGGCAAGATTTACCTCCAACAATGTCTCTAAAATATCTCCAAGAACTGTTCCCCAAAGCTCTAATTTCGAAATTAGAAATAATGAGGGTCTAAGGGCTTATTTAAATCACATTTAATGAAACACTTGGCCCGTCACCGCCAAGACGGTAGCAAGGCCGTTACAGCGGCGTCTCTCTACAACGCCCTCAAAATCGCCATGGGGATATGGCCATTAATACACATGGCCGCCCCACGGACCAAAATCCCATAAATTTTCTAAGTCTGCAATTGCAATCCCGAGCCATTCCTGAGGGCATATGCTCACAAACCATACACACAGACCCACGCTAAGATATGTCATGAAAGTGCTCGTGGCCTCGAAATTTCCAACGGTGGCCTCGTTGACTGAGTCAACTCCCAATGCCTTAATTCCAATTCCTAACCCAAGTCCCAAAATGCATCCGAGTGCATTGGGAACCGAACCAATTACACCCACAAGTTTTAAACAACCATCCGGACCTCTCGGAATTGACGGAATTTCGAAAAAGGTTCGTTTACCAAAAGTCAACTTTGGGTCAACTATTTTTCACTTTAAGCCTATATTTCACAAAAGTTGCTCGAATCCGGTCTAGACACCTAGGGAAGCATGCCAACAGTCCCCTCGGGTCAAAAGTGAACTATTCAATGCTTGGGAATAGGCGACAATGCCTAAAAGACTATAATGACCAAACGGGTCGTTACAATTTTCCAATAAGAAAAGATTATTTCTTTCCATGCTTTTCTCAAATATAAGAAAGTAGGCATGAAGAACAATTAATTATGCTAAGTAAATTCCTCTTATTTCTAAGTGAATTTATTAAACAAGGTTTAAAGCCTTGAGTTCTTGTTATTGGTTCTTACCAAACCCTAGTTATTTTCCCAAATAAACCAAAGTTTATGGCGTTAGCTAATGTTTGCAACCACTAAATTTATGATGAACACGAAGAACAAATAAACCCTAACAATTCATTATGCGTAAATCATTCACAATCCTCAATCACAAAACACCAATCCTTGGGTTCACAACCTTAGTAAAGAAATTTAGCTATTCATAGAAGAAGAATAATAATAACAAATAATTGAAATCATAATGCTTACGAATGATTGATTGGAATTGAAGAGAAGATAATTGCAATTGTTTGTAATCTCAAAAAGACGTCAAAAGCTATGAGTATTCAATGTTATGGTAATTAAACTGAAATCTGGTCAATTGTAGCCTACAAGAAACCTATATCAGGTATTTATAAGAGTCTAAGTCGTGAAAAACACATCGACAAAATTTCCCTCGACGGACCAATGTACGGACCGTAAATATTATACGGTCTGTAGAATCTGCAAACATTGTCTGTAAAATCTCCTTCTCCCGCCCAGATATTCCCTCCCTTTTTACGGATTGTAAATATTTTACGGTCCGTATAACTGGTCCGTACATTCTTCTTTCAGTTGAGATTTTGCTTTAACTGATCTACGGTGGGATTTACGGACCGTACATTATTTACGGTCTATACTTTCTGCCGTGAATTCCTTCTTCAGGTCTGAGACGTCTCTGTCACTGATCTACGGTTGAATTGACGGTCGATAAATATTAGACGGTCCGTCTTTTGCTTCGTAACATCCAAGCTTTGGTTATTTTTCTTTCTTGAACATCCCTTTAAGACATTTTCATGACTTGCGCCAAAAACACATTAAATACTTGCAACATAACACAAACACATCAAAAGACCTAAACTTGCTTGAAAAACAAGTAAAACTCGCAGTAAAAAATCATCAAATGTGTTGGAATTTCGCGACACATCAACACCCCCAACTTAAAGTCTTTGCTTGTCCTCAAGAACATCGCACAACTCAAATGACTCAACTAACATAGATACAAACAGAATAACAATGTCTACAATGGTTTTGACAAAAAACTACTAGCTTGCATGATTTTCCTTGACTAACCCTCTCAATGTAAAACAATTCAACTCAGATGTATGATTCAAACACTTCATGACTAACAATGAAGCTTCCACAAATGACAGCAAGTTATTGGAACTACTAATGCACGCTCAAATGCTACTTCTTGGGTAAGTATTCAATGTTGCTCAACCATAATGCCCCCACACAGACCAATGAATGTCCCATGCACATATATACAAAGAATTTGGGATGACGACGGAAGAGAGAAGAAACACTCACACTCACAAAGGCATTCACACACTACAAATGCACATACCATATGTTTGCCCTTAATTTCAATGCTTTAAATTCTGACAATTCAGTCGTGATCACACTAGGACTTGTTCTCGGCTTATTATGTAGGCTTAGGTACGGGTAGGAGACTCACCCTCCTTGAACACTATATTTTTTTTATACCTTGATTCGCCTCTCAATTTTTCTCCCTGTGCTTTCACTTTTTCAACCTCGATGTGGGTTGATTATTAATGAAACTACTTCTTTTTATGCTGCACTTTTTCTGATTTTCTTTTACACTATTGTACTGCTTTTTTTTTCTAACACCCACACCGAATCACGATTGGATAACAAATGTCACACCCAACTTAGGCTTTTAGCCCCTTCTTCACAGTCTTGTCACCCCAACTTAGGTGTTTCTCTTCATTTCTCTAATAGTGTCAAGGAGGGAATGGGTGCAAAGATGGATTCATTTAAAAATGGGTATGGGTTTGTTAATGGCTAGTCAAGAAAAAAGGTCAAAGGCTCAAAAGGGGAAACTACGGATTATTTACATCACAGGGTAAGGCTTATAAGGCAATAGTGACTGAATTCCAAAGAAAGCCTACGATCACTTTACAACCAAACTATCCTAAGCATTCAAGCATGAAAAACTAGGCAAGTTCTAAATTGCAAAAGCAGAGTATGAACACAACTAAGGCACTCACACACACAATGGCATAAGGATCACTTTAATTACTACCCAAGTAACATTCAACATACATAATACCCCAATATTCCAAATGTCATACACAGAAGCATGCATATCAATACATAACCAATTTAAAGTATTTACATCAAAAATTTCAGAGTGGGGTTATTATTTCACCAACATTTTCAGAATCAATATGCATAGCTTTAAGTTCATTAACCACTACCATCTAAGTCATAGCTATTCTATCTTAACTACACAACCTAAACATGCTAGTTTCAACTGAAATAAAACCTGTCAGGAAAAAAGAACTCTGGCAGAGAAAAGCCGAGGGGGTTCCTAAACACGTATTTACATTACAATAACATCAAGTAGTCCTACCCCCAACTAAAAACTATGCACTTCCTTCAGTGCATCAATGTAAGCAGAAGGAAAAGAAGTGTTAGGACTACCTGAAGCGCATTAGGCACGATGCTCATCCTGTTGTGTACCCACCGCATCGGTATCGACGGGTGCCGGATCAATGGTGCTGCTAGGAGGCTCGGACTGACTCTGTGGGAGTGGGTCCTCCGTTGAGACAGTAGTTATGACCTCCTCAGGTACCACGATATTGGGCACCGTCTACTAAACAGCGGGATCTATACTGCTTGATGCCTCCGTGAAGTGGTAGTCAACAAGAGACTATCGTGTGGCTTTCTTGAGCTGGCACTCCTCTAACTCAATTGGGTCTAGCCCCTCAATATATCATTAGATCTCGGCCTTTTGCCTCTATCTTGGTTTGAGGGATCCTCTCTCGATAGTCGCACCACTGGCACCAAAGAAGCCAAATCAATTGGCATTGTTGGTTGAGGGGGATCTGCAAACACTCTCCCCTCCTTCACCTGAAGCGCAGGGACCTCGTCCTTCAATTGTGTAATATCCTTCTTCATTATTTTCATCTCAGCTGCTGACGAAATCTTTTCTAACTCAAGGACTCTTCTCTCAATACCATCAATTTCGGAGTGAATTTGACGGTGTGATTGGGTGAGGGACTCTTGTAGCGGCTCCATCTCTTTCTGAAATACCCGCGCTATAACCCCTTCCAACTCCTCTAATAAGCTGGCAAACTGTCGATCAGCTCTGTCTGCCTTTATATAGGAGTCATGAAAATTTTCCCTGTTGAATGGAATCATGACACCCCCAAGAAGTACTATAGATGTGGGGGTGACTCTAGGAGTAGGTGGGGCAGTCATGGTGACAGGCTCAGTAGTGGTCTCAGGGGCTGCTGAAGAGGTAGGACTTGAAGAGGACTCGAGGACCGCTATAGGAGCTGGTGCTGTCACGGTGGCAGTCTCCAGACCCTCGTGGGTTTCCTCTAATGTAATGCTATCACGCCCCAATTTCGGAGAGACGTGACTGGCACTCGAAACCAAACTAGGCCCGAGCGAACCACTCCAAATCTGAAACTCTGGGGAGTGATCCCCAACTTAAACTAATAATGTCTAATCTTGAGATACATAAAAATACAAACCATCTCGTCTGAACTGGGCGCACACCCAAAACATATATATAACTAAGCAAGCTGAGGAAGCCTCTTTAATAGTACAATACCAACAGCATCCAATAGACATATACAAGCCGACAAGGCCATCACACTGACATTTTACGTACAGGACTCGTCTACAAGCCTCTAGGGATATGTGTGACTATACCATACAATCTGGAATAAAAAAGGAGAGACTCCAAAGACCAGGCAACTCCGAGCAAAAAGGGAGCTCACCAATTAGCTTATATCCGATTCTGCTTACTCGGGAGGTCTATCAGTCTGTCGATCAGCACCTGCAAGCATGAATGCATCACCCTCAGACAAAAGGACGTCAGTACGAATAATGTACCGAAAATGTGAGGTAAGGTAACAGCTGAAAGAAAGTAACAAGCTATACTCTGGATATTTCAAGAAAACCTCTGGAAGGACTCTACCTGGGTTGCTTTTCATCTGAGGCAAGATAACACAACTCTATAGATATAACTCTGTAACCCGAGGGTCAGGCATAGATAACTCCATCACTCATAGGCCAGGTATAATCAACTCCATCACCCGTAGGCCAGGTAATAACTCCATGGCTCATAGGCCAGGTAATAACTCTGTGGCTAATAAGCCAGGTAATAACTCCATGCTCATAGGCCAGGTAATAAATCCGTGGCTCATAGGCCAGCTAATAACTTCGTGGCTCATAGGCCAGGAAATATAAAGTGTAAATATATGTATATCATGCATGTGCTGAAAAGTACCGACTCTATAACATGTCTATTCAATCTCTCTATGAACTTCAGGACATAGGAAGGGGATGTGGCCCATAGAAAGTATAACATAACACTCAAAAACTAGACAAAAATATGAAAAGCTCTACTTTTATAATTCTCGAGTCATAAGGTTAATCACGCTCTTACCATATATGGAAACATGCCAAGAAAAGAAGGAACGGCCTTAACATACCTTTTCGGTCTTCTATTACTTAACGTTTATTATCCCGAACTCGTAAATTTAAAGTCAAGAGAAATCATATTAGTGTTAGGATTATCATCACATGCTTATCTTAGCCTTCAAATTAAACCCCTTTAGAATCTGCCGAAATTCGGGCAGCAACTCCCCTGTTTATATCCCTAGCCCGAAATCTCTATACCAACAAAACAAAAGAAAACAACACAACAACAACAACACCAACGCCAATAACAACATCAACAATACCAAAGTATTCCATAAAACATCCCACACGATATTTATTCAATTTTCTCAACATATTTGGTATACAATTTTTAAATAGTTCTACCTTTGTAAAAACGCCTAAATCAATATCGATAAAGGAAGATTCATACCTTACCACTGCTAGAACCGCAATATCTTCACTTTCCACCTTGAATTTCAGCAAAAATTCACCGCAATACGATATTATAGTCGCAACTATATGCTGTCTGAACCTGAAATAGGAGATTATACTTAATTCGGGCTAAAATTTTATGTTGGGAAGTTGTGGGAAATTTTTAGAATATTTAGGGGATTTCTGGTGTGTTTTGGATGAAGAAAGGGGGTACCTTATATAGAGTTCCAGAATCTGTCTGGACCTATTTAAAATTTGCTCAGCGCGATCGCGTTGCCTCCTGGCGTGTTCGCGTTGAGTTGCTCGGTCCTCGTCTATGCGTTCGTGCCACCTTTTGGCGCATTCACGCAGGGTTAATTCCCTGCTTTGACAGCCCATCTTAAAATGCTCACAATGTTTGACTCTGATGTCGGATTGATGTACGGTTTGGTGCATTAGAAAGTAAACTTCATGAACTTCAATTTAGTCTTTTGCTTTACCTCAAAACTTCTCATATACTAAAAGATATTCCTTCTCCAAGTTGGACAAAATTTGTCCTCCATCTTTTCTCCAGAGTTCCAACAACTTAATTTCCTTAATCCACTCGCCCTCCAGTGCTTCCCTAGCTTATTATATGAAATTAAACTCTCATAATGATAAAGTAGGCGCATATAATCTCATATATTCTTTAAGGTACTCCATTATCAATGATTACGCAGCTAACACCTAACGAATCTTAACATACCAAACTACGAGGTGTAACATTCCTCCCCCCTTAGAAACGTTCATCCCTGAATGTTAAACTCTTAGGAATTCTACGAAAATTTTGCCAGAGTTTCCTCTGTAACCATCATATCGCAACAACCCAAAATATGCAGTGCCTCACAGGGCTACACAACAACGACAACAATGGACCATGATATTTGGCACAAATATCGAAAATTTCGTGTCACTTTCCCTCTAAAACTTAGTACTTTATTTGTTTTCTTGAAGACAATATTGTTGTATTCGGGCTTATGTCATTATGTTTTGTGAATAGGTGCAACCCAACCATTTGGGGGAGAAGTGAGCAATTTGGTGGAATTTTTGGAGGCTTTGGCATTTGATTATGGTGACGTGAGAAGTAGGAACAGTAGAGAAGAAGTGACGAACTGAAGAGTCCGCTATCCATCCGCATCACGGAACAAAAAGCGGAGGAATTCTATCTCCGATCAAATTGCACAATCAGGTTTTTCATCCGTATCACGGGAAGAAAGCGGACAAAACAAGCTCCTGACCAAAAGATTACCATCAGGCTTTTCATCCACATAGCGTAACAAAAGCAGAAGTCGTGCACACGATCCATCCGCATCGCGGAAGGAAAGCACGGCGATGGGCAGCTTTCCCGTTTCGATCGCGATTAGGTTTACTTATTTTTTGTTTTAACCCTAAGGTATATATAGACGCTTTATTAGCTGAAAACGGTGTGTTGGGATATTCTAAGACTTGTAAGATGCCATTTTACTTTTTGTCTCTAGATTTTATTTTATTTTCATCTTTTTTTTCAACCCTAGTTTCCTCATGAATTCTTATCATTCATTGAGAATCATGAGTGGCTAAAACTCTTAATTCTAGGGTTGTGGCGAAAGACATGATAGTTGGTTTGACGACAATTATTAGCTATTGATTTTTCATATTTTGGGTTGCTTATTTATTCTTGATCTTAATTTTTTGATTATCTAGCCAATAGTTAGACAATATCTGTGGTGCGTGAATTGGACTTGAGAAAGGGAATTCATGTACGTAATAAAAATAAATAGAGTTTGTTCGATTTAATCGTTTCGCTACTGAGGATAGAGATACACCCTTTAGCCCTACTTAGTTGAATACGGAGAATTAAATGCGTTCTTGTTACCTCTGATGACCATAGAGATATAGGCGTTATAGTTACATCTACAGGCTTGTGAGTAGTTCGAGAGAATATCATAAAGTTACAATTAACCCGTTAACTAGTAACCCAGGAAATAAGATAGGTAGAATTTTCCGAAGATCAACTGGATTGGCGAAAGCCATGACCCTGGAAATTTTTCTCATCTGATAAATCTTACAGTCTTTGTCAAAATATTCTCAGTCACAAAAACACCCATCATAAATAGTATACTTTTCAGTTTTAGTTTAGTTACAACAAACACCTTGATTTTCACCTTCTTGAATAGTTTTATTCGAATTTGAATTAGTTTAACAGTAGAATCTAAGTCTCTGTGGGATCGATATCTGTACTTAAAAATATATATTACTTGTACGACCGCGTATACTTTCGTGTGCGTTTGGGAGCAACAAGTTTTTGGCGCCGTTGACGGGGACTTAGAAAAATTTACTGTTTTTCTAATTTGAGTTTGTTTTTCTATTCAAGTCTTTACTTTTTTCGTTTTTCTACTTGTGTCACTTCAGGTTTCTCTGGTTTATGCTAAGCACTAGAAGTTCAGGAAAACCGTTAGTTGATCTTGATCCCAAAATTGAAAGAACTTTACACAAACAGAAAAAATGGCTAACGAAGCAGGACGACTTGCTCTTGAACAGGCAGAAAGGCATAGAAATAGAAACGGGGATGAACAGGATGCAAGAGCAGCTGCGAGGGCACAAGAACAATAGATTCTTTTGTCTAGTTATGCTAGACCTAGTCTGGAAACTATTGCTAAGGCTATCATTAGGCCTGACATTACTGGAAATTTTGAGCTAAAAGAAGGAAAAGTGCGGCTGGTGTAGCATACCTGCCAGTATATGGGTAAGTCTAGTGAAGACCCGCATAAGCACTTGATGCAGTTTGTGGATTTGAGCGAGAATTTCCAATAGAGAGATGTTCCCGATGATTATGTGAAGCTGTCCTTATTTTCGTTCTTATTGATCGGCGAAGCTAGGGAATGGTTGACAAATTTGCCGTAGGTTCTATCACTTCTTGGGAGGTATTATCGAATAAGTTTATCGATAGGTTTTTCTCACCTAAGAAAAAAAGCAGCTGGGAGGAAGCATTGCTAATTTCACTCAGAGAGATTCTGAATCTCTTCCACACGCTTGGAAAAGATATAAGGGCTATTTGCGAGATTTCCCACATCACATGCAGCCAAAGGAGATCATTGGAAACTATTTTGTAGAAGGTCTTAACCATGAATCAAGAGCCTTGTTGAATGCTTCAGATCAAGGGCAGATCTTAAATAAAATATATGAAGAGATGGAAGCTCTCCTTGAGATGATATCCGACGGTTATCATGAGTATCACGAGACTAGCCGGGGGTTACCACAGAAAGCTACTGGGGTTTTTCAAGTTGAAGATGTTGCAGCTATTCGGGCTGATATAGGTACTCTTACTAATGTGATGTTGAGGGCGTTTCCTCAAGCTCAGCAGATTCAACTAGTCCAACATATTCAACAGGAAGCATGTGTAAGTTATAGTGAGCCTTGTGATTATAGCAATTACACATTGAATCCAGAGTCTGTCTATTTTGTGGGGTAGCAGAACCATGGTATTGGAAATCGGGGAAACTATTATGGAAATAATTACAACACTCCATTCGGGAAGCAGGACTTCCACAATCCAAACAATTATCAGCAACCTCAAACTAAGCCAGCTAGCAATTTGGAAGAGATAATGAAGTAGCCCATAGCTCAAACACATGTAACGTAGCATCAGAATCAGAAAGTTCAGAGTGAGATGCAGAAATCGATTCACGAGCTTGAGCATCAAATGGGGCAGATGGCTCTTATACAGAATGTCAGACCACCGAGTGCTCTTCTTAGTGATACTGAGAAGAATACAAAGGATTGCAAGGCAGTCACCTTGAGGAATGGCAGAGAACTTGAAGAAGTGTCTCTGAAAAAGAAAAATATATCAGAAGCAGAACTTATCCCTGCTAAGCGAGCTGAGCCAAAGAAGACAGTCGCAGAGCAACTAGTTGAGGAAGTGGTTCGACCACCTCCTCCCTTTCCACAGTGACTTTAGAAACAGAAAGCAGATTCAGCTTGCAAGAAATTTCTTGAACTCTTAAAACAAGTACACATCAACATACCTTTGGTGGAGCTTTTGCAAGAAGTTCCAAAATATGCTAAGTATATCAAAGAAGTGGTTGAGAACAAAAGGCATTGGATATAGTTTGAGACTGTTGCACTTACTGAGGAGTGTATTTCTAGAGTGAGGAGTAAAATTCCTCCAAAGTTGAAAGATTCGGGCAGCTTCACGATTTTGATTACTATTGGAACATTGAAGTTGGGATAGCATTGTGTGATTTGGGTGCTAGTATTAATCTGATGCCCACCTCTGTGTTCCGAACGTTGGGCTTGGGTGAGCCTAGGCCAACTACTATTACGTTACAGTTGGTTGATCGATCTTTTGCTTAAACTAATGGTATTATTGAGGATGTTCTTGTGAAGGTAGGCCCATTTATTCTGCCGGTCGATTTTGTGATACTTCATTATGAGGCAGATAAGTGTGTTTCCTCTCATCATGGGGAGAGGATTCTTGGCTACTGTTGATGCTATGATCCGTGTGAGGGATGTGAAGATGTCCATGACAGTTGATGGACAAGAGGTGACTTTTGATGTGTTTAAAGCTACCAAGCTTCCAACCCATTATGAGGAGTTGAAGATGATTACCGTGGTGGAGCCCGAGCTCACTAACGCAGAGTTAGATCA
Source organism: Lycium barbarum (assembly GCF_019175385.1). Taxonomy (NCBI): domain Eukaryota; kingdom Viridiplantae; phylum Streptophyta; class Magnoliopsida; order Solanales; family Solanaceae; genus Lycium; species Lycium barbarum. Next base: position 23,180,556 of record NC_083338.1, read on the forward strand.
CTTTCTAGCTTCGTGAGATCCTTTGGAGATAGCTTTGGTGTATGGGGAAAGACTTGATGATTGATGCAGAAGTCGAGGAGTGTCTTAGCATCCTTGACACTTTATATGCTTATCTATGGGCAAACATACCATTTGAGGATCTAGATAGGCCAGAGTCATGGAAGAAGCTGAAACCATCTATTGAAGAGGCTCCAGTTCTTGAGTTGTAGCGATTACCCCCCTCCCCCCCCCCAATCTTCTCTTCGCTTTCTTGGGTAGTGGAGCCACATTGCCTGTAATCCTCTCTGCTTATTTGACTGATGTGCAGGTGAAACGTGTATTACGAGTGCTAAGAGATCGAATCCGCGCCCTTGTGTGGTCGATAGATGATATTCGAGGTATTAGTAGTTCATTTTGCATGCAAAAAAATATTATTGGAGGAGGACAGTAAGCCTAGTGTTGAGTGATAGAGACGACTGAACCCGATCATAAAGGAAGTGGTGAAGAAAGAGGTAATCAAGTGGCTTGACAGCTGCATTATTTATCCCATCTCTAACAGCAAATGGGTAAGCCCTGTACAATGTGTCCCAAATAAAGGGGCCATGAATGTGGTAGAGAACAAGAAGAATGAATTGGTACCTCAACAAACTGTTACTAGTTGTAGAATATGCATTGATTATTGCAAGCTGAACAACGCCACCGGAAAAAATCACTTTTCTTTGCCCTTCATGGATTAGATGCTCGATAGATTGGCTGGGCACGATTATTATTGCTTTCTAAATGGCGATTTGGGTTACAACCAGACCATGATTGCACCTGAGGATCAAGAGAAGATCACATTCACATGTCCATATCGTACGTTTGCATTCCGGAGGATGCCTTTCAGTTTATGCAATGCTCCAGGTACTTTCCAACGGTGTATGATAGCTATTTTCATCGATATGGTGGAAAAATATGTGGAGGTATTTATGGACGACTTCTCTATTTTTAGGGATTCTTTTGATGACTGCTTGAACAATCTTGATGCCGTGTTAGCTTGTTGTGAAGAAATAAACTTGGTACTTAACTGGGAAAAATGCCACTTCATGGTTCGTGAGGGCATCGTTCTTGGGCACAAGATATCGAGCAAGGGAATAGAAGTTGACAAGTTAAAAATAGAAGCAATTGAAAAATTGCCACCACCCGCATCAGTTCGGGGAGTGCACAGTTTTCTTGGGCATGCAGGCTTCTATTGACGGTTCATCAAAGACTTCTCTAAAGTTGCTAATCTAATGTGCAAGATGTTAGAGAAAGATGTGAAGTATGTGTTTAATGAAGCTTGTCTGACGGCTTTTGATGAGTTGAAACAGAGGTTAGTGTCTGCTCTTGTTACCATCGCACCCGATTGGTCTCTGCCATTTATTTTGATGTGTGATGCAAGTGATTTTGCTGTGGGAGCTGTTTTTGGTCAGAAAAGAGACAATATTTTTCGTTCTATTTACTATGCCAGCAAGACACTTGATGCAGCCCAGATGAACTATACTATCATAGAGAATGAGTTATTGGCGGTTGTCTACGCCTTTGATAAATTCCGATCATATCTTGTGGGCATGAAGGTGATTATATATACTGATCACACTGTAGTTCCTTATTTGTTTGCGAAGAAGGATACAAAGCCAAGGCTTATTCATTGGGTGTTGCTGCTACAAGAGTTTGACATTGAGATTCTTGACCGGAAGGGCACAAAAAATCAAGTAACAGATTACTTATCGAGATTGGAAGATCGGGAACATGTAGATGATGCAGTGGTGATTATGGAGAATTTTCTTGATGAACAACTTTTTGCTCTTCAATAAGCTGAGGTGTCATGGTATGCAGACATAGTGAACTTTATAGTAAGAGAGATTTACCCCCCCCCCCCCCCCCCCCACCCCCCACCCGGCGCTAATCACGAGAAGAAGAGGATTTTGCATTATAGTCGTTTCTATTTATGGGATGAGCCCTATCTATACAAGGTTGGAACAGATCAGTTAATTAGAAGATGTATCCCAGAGGACGAGGTCCCCGCGATTCTTGAGAAGTGTCACGCGTCACCCTATGGTGGTCATCACGCAGGTGACCGAACAGCTGCAAAGGTACTTCAGTTTTGGTTCTATTGGCCCACTTTGTTCAAAGATGCTCATGAATTTGTTAGCGCATGCGATAATTTCTAGAGAACTAGAAATATCTCCAAGCGTCATAAAATGCCTTTGAAGGGCATCTTAGAGATTGAACTATTTGATGTGTGGGGTATAGACTTCATGGGTCCCTTCATACCGTCAAAAGAAAACAAGTACATATTGGCTGCAGATGACCATATCTCGAAGTTGGGGGAGGCCATTGCACTTCCCACTAATGACGCTAGTGTGGTGCACGACATTTCTAAAGAAGAATATTTTTATAAGGTTTGGGACCCTGAGGGTCATCATCAGTGATCAAGATACTCACTTTTGCAATCGGTTGTTTGATAAATTGTTGCTCAAGTATGAGGTAAAACACAAGGTGGCAACTGCATATCATCCTCAGACGAGCGGTCAAGTGGAAGTATCAAATAGAGAGATTAAGAGAATTCTGGAGAAGACCGTGAGTGTGAGTAGGAAAGATTGGTCGCTGAAACTTGATGATGCTCTGTGGGCATACAGAACAGCCTATAAAACTCCCATCGGCACATCTCCATATAAGCTCATCTTCGGTAAGGCATGTCATCTATCGATTGAGCTTGAGCATAGAGCACATTGGGCGATAAAGAAGCTTAATCTAGATTTGGAACAGGCGGGTGAAAAGAGGTTGTTGCAATTGCACGAGTTGGATGAGTTTCGATATCATGCATATGAGAATGCTATGATGTACAAGGAGCGGATAAAGAGACATCATGACAAGCACATCCAACCTCGTGAATTCGAGCTCAGGCAGCTAGTGTCGTTATATATTCGCAGCTAAAGATTTTCGGTGGAAAATTGAAGAGCAAGTGGTCTGGACCTTTTGAGGTCATTCGTGTCACAGCACATGAAGCAGTTGAGTTAAAGTCGTTGAATTCAGATGAGTCATTCTTGGTGAATGGACAGCCGGTAAAGCACTACTTTGGAAAGGCCATTGAGTGCGAAAGGACCTCGGTGGAACTAACAGAGGCTTGACTAAACCCTGTGTCGTGCTGCGACGTTAAATCAGGCGCTTCTCGGGAGGCAACACGTGATTGTAAAAGTAGCATAAAGAAAAAAAAACATGAAAAAATGAGAAAAATACAAAAAGTGTCGTGCCACGTTTTGGGAGGCAACCCAATTTTTGTATGATATATGTCACGTTTGTTCATGTTGTAGGAATTGGGTGAAAAGAAAAAATAGGAAAAATACCCAGTGATTTGCGCATTGGTCCCGCGAGGCGGACCCATCACGCATGGTAACGTTTCGGATTGAAATACAAAAATCAGGCTTTCCTTCCGCGATGCTGAGGAAACACCTGATTGGAAGAAAATCCACTATGTCCAGTGATCCGCGCTTTGGTCTCGTGATGCTGACTAATCGTGCGGGTCGACCCGAGTTTTTTATTTTTCCAACTTATGATATAATTCGTGTTCCTCACCCCTATTCCCTTACAAACACTCCCTTCTCACACACAATTCCTCTCAAATGAAAATCCCCATCCCTATTCCCTCTCGAACAAAAACAAATTCAAGTTGCTCAAATCCATCCTCCATTAACTTCACAAGGTGAGTGGGTTTATCTTCCACTTTTTCCCCCTTTCCCCTTGTTCTTGATGTTTGTAAGAAGTTGTAAAGTTAGGTTATGGGTATGGGCGAATTTTGGGTGGGGATTGTTATTGCTTGGGTTGTATGAGTTGTTTATGGCTAGAATATGACTCCCATTACCCAAGGGAGGGTTTCCAAACCCACCATTGTTGTCAAAAGCTAAGGAACAATTCTATGCCCACCAGGTGTTCAATAAAAGTCCTAAACCAAGTTTTTGTGGAAATTATGAAGTCTTGAGTAGCAATGGAACTTTAAACAAGCATAGGAACCCTTGTTCATCTCTTTTCACCATAAAATTCGACTTTTTGATGGAGAATTAGGAAGTTGTGATTTTCCACCCCAAGTCCTACAACATGAATTTGCTTACTTTTGTGTTTTGTTTACTTTGTCATATAGGAGTAGTTAACTTCTTTTATTTTGATTTTTAACATAGTTTGAAGTAAGTGTGGGGTTGGATCACCCAAAATTGTGTGCAAAAGTGAAAAAAAATTGCTAAAGATTGAGGTCCGAAAATTGAAAGGGGCCACACATTCTAGACTTAAGTACATATAATAGGATTAAGTGTGGGGTTGTGCCATGACTCCCTTTAGTTATTGACTTGTACTTCTCGTTTGGTAATTTGTTGTTTTGCAGGATACATGGTTAACACCGAGTCTAAGGGAAAGTCTATTGCATCCTCCTCCCAAGGCACAAAAAGAGGAAGAGCACAAAACCCATCCAAAGTGACAAAAGGACACACATCCGGAAAGGGCAAGCATCCCGCAGGTTCCATCCTTCAGGCTTCATCAAAGAGGCCCCATCCTGATCTGTCTGGGGACGGGGAGGAGTGGTATGCGGGATTCGACACCTCGAAGGGTTATAATCATGAGCGAGCTATTAGTTTAGTCCCTCTGAAGAGTAATTTTCGGGACATATATAACCGCATAGTAACCATGGGATGGAAGTTTGTGTTTGAGAAACCGAGGCCAGTGAATATTGATTTGGTTTGGTTATGGAGTTTTACGTTCGCATTGAAAGCTGGGTGAATCAATATTCTGTGTGCATTCAAAAAACTTGGGTGCCATTGACGGCTTCGACTCAGTGCGGGGAAATTGGAGTCCCGGATGTGCCTAGTGAGCCCTTGCTAGAATTCATCAAAAGGCTCGATTAAAAGGCTATACTGGAAACTCTTTGTGGAGCTAATTCTAAAGCTCAATGGGCATGATACTCAGGGCCTCTTAGAAAGCATCGGAGCATGAGTATGGGTAATTTTTGTAGAGAAGCCCGAGTTTGGTTGCGCCTTCTGAATGCTAGAATCATGCCACTTGATCACTTCTCTAAGGTACAAAAGGACAGCGTGTGCATAGTTTATTTCTTGATGACAGGGCAGCCAGTGAACATCGAGTATTAGATGATGAAGGAAATTCACAGACTGCGGGCTATCAAGTCTAAAAGGCAGAGCTTTGGAAACACTCTCATTGCTTACTTAATGAGGCTTCGAGATGGGTTGGCACATTCTACTGATAGAGTGCTTGAGGTGCCCACTGACGCGCTCGATATCTCAAACGTTATGGCCCCAGCGAGTTCATCTGGACATCATTTGACTCTAGCAGAGGAGAGGTCCGCCCAATCCACAGTGCTATCCCAGCTTTACACGGGAATGATGGTAGCGGGTGAGCATTTTAACATTGATCTTTTGAGGGTATTTATTCAGACCCCACATACACCACACTCTCGGGCACTTGTGGGTGAGGAGTCTCAGTTACCTGATGATGAGGATGAAAATTCGGCTGATCGTGTAATAACTGTACTAGAAGAGGGGGAGGAGGCAGAGTCGCTAATGCAAGGCGATGACAATGAAGGAGATGAGGACGCCAAGCCAGAGGACGGCGAGGCTGATGATGAGGACTACATTGAGGTGGACGACTAGGCCCTAGTGGGCCCCAGGGAGTATCTCCCGCCTTACTTTTGTTTGTATTTTTCCTATGCATTGAGAGCAGTGCATGAAAGTAAGTGTGGGGTGGGAGTACATCTCAAGATAGAGGATGCTTATGCGTTAGGCTTTTTTTTTTTTAGGATCTAACTTTAGTTTATTATTTCTCTTTTTTAATTAGGATTACTTGAAAAAACAATTTAGATTAGGCCCTCAATAGTGGCATGAGTCATCCGTTAGGACTTCTATTTTTTTTCATTTCTTAGTTGTAGAAGGGGCGTTTCCTGATGACGGGTGGATGACAACCTGTTTGAGGGAAATTTCGTCCATAGGAAAGACCATTCAAATGCTAAGTGCTCGGGTTAGGTGAAATATTGGCATATGAGCATTTCTTGTGATCTCTTTTGAAAGCATTCCGTGTAGATACATAACCTTTCTCAAAACACTCAACTTGAAGTTTGTTTGACTCATATATGACCCACTTGGCATTGTTGGTATATTGCTGCTTAGTCCGAGGGCTGATATGGACCCTTTCTTGCGTTAATTATGTGTCATATGTGTGTGAGGTCTTTGTTTGCGATCCATGCTTTGTATTGATATCTAGAACTTGCCCCGTGTGTTCGTGAAGCGAAATGAAGTACGTTGTAACTTAGGAAGTGATAGAGGCATTTCTTTGTGAACATAAATTATAACTTGTTTTATCCAACCCATGCATGTACATATGATCCTAGTTATCCCCATTGAGCCTTTAGCCTTTTTCTTTGATAATAACCGATAAGTCGTACCCCTTCATGCTAGTTTGCTTATTTTTGATCCAATATGCTCCTTAAACACTTTAATGAAAAAAAAAACATGTAATTGGAGTTGGGAGTTGATAAAAAGGGTGGCGTTTGTTGGTTAAAAATCGAGTTAAGTCTATTGGTGCACCTAAAATGAAGTAAAGTTCGCTTGTTAGTTGGGGATTCAAAAAAAATAAAAAAGAGAGAGAATAATTGGTAGTATTTAGATTAAAAGTTCCCCGCTAACTTGCAATTGGTGAAGAAAACATGGTGCTTAATTGTGATGAATAACTAGGGAGGATTAGGTGGTTGGTATTGAAATGGGTCGACAAGGAAAGTGTGTAAAAACGAAGATGTTGTATGTATTAAAGTGCTTACGGCGGTTAGTCACTATCATCCAAATAATTCCTACACGTCCCGCAGCCTACACTACAACCCTGTTAAGTCCTACTTGATCCTAGGTTCGATATGCTTATATTAGTAAAGCGGTTACACTATGGGCAAGCCTATAGTATGTCATATTTAGCATGTGATATTCTTTATGAGAGTGAGCGACTTTGCTTAAATTCATGACCCTTGAAATAATTGTTTTTTATTCCTGTGAGATATATGGACAACTCTCTTCTTGTGAGGGCACGTAATTGACAACGGATTGGTGAAGTGTCGAATTCTTCGTTAAGTAGCATGATTGCTTTGTCTTAAGTGGTGTCCTTGAGTTCTAAGTTTTGAAAATAATCTGTTTTTGAGAAGGTTGCTTGTTGATGTTTTAAAACTGAGAATCTTGATCTTTGGCATGGCTTTCATGAGAATTTGCTTGAAGTTTGGATTTTTGAAATAACCTTATTAGCCGAAGCCTGAGCAGACCTGTTCGAAAGGCAAGGTAGTGAAATTGTGGCACATTGGTATAGGTAAGTTGTTGCTTGAGGGCGAGCAAGGTCTAAGTTGGGGGTGGTGATATTTTGCACAAATATCTAAAATTTTGTGTCACTTTACCTCTAAAACATAGTGCTAACTTGTTTTCTTGAAGATAATATCGTTGTATCCGGGCTTATGTCGTTATGTTTTGTGAAAAGGTGCAACGCAACCATTTGGGGGAGAAGTGAGAAATTTGGTCGACTTTTTTGAAGCTTTGGCATCTGATCGTGGCGACATCAGAAGCAGGAACAGTAGAGAAGAAGTGATGAACTGAAGAATCCGCTATCCATCCGCATCGCGGAACAAAAGAGGAGGAATTCTATCTCTGATCAAATTGCACAATCAGGTTTTTCATCCGCATCGCTGGAAGAAAGCTGACAAAACAAGCTCCTGACCAAAAGTTTACCATCATGCTTTTCATCCGTATAGCGGAAGAAAAGCGAAAGTCGTGCATGCGATCCATCCGCATCGCGGTAGGAAAGCACGGCGATGGGCAGCTTTTCCTTTTCGATCGGGATTAGGACATATTTTTTGTTTTAACCCTAGGATATATGTAGACGCTTTATTAGTTGAAAACAGTGTGCCGGGATATTCTAAGACTTGTAAGCCGCGTTTTACATTCTCTCTCTAGATTTTATTTTATCTTAGTCCTTTTTTTCAACCCTAGTTTCCTCATGAATTCTTATCATTCATTGAGAATCATGAGTGGCTAAAACTCTTAATTCTAGGGTTGTGGCAAAAGACATGATAGTTGGTTTGACGACAATTATTATCTATTGATTTTTCATATTTTGGGTTGCTTATTTATTCTTGATCTTAATTTTTTGATTATCTGGCCAATAGTTAGACAATATCTGTGGTGCGTGAATTGGACTTGAGAAAGGGAATTTATGTACGTAATAAAAATAAATAGAGTTTGTTCGATTTAATCGTTTCGCTACTGAGGATAGAGATACACCCTTTAGCCCTACTTAGTTGAATACGGAGAATTAAATGCGTTCTTGTTACCTTTGATAACCATAGAGATATAGGCATTATAGTAACATCTACAGGCTTGTGAGCAGTTCGAGAGAATATCATAAAGTTAAAATTAACCCGTCAACTAGTAACCCAGGAAATAAGATAGGTAGAATTGTCCGAAGATCAACTGGATTGTCGAAAGCCATGGCCTTGGAACTTTCTCTTATCTGATAAATCTTACAGTCTTTGTCAAAATATTCTCAGTCACAAAAACACCCATCATAAATAGTTTACTTTTTAGTTTTAGTTTAGTTACAACAAACACCTTGATTTTCACCTTCTTGAATAGTTTTATTCGAATTTGAATTAGTTTAACAGTAGAATCTAAGTCTCTGTGGGATCGATATCTGGACATAAAAATATATATTACTTGTACGACTGTGTATACTTGTGTGTGCGTTTGGGAGCAACAAGTTTTTGTTAACTGCTCGGGCTCGAATTCACGAGGTCCCCACACGACCAAGGAACTATAAGAAGGAAACCGTTACACACCTAAAGACAATGACGTCTCTGTCTGAATCTCTTCTGGGAGTGGAAACAAGTGTGGGTACCTGGACTTCATATCTTCCTCACCCTCCCGAGTCATTTCTTCCTTATTATCGTTCCTCCAAAGAACTTTCATTGAGGCTACATCTTTAGTTCTTAGCCTCCGAACTTGTCTATCCAGGATTGCAATGGGAACATCTTCATATGATAATTGTTCGGTAACCTGAACATTATCGATGGGCACAACTCTCGAAGGATCTCTAACACACGTACGGAGCATGAATACATGGAAGACTGGGTGTATGGACTCTATGTAGGAAGGTAGATCAAACTCATAAGCAACCGTGCCCACTCTATGAATAATCCTATAAGACCTAATATATCGAGGGCTAAGCTTACCCTTTTTACCAAATCTCATGACGCCTTTCATCGGCGACACCTTTAGGAATACCCAATCATTAACATGGAACTCCAAGTCTCATCGGCGATTATCCGCGTAAGACTTCTGTCGACTTTGCGCCGTTAATAATCGATCTCGAATAAGCTTAACTTTATCCACCGCTTGCTGGATTAAGTCTGGACCTACTAATTTCGTCTCTCCTACTTCAAACCATCCAATTGGCGATCTTCAATTTCGCCTATATAAAGCTTCATACGGGGCCATCTAAATACTGGAATAGTAGCTATTATTATATGCAAATTCAATAAGAGGCAAGTGATCATCCCAATTTCCCCCAAAATCTAGCACACATACCCTTAACATATCTTCAAGGGTCTGAATGGTACGCTCAACCTGTCCGTCTGTCTGGGGGTGAAATTCTGTGCTAAGATTCACTTGAGTCCCCAAACCCTCCTGGAAATATTTCCAAAAATTGGCCGCAAATTGCGTACCCCTATCAGAGATAATGGATACAGGAACACCATGAAGTCGGACTATCTTCTTAACATAAAGCTTTGCATAATCCTCTGCGGTGTAAGTAGTCTTGATAGGCAGAAAATGCGCTGATTTTGTCAATCTATGAACAACTACCCATATAGAATTAAACTTACGCTGAGATCGGGGTAACCCTGAGATGAAATTCATATTAACTACTTCCCACTTCTAAGTCGGGATCTCCATAGCCTGTAATAATTCGTCGGGCTTCTGATGTTCAATCTTCACCTTTTGACAATTAAAAAACTGTTCCACGAACTCCGCTATATCCTTCTTCATTCCATCCCACCAATAAACCTCTTTGAGGTCGTGATACATCTTTGTTGACCCTAGATGAATGGAATAGCAAGAGCAATGAGCCTCCGCCATAAACTTCTGACGTAACCCCGCAACATCGGGGGCGCACAACCTGCCTCGATATCGGAGGACTCCATCGGTGATAATTTCGAATGGTGATTTCTTCTTTTGTGGAGTTGTATCCTTGTAATGGGTCAATGAAGGGTCTTCATACCGACGCCTTTTCACCTCGGCCACTAAGGATAATGTTGTTGTAGTCTGAATAGTAACTTCGGTATCTGTTTATTGTGACACTTCGAGGTGTCCAACTCTGACCCCCAAATTGGCTAGTTGAAGAAGCTCATGAGCCAGCTCCCTTTTTCCAGCCTGTAGGTATGCTAAGCTATCCATAGATTTGCGACTGAGGGAATCGGCTACCACATTCGCTTTCCCTGGATGGTCTAAAATATCAACATCATAATCCTTCAGCAATTCTAACCATCACCTCAGCCGCAAGTTTGGCTCCTTCTGCTTGAAAATGTACTGAAGACTCTTATTATTTGTATAAATGTCAACATGAACGTCGTATAAGTAATTTCTCCAGATTTGAAGTGCATGAATCACGGCTGCAAACTCTAGGTCGTGACTTGGGTAATTCCTCTCGTGCTTCCTGAGCTGTCTAGAAGCATAAGCAACTACCTTGACGTGCTGCATCAACACACAACCCAATCCGACCCTCGAAGTGTCACAATAAACAGCATAACCCTCGGGTCCCTCTGGGAGCGCAAAAACTGGTACTGAAGTCAACCTATCCTTCAATTCTTGGAAGCTTCGCTCGCAAGCATCCTTCCATTGGAACTTAGTTGCTTTCTGGGTCAACTTCGTCAATGGGGCAGAAAGAGAAGAGAAGCCCTCTACAAATCTTCTGTAATATCCTGCTAAACCCAGGAAACTACGAACCTCTGTCAGCGTCGTGGGTCGAGGCCAAGTCTTCACCGCCTCTATGTTCTAAGTATTCACTTTGATGCCCTCATCTGAAACAATATGCCCTAGAAAAGCCACTAAGTTTAGCAAAAATTCACATTTGGAGAATTTCGCGTACATCTTCTGATCCTGAAAGACTGTAAGTATCGCACGCAAATGGTCTGCATGCTCAGTCTCCGATCGAGAATAAACCAGAATATCATCTATAAACACAATCACAAAACAGGTCCAGAAAGGTTCTGAATACACGATTCATCAGATCCATGAATATAGCTGGAGCATTAGTCAATCCGAAAGACATAACAAGGAACTTGAAATGACCATATCTAGTCTTAAATGTCATCTTCGGAATATCCTTCCCGTTGATCCTGACCTGGTGATAACCTGACCTCAAGTCTATCTTGGAGAAATATTTAGCACCATGTAGTTGATCAAATAAATCATATATCCTCGAAAGTGGATACTTATTCTTAATCGTCACCTTATTCAACTGCCTATAGTCAATACACATCTGTAGCGAACCATCCTTCTTTCTTACGAACAACACTGGGGCTCCCCACGGTGACGTACTAGGTCTGATAAATCCCTTCTCTAATAGATCCTTAAATTATTCCTTCAACTCCTTCAAATCAACGGGGCAATCCTATAAGGAGGGATGGATATTGGCTGAGTATCCGGTAGTACATCTATAGCGAAGTCAATTTCTCGCTCTGGCGAAAGACCTGGAAGCTCATCTGGGAACACATATGGGAACTCATTAACTAAAGGGATGGACTGAAGGGTTGGCAGTTTTGCTTCTGTATCCTGGACTCGAACTATATGATAGATACATCCCTTCGAAATCATCTTCTTTGCCTTGAGATAGGAAATGAATCTATCTTTTAGCTGTCACACCCCTACCAAGAGTATGACGGGCTCCGACCCGTAGGCCGGGAACCACCTAACTCATCCGTGACTTTGAACATTATAAACCATAACTCAAAAAATATGTGCACGTAGAAAAGGCCCAACACAGGAATATCCACTTATTCAGCACATATGTACATATGCACACCGACAAGGTTGCCACGACATAATGTATTTCATAAAGCCGGCAAGGCTAACAGTAAAGTATCAAGAGCTCAAAATAAGGCTGACAAGGCCACCAATATATTATACAAGAATATGAACTGGTGGAGCTATAAAATATCTAACTATACACACACATCTACGAGCCTCTACATAGAATACAAATGATCATAAGGAAAATACCAAATAGACTGCAGCTCTGAAGTAAGTGAAGTGCTCCTGAAAATCCGCTGATAGAACACCTACGGGTCTGATCCGTCTTCCTACCTACCTGTGGGCATGAGCGCAGCGTCCACAAGAAGGGTCGTCAGTACGAATAATGTACTGAGTTTGTAAGGCATGAATAACAACATAATATAGACATGAAAGGTAACATGGAATAAAAGAGATAACCTGTACATCTGGATGCCTCATAAGGCGGATGCCATGCAAGCTTAGCCTTTAAATTTTTTTTTTTATACATATACATAGTACCATGCCCGGCCATTAAGGCTCGCTGTCATATATATAGTATCATGACCGGCCATTAAGGCTCGGTGTCATATATATAGTATCATGCCCGGCCATTAAGGCTCGGTGTTATCATCGTTAGCCCGCGTCCGGGCCTCCCGCGTCCGGGCCTCCCGCGTCCGGGGCAATATCATACATGCCCACTGCAATGGTGTGCACATCTATGTGCCATGCCCGGCCGACTATAGTGCGGCGCGGTGTGAGAAAATACATACATATATATATATATATAAAGCATGCATGACAGCCAAATAAGAGCTATAAATACATCGGAGTGACGTAAGGTCGGTAACCTCCGATTATATTATGGAATAGTCATCATCGTTCTATCTCACCTTGAAGGAAGAATTATTATAAGGCGAGATCAACAACAATGAATAAAAATCACGAAAATCATGAAAATAACTCAACATTCTCATATTTGCATTGAAATCATAAGCTTGGGACTTTTAAATATGAAATCATCATCATCGTCGTAATAATCATAGAAACATTCTCATCTTTAGCATCGTCATTAACATTGTAAAAACATGTCCGTTGTTGTTTTCATAAAAGCTTATATAATCGTAAATCTTTGACTCGAAAAATAGGGACATTTTGGAAAACACTTATGGATTATCAAGAAAGAAGTCATACCTTTGAATCATGAACTCTAACTTTTGGAAGTAAGGAGGTTATGAAACTTATGTAGGGAATAATAACATAGGAGTTTCTAGAAATAGGACCATCGTCATCATAAAACATATTTATCTTTAGCAGGATAAGAACTCTATGAATCATGAATCTCTATCTTTTAAGAATAAGAATGTTCTTGGAAGACAGTTATGGATTCATAGAAAGGGATCATGGGACATTTGGAAAACATCTATTGGATTCATAAGAAAGGAATCATGCCTTTAGAAGAAAGAGGAATAGCCTTAACATACCTGGAAGATAATTTCTCGACTTCCAACTTACTTCCTGTCTTGCAATTCCCTTAAGATCATTCATAGCCTCGTAATCTACATATAATACCATCCATACTATTGTTAGCCTCATCGTCATACGCTCGTCTTAAACCCTTAATTAAAATACATTTAGAATCTGCCGAAATTCGGGCAGCATCTCCCCTGTTTATATGCCTAGCCCGAAATCACAATCCAATAACCAACAACAACAACAACAACAATACTAACATCACAACAAAATTATCAACACCAATAGGCTCCATAAAACATTCCATACGATGTTTTCCAAGTTTCTCAACTATTCAACTTATTATACGATTATTTAATAACTTTATCTCCGTAAATAAACTAAAACTAATATTAATAAGGAGAGATTCATACCTTATTCTTGCTAGAGCAGCAATATCTTAAATATTTACTTTGAATCCAAGCCAATTCCAACGCAAGACAAAACTATAATCGCGACTACACGTTGTCCGGACCTTGATTAATACGCCATAACTTGAAATTTACTCAAAATCCTCATCTTTTATGTGATTTAAGAGCTCTTTTGCTTGCTGAATTTTCTGGAAATTTTTAGAATATTATGATGGAGAAAAATGGGGTTTTTTAACCCTTTTATAGTTGCTAAAAGTCGGCAGTATTGTAGCAGTACTGTAGCAGTGTTGTTTCTGCTCTATCAGCCTAACTTGTAACCTCAATAGTTCACTATTATGACTTCGTATCGATGAGTGGTTTATTGCGTTGAAAACTGGACTCGACGAACTTCATTTTAGGCTTTTGAAACACCTTAAAAATCCTCATATGCCTGGAGATATGCCCTTCCAAAGTTGACCCAAAATTCTGCCCTTAATTCTACCAACTTTGTCTTTTTTAAATTTTCGACAAACTTATTTTCTTTGATTTGCTTGGTCCCAAAATCTTCCAAAACTCCCCTTACATGCTATTTATCATTTATTATACCTGGTAATGATCATGTTCTCGTGTTTCAAGGTTGTCCTTCCTGGTTACGACTTACGAGATAGCAATTCATCCTTTATTCTATTGTCACGTACTTCCCATGACTTGTACCTTCCAAACTTCATGGACGTCCCCAATGCTCCATTACAACGGTGAAGTACGTGATATGCTCATGCTTTGAAAGTGCGGGGTGTAACATTAGCAAAGCCGTATTGCCCTTCCATTCCAAAGTTGTTTCCCCCGGAAAGTGGAACGTAACAGTTTTCGTTCAACACCCCACACTAGCATAAACATAAGCTAGCCAATCCATTCCCATAATAACATCAAAGTCGACCATCTGTAACTCTATAAGATCTGCTATGGTCTGATGACCACAAACAACTACAGAACAACCACGGTAAATCTTTCTAGCAATAACAGGCTCACCAACAGGTGCAGACATAGATAATGGTTCCTTCAACAATTCTGGAATTATACCGAATTTTCCGCAATAAATGGAGTAACATAGGACAAATATGACCCTGGATCTATCAACACATAAATGTTATATGAACAGACTGTTAATATACCTGTCACAACATCTGGTGAGGATCCAAGTCATGACGACCTGCCAAAGCATAGATGTTGTTCTAAGTACCGTCTGCACCAGAAGCTCCGCCCCTACCTCTGCTTGCTGAAGACTGAGACTCGCGCCCAGAAGGACGCACGGATGCTGATGACCCTACTATAGACCCTATCGGCTATGCCATACCACCCGGTCCCTTCTGCGAATAGTCTCGCACAAAGTGATCCGGGCTACCACAACTAAAAAAAGCATTCGACCCAAACTGACAACGTCCGGGATGCGCTCTACCACAATTACCACATACCTGTGGCGCTGGTCTGCTCCATCCTGAACTCCTCTGCTGCTGCGACCCTGACGCACGGGAGCTTTCACTTGGTCCAGATGGAATATAATACCCAGATTTGTATCCCTGAGTCTGAGCTGATGGTGCCCTAAATGGCTTGCCCTGGTGCTGGGGTCTAAAACTCCCCCTACTCTCACCCTGCTGACTAGTAGTCCTAGCCCTCTTATGATACTCCATGTCTATGCTCCCAGCTGCCCGCCGCTGAAGTCGACGATTCTCGCAATTCTGTGCAAATGCCTGGATACGAGCAAGGTCCATATTATCATTCACTGCCGCAGTGGTACAAGCCTCAACATAGTCAGGGTGCAAACCCGCTATGAACCTATGAATCCTGGCCCTCTAAGAATCAAAGAAGGATGGAGCATATCTAGCCAAGGAATCAAATCGGAGGCAATAATCTCGCACGCTGGAACTACCTTACTGCACAGTCAAAAACTGATCTAATCTCGCCTCTAGTACCTCAAATGGTAAATAATGATCAAGAAATTCCTCTGAAAACTCAGCCAACGCACTGGAGGTGCCTCAGGACCTCTGGCATGCTCTCACCTCTAATACCGTAAGACTGTTTTATCGCGAAGCCTGAAAGCCGCTAATTCTGCTGCCTCAGTCTCGGTAGCATGTATAACTCTGAAAATACGCTGAAGCTTGTCGACAAAGTTCTATGGATCCTTGTCCCGCTTAATCCCTGAGTGCTCTAGATGGTCAAGTGCTAAAAACTCACGAACCCTCGAACTTTAGGACCCATCAGCGGTCACTGCTCCAGCAGGTGCTCTCGGCTCCCTCTATGTCATCACAATCTGGGTCAATAAGTGCACCGCCCTCCTAAGATCCTAGTCTGTTGGTGGGGGAGGGGGCATCGGAGGTACTGCCTCCCTCGGGGGCTCCTCAAGCAGTGGGGTCATCGCTGGGATAGGGTCTCACCCTGGCCCTCAGGCCGGGCCTCAACTGTCGAGTGTGCCCTACTGCTCCCCTCACCAGCCGCCGTATCACCTCTCCGGTTAGCTACTGTCTTCCTAGTCACCAGCATAGCTGTGTATAAATACGGAAGAGTAATTTTAACTCAAACCTCCTATGACTTGGCTCTACAGCACGATTTAGATCTGAAAGAAAGGCAACCAATTCTCTGATGCCCTGTAGCTTCCTGTTTATATGATGTGATGCATGACACATCTATAAACAAGACTCGATTAGACACGACTTATAGAATCCCTAGGACAGACTTTCTCTGATATCAAGTTTGTCACGCTCTAATTCCGGAGTGACGTGACTGGCACCAAAAGCCAAACTAGGCCCGAACCACTAAAAATTTGAAATCTGGGGAGTGAACCCCAACTTAAACTGATAATGTCTAATTTGGAGATATATAAAAATACTGACCATCCCGTATGAACTGGGTGCACACCCAATATCGTACAAAACCAACAACATCCAATAGACATAAACAAGACGACAAGGCCATCACACTGACATTCTATGTACAGGACTCGTCTACAAGCCTCTAGGGATATGTGAGACTATACCATACAATCTGGAATAAAAAAGGAGAGACTCCAAGGACCTCCTGGCAACTCCGATCAAAAAGGGAGCTCACCAATCAGCTGTTATCCAATTCTGCTTAATCGAGAGGTCTATAAGTCTGTCCATCAGCACCTGCTGGCATGAATGCAGTGCCCCTAGGCAAAGGGACGTCAGTACGAATAATGTACCGAATATGTAAGGCAAGGTAATAGCTAAAAGAAAGTAACAAGCTATACTCTGGATATTTCTTGAAAACCTCTGGAGGTACTCTACCTGGATTGCTTTTCGTCTGAGGCAAGATAACACAACTCTATAGATATAACTCCGTGACCTAAAGGTCAGTCATAGATAACTCCATGACTCATAGGACAGGTATAATCAACTCCATGACCTGTAGGCTAGGTAATAACTCTGTGGCTCATAGGCCAGGTAATAACTCCATGGCTCATAGGCTAGGTAATATAAAGTGTAAATATATGTATATCGTTCATGTATTGAAAAGTACCGACTCTATAACATGTCTCTTCTGTCTCTCTATGAACTTCAGGACATAGGAAGGGGATGTGGCCCCTCAGAAAGAATAACATAACACTCAAAAACTAGACAACAATATGACAAGCTCTACTTTGACAAATCTCGAGTCATAAGGTTTATCACGCTCTTACCATATATGGAAAAATGCCAAGAAAAGAAGGAACAACCTTAACATACCTTTTTGGTCTTCTATTACTTAACGTTTATTCTCCCGAGCTTGTAAATCTACATTTAAGAAAATTCATATTACAGTTAGGCTTATCGTCACATGCTTATCTTAAACCTTCAAATTAAACCCCTTTAGAATCTGCCGAAATTCGGGCAGCATCTCCGCTGTTTATATCCCTAGCCCGAAATCACAGTACCAATAAAACAACAAAACAACAAAAACAACACAATTTCCAATAACAACATCATTAATACTAAAGTATTTCATAAAACATCCCACACGATGTTTATTCAATTTTCTCAACGAACAAATTTGGTATACGATCTTTTAATAGTTCTACCTTTGTAAATACACCAAAATCAATATCGATAAAGGAAGATTAATACCTTACCACCGCTAGAACTGCAATATCTTCACTTTCCACATTGAATTCTAGCAACAATTCACTGCAATACGATATATAATTGCAACTATACGCTGTCTGAACCTGAATTCGGAGATTATACTTAATTTGGGCTAAAATTTGATGTTGGGAAGTTGTGGGAAATTTTCAGAATATTTGGGGGATTTCTGGTGTGTTTTGGATGAAGAAAGGGGGGTAAGCCCACCTTATATAGAGTTCTATAATCTGCCTGGACCGACTTAAAATTTGCTCAGCGCCATCACTGCCTCCTGGAGAGTTCGCGCTGAGTTGCTGGGTCCCCTTCTGCGCGTTCGCGCCACCTTCTGGTGCATTCGCGCAGGGTTAATTCCCTGCTTTGACAACCCATCTTAAAATGCTCACAATGTTTGACTCCGATGACGGATTGATGCACGGTTTCTTGTATTGGAAACTAGACTTCATGCATTTCAATTTAGGCTTTTGCTTTACCTCAAAACTCCTCATATACTAAAAGATATTCTTTCTCCAAGTTGGACCAAAATTGTCCCCCATCTTTTCTCCAAAGTTCCAACAACATAATTTCCATAATCCACTCGCCCTCCAATGCTTCCCTAGCTTATTCAATGAACTTAAACTCTTATAATCATAAAGTAGGCACATATAATCTCATATATTCTAAAAGGTACTCCAGTATCCATGATTACGTAGCTAACACCTAATGAATCTTAACGTACCAAACTTCGAGGTGTAACAAATGCCCTCTTCCTTATTCTGGTCGGAATCATATTGCACAAGTTTTGGTGTCGCCACACCACCTCGGGCTGTCAACAACACAGCCTTAACATCCTTACCCTTGCTCTTGGTTAAGCTACAGACATGCTTCGCCTCAAATCTGTGGTCCTAGTAGGGAAACTTCTAGACCTCAACCTTTAAACAATGACCCGTAATCAAGCATGGGAAAACCAAAGAAAGCCCAGGCTGGGGCGCCCGTGTGTGAATCTCATCTGCTATTAATTTCCCTATATCAACTGCATATCGGGACATGATGAAAGCCCCTAGGATTGCACGGTCAATAGTAAGCTGATTATCCGCCAGAGTCGGGTAGATTATGTTTAGCAGGATGCTCGATTAGAATTTGGCTTCAACCGAGAGATCTTTCTTTTTAATCTGCACAGTAGAATTTATACGCCAGGCGGGGTTCACTCTTGCAATCACTAAAGCTACCCATGGTAACTCTTTTAACATATCAGGTCTGTTTCCCGCCATTCTATAATCTAACTCATCAGTTTTTGCTGGTGGCTCGTAGTCATCCTTGAAGTAAAATCGGTTGATGGCTTTGCTGGAGAAATAAATCCACAATCCCCTAACAGTTACCTTCTGGACACGTATGAGTGTCCGAGCTTTTTGGATTGGCCTGTACCAGTTGTTTAACTCCGCGGCATAATTGGTATAAAACTCTTGCACAATAGAGGGTATATAGATGTCGGGTGGTTAGCTAAGTAAGCCCCATCCATGGTGAATAATGACAGCCTATATGTTGGGGAAATGTTCCATCCCCTCGAAATTGTTCCGTCTTTCCTCATAGATGCTCCGACGGAAACCATGTCCTCCTTCCTTGGGCTCCAACCCTTTATCGTATATTTCTTTTGAACCTTGCACCGAGAACCAAATAGCATGTTCAGACCTCTCCTTTATTCTGTTCTCATTCCGGCGTGGCGCTTTCTCAGCATCAGACTCCTCCAGCATATGACTCGCCTCGTCTGAGTGGGCAAGTCAGGAGAGCTAGATGATTTCTCTCTATCACTATTGGAGCAGGTGTTCTTTGATGAGGAATCCTCTTGCCAGAGTTTGGGTTGCTCTAAGCGGCCCCGTGAGTCGTGCAATAAGAGTCTGATCCTCTACACTCAACTGGTCAAGGTCTTGATCACGAAGCCTTGTTCTGCTTTGTCATCTGACCTCGTCCCTAGCCCTGTCCTGTGGCCTGGGCATGACCCCTTCTGACAGTGTTCTTCGGAGCCATACCTGTGGAATATTCATTAGTAGATACAATGGAGAAGGGGCACACAAGGATAATATTGTACAAGTACAATTTTTTTTAACATTTACGAACCGTAAAAGATATACGGTCAGTAAAAGTAACCGTAAATTTACAACAGTGAAGTATTGCACATCTATGATATTCTACAGTGGGATTTTGCGTGCCGTAAAAATTTTACGGTACTTAAAACTTACAGCACATTTGCAGTCATTGGGAAATGAGAAAACTATTTTACGATGCAAGTTTCAGTCCGTAAGTTGTATTATAAAACATGAACAGTGAATGTTTCTATATGATAAGGCATTTTACGATACAGATTTACGACCCGTAAAAATTTTACGATCCACAACTCCATTTGTAAATGTCCTTATATATAATCAGTTAACCATATTCCCAAGTGACTTATCTACCTTCAACAATGAATTATTATACATGAAACCCCATTATTTTACTCGTATCATGTCGGGCTTACTCAAACTTCACCCCAATTCATACTTTTCTTCATTCAAACATTTTATCGAATAGTTGGTGGGCATAACAAATTTTGATATCAATTTTGACATTGACAATCGAAATTCCCTCCGACACAATGGAGTTTTGAATACTCGTTCCTCATGAATCTAATGTTTAAGCACAATACAACTAAATCCCCGCCCCAACTAATTTCATGAATCTATCCCCCATATAATAAAAACCTGTAAATTTGCAACTCAAGTTTATTGAACGACGAATGGACACTCATCCATTTCGCTATTATGCAACATTAGATCATAACTAAGGTATGAGAGAATCAACAAACCTTGTATAGACGTGGATGATCAAATAAACACAAAGAGTACAATTAAGAAATCTATTGCTTCTTGCTTCGACTCAATCGGGTGAAGAGGGAATGTGGTGTTGTGGTAAGGAGTTATGATGATGTATAGGATTGGAATATGTAACATATGATTGTGGGGAGTTAAAAGTGGAGGGATTTCAAGGATGTGATTAATTTAGTGTTTGAGTTGGAAGAGGAGAGGGGCGGTTAGTCTTGAATTGGAAGTTGAAGGAAAGAAACCTCTTTAGTATTAATTAAATACCCTAGCCACCTGTACATGATATGTACCTGGGAATTTTATGCCAATGATTTATGCTCGTAAAAATTTTATGGGCCAAGTTTACGACACTCACCTGGTGGATTTTAAATGATGTGGCTCCATCTCCATCTACACTTCTATTTACGAACCGTACAATTTATATAGACAGTAAATTATGGCATAAATCTTACAACGGTGATTTGATCTGACGATCCTTGGTTTAAGCTTCCTTTTACGGCCCGTAAAAATAGTTCGATCCGTAAGAGTTGGCGTAAATCAAGAACAGAAAGATCTTTTACCTGGCTCATAATTTACGCTTCTATCTACAGACCATATAATTTTTACGGGATTTAGATTCTAGCGTAAATCATGAACAAAGAGTCCATCCTTTATGTATTCATTCTATGCTTCCATCTAAGGTCAGTAAATTTTTTACAGGTCGTAGATTATGGCGTAGATTGACTCTAGTTTCTTCACTTTAGTTTTCTGCACTTTTCATCCTGCACCAAAACAAACATTACCCTATACACGCCCTATCTTAGTTACAAAAATTCAAAACAACAAAAATTAAACTTGGGTTGCCTCCCAAGAAGCGCTTGATTTAACGTTGCGGCACGACGGTGGTACTCATTTTTACCCTTGGTCAGGAGCGTAGCCATGTTTCAGTCTATGTCGATCCATAATTCTATCACCATCAATTCAACCATGGTAATGCTTCACCCTCTGCCCATTTACCTTAAATGTCTGAGTTCCATCTCCGGACTTTAACTCAATCGCACCATAGGTGAAACACTAACCACTTCGAATGGCTCGGACCACTTAGATTTCAACTTACTAGGCAACAACTTCCGTCTTGAATTATACAGCAGCACCGGATCCCCTTTTTGAAAGTCTCTCTTCAAAGTCTTCTTATTATGGTAATGTTTCATCCTCTCTTTATACAGTGCTGCATTTTTATAGGCCTGGTATCAGAATTCAACCATCTCATTGAGTTGAAACAACCTGAGTTTGGTCGCTTCTTCCCAATTCATGTTCAATTTCTTCAAGGCCCACATGGCCTTATGTTCAAGTTCAACTGGCAGATGACAAGCTTTACCAAAAACTAGCTTGAAAGGTGAAGTCCCAATCGGAGTCTTGAAAGCGGCCCAGTAAGCCCATAGAGCATCATCAAGCTTGCGAGCCCAATCAGTTCTGTTTGCATTCACCGTTTTAGCTAAAATACTCTTGATCTCTCGATTGGAGACTTTAACTTGCCCACTTGTCTGAGGATGATAAGGTGTTGCCACCCTATGTTTGACTCCATATATCTCCATTCACCCTTTGAAGGCTTTATTGCAATGTGAGAACCATCATCACTGATTATAGCCCTTGGGGTACCAAATCCAGTAAATATGTTCTTTTTTAGGAACCCCATTACACTTTTGGCTTCGTTATTAGGCAAAGCCACTGCTTCCACCCATTTTGTTACACCCCAGAAAATTTCGTGTTACTAAGGCTACAAACGGCTTAATGTGAGCTCGAGGAGGAGCAAATATCACAAGTATAAAGAATGAAATTCTACTGTAGTAGCATGAGTATGATATTTGGAATTCGTACAATATGATTGGAATGATACGCTAAAAGATATATAGCCCTCGTAACCGTAAGCTGAGGTGGGTCCCACATGATGGAATTTTTATAAAGGACATATGATAAGTTATATGGACAATATATGTGAAGTTAAACACAACTCAAGAACGACCCTTGAGCCAAATCCAAGTGTAAGCCCTCCAAAAAGAAGTTTTTAAGTTACGTTTTCGGGTGATCTGACTTCGGGAGACCATAACCCCATCATTATTTGGGAATTTGGGAAACCTCCTAAAATTAAAGTTGTATATAATTGAATTATCTTTCCAACCATAGGTCGTGGGAATTTATTCGATATCGGAATCAAGAGATATGACTGTTTTATTGAACAAAGGCGTTGGCCGCAAGTAGAGAGCCTGACACGTGGCAGGACCACTCCACCGCCCTTTGTCACTATAAATAGGCTCCAAACAAGCCATAAACAGAATGTTAATCTGATATAAAGTTCAGCAAGCATATGGAAGGTTAGAGGGAGAGGGAGGAGAGATTAGAGAGAGAAAGTGAGAGTTTGATCAAGTTCGAGGCCCCAAATCCCGAGGCCCGTGAAGAGTGAAGTGAAGAACAAGTTATTGTCGTCGTTTTGAACCAAAAATTATCTTGGGATGGTGTTGATTTCGTGGTTATAGACTACATAAGGTATGTTTAAGTTGTCTGTAATGTTATTTACATGTTTATTGATAGATTTGGCGGATTAGAATGTTGGAAATGTTGATGTAATTGTCGTATATGTTTTATTAAGTAGTTAGGGATTAGGTGTTGATTTGGATGGATTCCTTGGTGGATTTAGTTATATTATTGTGGATAAATGTTGGGTATTTTTGTTAATGTTGATATTAATGGGTTGTTGGCTGAATTGAGGTATTGGGATTGTTCAGAATTGAAAGGGAATGCTGTCGAAATTCCGTTAGAAATAAAGATAAGTTTAACGGATTGATTTTAAGTATATATATATTGGATGGATTGTTGCAGTAAATTAAGGATATTGTTGTGTTTTTTAGATTTATTTGTTGTTGGGCTGTTGTGGTGATATACCGAATTGGGAGATACTAATGATATAGGGGAGATACTGCCCGTTTCGTTTTGGAATTAACTTATTTATTAATATATATGATATACGAAAGCCTTCTTAAGTCACGTGCATATTCTTACAATTATAGGTTTGGCATACTAATTGTGAAAAGTTTGTGATTAAGTTGAGTTCCTTGGACGACGTAAGGTATGTGAAGCTAACCCTTCTTTCTTTTTGGCATGATCTTTATGGAACAAACAGACGACATATATATGACTCCAAAGAAGCTCCTATTCTTAGAGCCACTAGGATGGCTAATGTTCTTGATTCCCGGAACTTACTTTATTATGTCTTGATACGTATCTATGATTTCTGAAGTTCTATTTGATATGTTCCCTAGTGACAATCAAAGGATACTTGATATGGCTATTGTCTTGATTTCCAAATGATAGTTCGTTTGAATATTCTATTGAGTCTCAAATATGACTTAGTTTGCATATTGTTGCCCACTACTCTGCTCGTGCATGCCTCAATATATCTTTCACCGAGTCCCGGGCCGGGTATGTTTTCATGCACTGTTTCACTGCATTGTTCACCGAGTCCCTCACTAGAGTGTCGGGTAGGATATATATATATATGATGATATGATGATGTGATGATATGATGATGTGATTATGGCGCCAAGGATGGTATGTGATGACTTTATTCACCGAGTCCCATAATGGGCCGGGTATGATATATGATATTGATATGCATGATCTACATTTCATAAGGCAAGTGTATTGGTATTTTGAATGTCATACTTGTCTCCTGTGATCTCTACTTCAGTCATGATTCTCTTTATCGTATTTCATGTTTTATATACTCAGTACATATCTCGTACTGACCTCCTTTCTTCGGGGGGCTGCGTTTCATGCCCGCAGGTACAGATACTCGATTTGGTGATCTTCCAGCTTAGGATTTCTACTCAGCTGTCTTGGAAAGCTCCATTGTTCCCGAGCCTAGACTTTTGGTACAGATCTTTCGATGTATATGTATATATGTTTATCCAAGGGTACGGCGGGTCCCTGTCGCGTCATAATTCACTATCGATACTCTTAGAGGTCTGTAGACATATGTGTGGGTTGTGTATAAGTTTTGTTCAGTTGTGTCTATACGATGTGCTATGGATATGTTCGTCTGTAGTGGCAACCTTGTCGGCTTGCGTATCATATTGACATGTAGTGGCAGCCTTGTCGGCTTGCGTATCATACTATGTTTTGATTAGTTGTGACTCCTCAGGAGACAGGTTATCGGGATATATATATTTATGACGACGTTACGAACCTTTCGAGTTCTTTTGCATGTTTCCATATTGTTCTTGGTCCAGTTTGACTATATCTAACAGGTACGTATACGAGTGTCCAGCTCGGGCACTAGTCATGGCCCACGGGGCTAGGTCGTGACAAAAGTGGTATCAGAGCAGTTCATCCTCGGAGTGTCTACAGACCGTGTCTAGTAGAGTCTTGTTTAACGGTGTGATGTGCACCACATCTATAAACAGGAAGCTACAGGACATTTAGGATGTTACCTTTCCTTCTTACTCTATATCGTGCGATAGAGCCAAAAGATAGGAAATGATATCCCTTGTATACTAACCTTTGATTTCAGCAGGAGAATGGTGTCGACAAGAGAAGGTAAATAATGTTACTGGGAGTTACAGAGGTAAGATATTTCATCGAGGTTACGTTATCAGAAATTGTATATACAGAATGGCAAACTGGCCATCATCAAGGTAAGTTATTGAAGTATAGTAAGAAAATGGATTGAATGTATATATATTGTTGATAAGTTCAAGGTGTGAACAGAAGAAGCTGAACAAATCAGTAAAAAGATAAGTAAGCAGGGTACATGTCAGATACGGTATGAATGTTACAGGTATGATTGAAACCTGCAGTTAAAGATCGAAAGGGAAAGTAAACAGGAAAGTGTAACAGGTACAGTTCGAGTTGGACATACGAGGTAAGTTCATCATTTTCATACTGTTATTGATATGGGGATCCCTGTGCCACTATGATATGATATAATATATACATATATATGTTGGCCCTGTGAGGCATTGTTGGTATTTCCTGCTTGCAGGTTTTGGGATAGTATGAAATACAGAGGAAACTCTGCCAAAATTTTCCTAGAATTAAAAAGAGAATGGGATATAAGTTCGTAAAAAGTCTTGAAAGGTCATGTCAACAGTAATGATAAGATTTGACTAAGTTGCAAGTACGTCTGACTTCGAGAAATAAAGTTAACGGTTGAATTGATAATAATAGTAATTATGAGGTCGACATCGATATGGTAAATTTATCATGTTGGATTAAAGCTTTAAGATATACCCTCCATGTCATCCGTAAGAGGCATCATTCTTATTTGGGAGATTTGATTTCGAAGAAGCAAATATGAGCAGCTAAGTTTGGAATTCGTTTGAACGGACCAGAATACTTTCCAGCCACATTTTACCTTAGAAAAAGCTCATGTTGAAGAGCAAAAACGTCCAGCAATTAAGTTTCACTTTTATTTGAAGAGTACAAAGCATACAACAAGTAGTTTATGAACTAAATAGTTCGTTCACGACCCAAGAACAAATCTGGAGGTAAACTATATGAATCAAGCATTAGAAGTCCCGTGGTGCTTGTCGGATTCTAGTTCTTCTTCTGGAGGTGGTTTTAGAGGATGCTTCATGGTGACGTAATCTTGGAGTTGGAGCGTTCTGGTGTTCTTGAGGTAACATTTCATCATATCTTTATGTCCTTGAGTTTATTAGTTCTTAATCAACTAATTGGAGATGGAATTTGTAGAAGGAAAACTCAAACCTGTGGGCTGTCTTAGGTCATGTGTTGTCGATGAAATGCTTGGATAATTTGGAAGGGCTTGAGATACTAAGAGATGATTTAGAAAAGGCTGGCAAATCTTAACAGAACGTTTTATTGAGGTATCGAGTGAACTGATAAGTAGGGATAAATTACGACGATTTTATAGTTAGAAGAAATAACAGTATGATTGAAACAAGAGTACAGAGGAAGAAGAATCGTGACAAATATGAATGTATTGGTAAGATGGAAACGATTAACGCTACAATATATTTGGTATGGATGCTTAAACTTCAAGTGAGATCCCTTGCTGAAACAAGTTAGTAAGATCTGAAGGCCAGCAATAAACGGATAGAAGTCAGGATGGTATTTGAGACAAGACCGAGGATCATTTGTAAAGATCTTGAATGATATGACATCAGGAAGTGGGTGCTTGTAAAAAGAAAGAGTACGACAAGAGAATGGTAACGAGTAACTTAAGAGATATCATAAAAGATAGCTACGCTATACTGGGTTAAAGGCTATGATGTTGGAAATAAAGTTGTTCGCTAATGATGTTGCGACTTATAAGTAGTAAGGAGAAGGGATAGAGAATCTCCTATAGTAGGATACGAGAAAATCAAAGGGTGAATAAAGGAGGGAAAAGAAGTATGACAAGATAGGCTACGAGCGCGTTTTAGTACGGATGAATTAAGTAGAGCATAATGAACCAGGAGAAGGAAAGGCTATGACTAAGATTGGATATGTTTTATATAAGTTGTACAAGAATAGTTATGCAACCTACGAATATTTGTATACTAAGGATGAGACCAAGTGAGTACTTGATAAGAAGAGTAAGGATTTAGTAATAAAAATGCGGTTGTGATATTTTGGATACATTAAGGGAAGGCGTAAGATGGTTTGAGCTAGATTACCGAGATAGAATTAGTACTGAGGGCAAATAGGACATGGCCATAGTTGAGCCCCGATACCGATTGAAAGATACAAGAGAAGAATGCAAGTAAAGCATAAAGACTAGTGAAACGACGCTAAGGTATTTGAGCACCTTCGCATGCTCTTGAAAAGATCGCAACATAATGTGTGACAGAAAAGCTAAGAGGAAAATAAAATAAAGAAACGGCACGGGATAATATTCCTAAAGTGTTACAAGTTGGAGTAAGGGAAATGGTGAAACAGTTCAAGCGAGACGATCGGAACAAACTGGTTACTGGATGACATTGAATTTATATGTCAAAATCAAAACTTCTTTCAGAATTGTACCAGTTAATAATAGACAGATATCAGAGCAGCTAGATAAGTTTATCATATGAGGGAACTCCAGCGCTACTTGATAGCCAACTCTAAAGATCGAGATTAAGAGCTAAAAGCAAAGGGACAGTTAAAATCGTTTAATAAGAAAGTCGAGAAGTGATACATGATGCTGAAGATTCCAGAGTATGGATTGTAACAACAGAGCAATGTAAGGTTATTGAAGCAAAATAATGTTACACCAAGGGAAATTTCGTCTTATTCGTAGAGTCTGCGAAGGGTCTACAGGTTACTAGAGGCATGAAATACTCCAGGGATTGTAAATTCTAATAAATCGACGACGGACGTCTACGTGTGAGAGGTAAGATGAAGTGAACGATACGTCTTAAAGGAGTAACTATTGAAGAAGGAAGAGTCGAGTTAAGACTACGTGCACCAAGAGAAAGTAAGATTTTAGCGGAAGAGCTCGCAATACAATCGTCAACCAACAGCGAAATTAAAAGGAGACTAAAGACAATGGCGTGGAATTATCACCTCAAAAGGCAAGAGTAAGAACAAATATTATGGGAATGGTTACTTAGATATCTGGAATGCGATATAATAAACTGAAGGGATCGATCAGCAACCTCTGGAATATCACCAACTTTTTCTTCACCATGAACCTCATCATCCACAATAGGCACATTGGACTGCACCTTTTCTTCCTCCTTAATCAGATCTAGATTGTCACACCCCCAACGAGGAGTATGATGGGCTCCGACTCACAGGCCGGGAACCACCTGACTTAACAATTACCTTGAATACCATATACTATAACTTAGCGTACACCTGCACGCAGAAAAGGCCCTACATAGAAATATTCGATAATCTAACATATATGTACATATACGAACCGACAAGGTCCCTACAATATCACCAGTATCATAAAGCCGACAAGGCTAACAGGGAAATATCACAGACAAAAACAAAGCCGACATGACCCTACATAGTATCTATATACCCCGTTATGTCTATGAGCCTCTAAGAATGGACATGTAAACATATATTACATTAGCATAAAATTACCCAAAGATAGCAAATCCGAAGTAGTGGCACTTTCTGACACCGCTGAAGCTGGAAAATCCTACTGAAGTTGCTCCTCAATAACCTTGTCAGAGCTTGCAACACGAAATGCAGTGTCCCGTGCAATGGGACATTAGTACAGATAAAAGTACTGAGCATGTAAGGTAGGAATCAATAACACGAGTAAGACAGAATTATAAGGAGGATAGAAGTAACCTCAACCATATGAGAACGTAGAATATACAATGCATGAGTTTAGAAATCGTATTCAAGTATATACATACATATGTATATATAAATAGTATTATCATTGTAATGTAGCCAGCTTTTTCAGGACTCAGTGTGCAATGTATCCGACCCTTTCGGGACTCGGTGTGTAGCGTACGCGGCTCTTTCGAGACTCGATGTGTAATGTACCCGGCCCTTTTGGGACTCGGTGTGTAACATACCCGGCCCTTTCGAGACTCGGTGTGTAATGTACCCGGCCCTTTCGGGACTCGGTGTGTAACACTAATTGATCAGTGGTTGCACAATAGGTGTCTTACCCGGCCGACTATAGCGCGGCTCGGTGTAGTAAAATAATGCGTACATATATATATTCAATGCACGAGGAGTCAATGAAGTAACAGTGGCCTTTCGGAGTGACATAAGGTCGGTAACCTCCGAACAATTTATGGAATTTATGTCACATCAAAGAAATAACTTAATAATGATAGACATGATAACATTTCCAGAATCAATCAAATAATTAAGACATTATGATTGGAAATACAAAGGATAGGAGGGGAGTGAATTTGTCATGGAAGGCTCATGTTCATATTCTAGTTGGATTCGTGCCAAAGAAAGAGAGAAACGAACACCTCACATACCTTATTCGTCAAGCCACCACTTAAAGGATCCTTTACTCCGATGCTCGCCCTTCACCCGAACCTATATAGCGAGAAATACATCTTTAATCATACTTTCATCATATTTCCCATCAACTTATATGTACTAGTTATCGAAGAGTAATTTGGGTTACGAATATTTTTGCAGCATCTCCCCTATATTATCTACTTCCTCTAAATACCAAAACAACTCTGAAACACTACCAACCACATCAACAACAATATCATCAAGACTCTACAAGATAAATATGTACAATTTCATCCAAAACATTCTTCAAACCTTAATCCATAAGCCAACAACACCAACACAATAACAATAACTTTTATTCTCGTAAATATTCCTAAATCAACGTTAATAAAGAGAGATTCATACCTTATACGTACTATAATATCAAGACCTTCAATATTTCTGTTGAATCCGAACAACTCCGTCGAAAAACAAAACTATAATCGCGACTACACGCTACCCGGACCTCGATTAATACTCTGGCACTTGAAATCTCTCAAAATCCTTACTTAGTAATGTATATATACCGTCATATATTTTTTGAGTGTTTTGGGAAATTATTATGGAGAAAAATGAGGGTTTTAACCCTTATATAGTGTGTTGAAGTCGGTGGAAACCGACTTAAATTTACCCTTCGCGTTTGCGGCCTTGGGTTGCATTCGGCGAAGGGTTACTCTTTGCGTTCGCGGCGCTAGGGTCGCTTTCGCGCAGGGTTAATCCCGACTCTGCCCGCCTAAATTTTAACGTTTATAATTCTCTACTCCGATATCATATCGACGAGCGGTTTATTTCATTGGAAACTAGACTTCCTGAACTTCAATTTAGGTTTCTGTTTCACTCCAAAACTCCTAGTATACTGTGAGGTATTCCTTCCTCAAGTAGGGCGAGAATTACCTACCCCCCCCCCCCCCCCCCCCCCCCCTCATATTTTCTTCAAAGTTTCAACAAACCTAATTTCCTTAATTCACTTGTCCTCCAATCCTTCCCTAGCTTATCATATGAACTTATACTCTCGTAACCATGAGATAGGTGCATAAAATCTCATGTATCCTAGGAGATATTCCAAGGTCCACAATTAAAACGACTAATACCTAATAGATTTCACGTACAAACTACGAGGGGTAACATAGATCAACCACCTTCTTGTCATCACTTTGAAGTATTTTACAGCTTCTAGTGCTAACAGCAAAAATACGCTCCACACCACCACCATTCTTCGGGTTTGGAATACTATCACTAGGAAGTCCTCCCTTTCTAGTAGGATGCTGCTCTCTGGAAAGGTCACGCATCTGCTGTTCAAGGTTTTGAATAGCTGCTGAGTGAGAATCCACTATCTCTGATAGTTCAGATAATGTCTTTTCAGTATTCGTCTGACGTGCCAACAGTTTTTCAAGCATTGATTCCAATCTCGAACTCCCTTGATCATTAGATTGCCTTTTGGTGGAATGTAGGTGTTGGAACTTCTGTGTCCGAAGATACCATTATTATTGTTCAATCTACCTTGGTTTACTCCACCATAGTTATTGTTGTAGATCCCTTGGTTATTGTTAAAGTTCCCTTGGATGTTGTTGCATGCACCCTGCCATTGCTGAGGTCTCTAATATCTCTGAATTGGTCCAGGAATGTCCCCTTTTGCGATGTAGTCTGCATATTGAACATTCTCTATTGGCGGAAGGGGACCCTTTTGATATGGACTCTCTTGAACTTGGTACATTCCAAGCGGCATGCCTGAGATATCTTCACAAACATTAACTTTCTTCGACTCCCTCTCATTAATCCTCTTCATCAGTAAGGAGATATTTGTGGCCAGTTGTGCTAATGCTTGCTGCGTCTCCTGATTATCCTTCACAATATTTTGGATCAATGGTGTCCCAAGTGATAAACCATATGAATTACTCGAGTACCATGCTTTACTGTGTGTAGTCAATCGATTAAGTATATCAGTAATAGCGGCATAGGACTTATTCATGAAACACCCACTCACAGCATTATTGGCAATTGCTTGGGTCATAGGATCCAAACCTCTGTAGAACTTCTCCTTCAGAATATGATCTGGGAAACCATGGTTCGAACTCCTGTCCTAATATTCTTTGTACCTCTTCCAAGCTTCAAAAAGTTGTTCCACATTACATTGTTTGAACTCGTAAATTTGATCAGGAATCTCAGCTCTTTTACTCGAGGGATACCACTTCCTGAGAAACACTCTGACCATCTCTTCCCAAGTAGCAATGGAGTTTCAGGGCAGCTTTGTGAACCATTTTCTTGCCTCTCCGGCTAATGAATATTTGAAGAGTTTCAGCTGGATAGCTTCTCGAGTCATACCCCTTTGCATATGATGAGAGCATACCGCCAGAAAGTTCATAATATGTAGGTGAGGATCATCATCGACTGCATTCTGAAAGTATCCCTCTTGTTTGAGCATATGATAGAGGGATTGGTCATACTTAATTGTAGCAGCAGTCACCCTCAGATGAATTATTACAGATGCAAAATCTTCCTTCACATCTGATTCATCAGCAAAAAAGTTATCGACTGGAAGTTCATTGTTGTCCATGATCACCTAGTTTACAAGGTAGCAAACAAGGTACGTTGGAATATGACAAATACTTTAAGAAGAGTAAACACTATTTAGTAATTTCAAAACCGTATTCCCCGGCAACCGCGCTAAAATTTGATACGCTCAAATTACACCTTTTAATAGCATAAAGTAGACAATGTCAAATATAGTAACCCAACAAGGTTAGGGTCAAATCCCACAGAGAATATGGTGTGAAGAATTTACTAAGTAAGTATTCTACTAATCTTGCAGTCCTAGTGTTTTCCAGAAAAAAGGGTTTTTATAATTGTTTTGGTTTGTGGACTAATTTAGAGTGACTGGAATTTTAAAGTTGTAAAGTTATGGGTAAAAAGAACCTGGTTGTGTCCCCGTCAGATAAGGTGTATGATCACGGGTCTTGATCTTGATCTACTTCTAATGGATCGTTTGTATGGATGCACTTAACCTCTATTTGAATCTAGACTATTTCCCAATAAGAAAAGATTATTTCTTTATATGCCTTTTCTAAAGATAATAAAATCTGCATGAAGAACGGTTAATTATGCCAAGTAAATTCCTCTTATTCCAAAGTGAATTTATTAAACAAGGTTTAAAGCCTTGAGTTCTTGTTATTGGTTCTTACCAAACCCTAATTATTTTCCCAAATAAACCAAAGTTTATGGTGTTAGCTAATATTTGCAACCACTAACTATATGATGAACATGAAGAACAAATAAACCCTAACAATCCATTATGCGTATATCATTCACAATCCCCAATCACAAAATACTCATTCTTAGGTTCACGACCTTAGTAAAGAAATTTAGCTACTTATAGAAGAACAAGAAGAACAATAACATATAATTGAAATCAGAATGCTTACGAATGATTGATTAGCATTGAAGAGAAGATAATTGCAATTGTTTGTAATCCCCAAAAGACTTCAAAAACTATGAGTATTCAATCCTGAGGAAATAAAGCTGAAATCTGGTCAATTGTAGCCTACAAGAAACCTACATTAGGTATTTATAAGAGTCTAAGTCGTGAAAAACACGTTGAAAAAATTGCCCCGGACGGATCAATGTACAGACTGCAAATATTATACGGACCATAAAATCTGCAAACACTGTCCGTAAAATCTGCTTCTGCCGCCCAGATATACGCTCCCTTTTTACGGACCGTAAATATTTTACGGTCTGTTTAACTGGTCTGTACATTCTTCTTTTAGTTGAGATTTTTCTGTAACTGATCTATGGTGGGATTTATGGACCGTAAATAATGTACGGTCCGTACTTTCTGCCTGAATTCCTTCTTCGGGTCTGAGACCTCTCTATCACTGATCTACGGTTGAATTGACAGTCAGTAAATATTATACGGTCCGTCTTTTGCTCCGTAACATCCAAGCTTCGATTTTTTTCTTTCTTGAACATCCCTTTAAGCCATTTTCACGACTTGCACCAAAAACACGTTAAATACCTACAACATAACACAAACACATCAAAAGACCCAAACTTGCTTGAAAAACAAGTAAAACTCACCGTCAAAAAGCATCAAATGTGTCGGAATTTCGCGACATATCAACACCCCCAACTTAAAGTCTTTGCTTGTCCTCAAGCACGTCACACAACACAAACGACTCAACTAACATAGATACAAACAGAATAACAATGTCTACAATGGTTTTGACTAAAAATCCCTTGACTAACCCTCTCAATTTAAAACAATTCAACTCAGATGTATGATTCAAAACACGTCATGACTAACAATGAAGCTTCCATAAATGACAGCATGTTATTGGATATACTAATGACGCTCAAACGCTACTTCTTGGGTAAGTATTCAATGTTGCTCAACCTTAATGCCCTCACACAGACCAAAAAATGTCCCACGCACATATATACAAAGAATTTGGGGTGAAGACAAAAGAGAGAAGAAACATTCACACTCACAAAGACGTCCGCACACTGCAAATGCACATACCATATGCTTGCCCTTAATTTCAATGCTTTAACTTCGGACAGTTCAGCCGTGATCATACTAGGACTTATTCTCGGCTTGTAATGTAGGCTTAGGGACGGGTGGGATACTCATTTAGGAATTAGTGACTCACCCTCCTTGAACACAACATTTTTTTTATATACATTGATTCGCCTCTCCCTTTGTTTTCACTTGTTCGAGCTCGATGTGGGTTGCTTATTAATTAAACTACTTTTTTTTTTTTTATACCGCACTTTTTCTGATTTTCTTTTACACTATTGTACTGCTTTTTTTTTATAACACCCACATCGAATCATGACTAGATAACAAATTCCACACCCAACTTAGGCTTTTAGCCTCTTCTTCACACTTCTGTCACTCCCAGCTTAGGTGTTTCGCCTCATTTCTCTAATAGTGTCAAGGAGGGAACATGTGCAAAGATGGATTCATTTAAAAATGGGTACGGGTTTGTTAATGGCTAGTCAATAAAAAAGGTCAAAAGCTCAAAAGGTGAAACTGGGGATTATTTACATCACAGGGTAAGGCTTATAAAGCAATAGCGACTGAATTCCAAAGAAAGCCTATGATGGCAATATGGCTATCCTTAGATTCGTATTCTAACGTAGAATTCATATTTGATAGACGTTAATCGTTCGGAGGATCTTCGAAGATGAAAGGCAAGGCTCAACTGGATTAGCTCGTGGCACCTATTTGGCATCGAGCTAGGTTACGCTTACCTTCTGGTTAGAGTTCAGTTAACGAAGCATATGTAGAGTTAGTGATTGTCGGAGAAAGCATGTTATGCCTTCAAGTATGAAGTTGGGATGGATTACTTAGGCTTGGTATTGTTGACTGATTTGTGGGCATGCTGCCTCTTTTTGATTTATGGTTGTTGCCATGTGTGTGATATTGGACTTGTACTTATTTGCCATATTGTGAATATGATACAGTTGTGTCTCATTTATTTTGACGTTATCATGGATAGAGGAAAGAACTTGACTTGATATTAATATTGTGATATGTGACCATGAGTGGCACGATTGGGATTTGATTATGATTTAGACATGAGATTGATACATGCATATCATTCATACACATTTTATATGATCCATTGTTGTGAACTGTGATTTGATATTATTAATGATAAGAGGGAAAGTGAAACATCTGAGGATTTCTATTATGGTGTTTGCTACGTGCATGATCAGTGATTTGGGTCGTGAGAATGGGCTATGATCACTAATCCTCTCACGGAGAAAGCGAGCACTAAATGTTAGGATGTTGTTCAACAATTCAGTATTCACAAATACCCAATCAATTTTTGAAAAGAATTTATATCCACCCCGCTTATCATTCTAAGTATACCTACTGTCTTGATGTGGCAGTTCTATTAGCTCACAAGTGTCGACATAAGAATGAAAATCCATGATCTTAGCAGTTCCCATTGGATTGCCTCCTATTCTATTATTAGTCACCCACCAGGATCCAAGGTTGTTGAATCCATGTACTGACTGTCTCTAAATAACTCCACAAATATCTCCTCTCCTACCTTGTGTTAAAAGCATACACTACTGTCAATAGAAAAGTGGCTTGCAAAGAAAGATACACCACCTGATATGTGAAAGCTTGAGCATTGCAACTAACTAGATTCACTTGAAACATATTTGGCCTCCAGATTAACCAAATCCTTCCATTATATTGACGATCCAAATTTGTAATAAACTTTCACATTTGAAATAGAAAATTTGCATCCCTATCAATCTTATTCACCTTGATTTTATTCTCCAATAGTCCAACTATACCTACTGCTTCCTTATTACACAAGAGTTTGACCTCCTTTTGTTTGTGACATTCCAGCCCAGAAGAGGGGTTGCAGTACCTCCCTCATTCTTCACTAGACTCTTAGGCATATGCTCCTCCGAATCACTATTCCCCAACACCTAAAATGAATTCTGATTAATCCCTAGTTTTCTATGGACTAGCTTGCTTACTCCCATCAGTTTAGCCCTGAATCTGCACCTTATTCTGATGTCCATCTTGTGCCATCGTGTTGGATTCCTTGCGGGATTAATAAGACTGACTCATCCAAAGTTTGGTTTCCCCATCGGCTGCTGAGTCTTTGCTTGCTCCACCTTTCCATGCCTCCTTATCACTTGATTTCTGTACTTCCCTTTGATCATCTAAATTATGCACCTTCTTTCCCTGTTGCTGAGTTGGATGAGTGATCTTCTTCTTTCTACAATCCTTCTCTATGTGCCCATATTTATGAAAATCAGCCCAAATAGTAGGTTTCCAGCCATATTAAATCTTTTGCTTCACTAGATTGCCACTCTAATTCCTAAAGTACACCTTATTAGCTAGTTTAGTATTCATATCCACCTCAATGAAGAGCTTTGCAAAATTGATTCCTAGCATCTTCTCAGTATGATTATATACCATTAGAGGTTTTCCAATTAGACTTCCTCTTTTGCTAAGCTCTTTTTGACTCCAATACATGAATTCCAAAACCAGGCAGCTTAACCCAAGTGGGGACTATGCATTGTTCATCTTTAGTAAATTCCATATCTGGATACCAAGCCTTCACAATAAACAACTTGTTATCAAAATGATATATCCCTCCTTAGAACACCTCATTTTCCCAGGACTTGAGTCAAACCTCAACATGACTACTCCATTTTTCAACATTGAAACCTTGTTTATACCGAGCTTTCCCCAGAGCCTTTGAATGTCTCCATTCAAGACCGAGAAGAGGAGGGGGGGGGGGGGGGGGGGGAGGGGGTTAGCCCATAAGACATAACATTCAACAGCATGCTTCCAATACGCTAATTAAAAATTGAATTCTTCAATTTCGACCTCACAAATAGGAGACTCACCATGCATATCAGGAAAGAGATAGTCCAATTTGAAACCGACATTAGAGATCTTCGCAATGTCAAAATTGACCCATACTTAATTGTTCAAATTAATATTGAATCAATTTAACTTATTGAAGAACTATCTGAATTCTTTTGGTCATACTCTAGAAATTGTATAAACTTATTAAATTAGGTAGCACTAAATCTGATTATTCAAGTGTATGATCTTATTAACTTTTGGAGTCTACTAGTGTGAATGCGAAGAGGTAGTTAGAAAAGAATATCTGAGTAAAATTTATCACCTTAAAAAGATGATAAAAAATAGAATTAGGGGGCCTTTGTAACTCAGTTGGTTAGCTATCTGAACTTTCACTTTTTTGATGACGGTTCAACCCCATCTTGTAATCCCCTCCCCCATGTCTCTTTTCCCCTACCCCCTATTTAATAATTTGAAGAAAATAAAAGATAAAAAATAGAATTATGGTGTATTATACTAAAAATAAAAACACACAAAACACTACAAAAATTCAAAATAAGACATAAATGCCAAAATAAAAGAAATAAATAAGAAAAGAAGTAAATAACTTTATCAATTAGTGTTAAATATCACTATTACCAAATCACATAAACAAAATTCTTGGCAATAATTAATTTAAAACTCTCATTTATTCATACCATACACTTTAAAGCCCTTCTCGTCTTGATTTGATAAGCAGTAAATTTAAATAGCCGAAGTTTATCAAACATAATTTTTAAGGGAACAACTCAGCATCCAAGAATAGACACATAAATTACAAGACAGTCTCATTTGCTTCTTCGTTTTAATTCAAGTTTTCAGGAGAATATCTTAGCGGCCAAGAGGAGGCACTTGGACTAGTAGGGGTGACACTATTTTACTTCTTCATTCAATTCACGTACTGAAGAAATAATTATGCGGCCAATAGAAGACATATAAATGCGACTAAGAGGATACCAATTTACTTCTTCATTTTATTAAATCTGTTTTTACTCATGAATTGTCTTACAATGAAGGCCTCAGATTATGTAATTGCGAACTTGAGTCTATCAAAATCTCATTTGGTCATTTAATCACTTTTTTCCTTTTTGGCCCTTGTGTTCACCTAGATATTGATGGTTTGATCTAAGTGTCACTGCTTCAGCTTAGGTCTGCAATTCGTTTTTGATTTCTTTTCCCTTTTTTTCCCTAGTTCTGAATTCATTGTCACGACCCAACTCATGGGTCGAGCGAGCACTCACACTAACCCTCCTGGTGGGCGAACCCTGCCCTTTATGTCACGACCCAGCTCCGTGGGCCGCGACTGGTGCCCTATTTGGACACTCCAAACAGACTTACATGCTAAATCGTCATATTCTAATTTAACTCAGATTTCGTATTAATTATTTTAAACAGATTTGAAGTCAAATATTATCTTAAGCGGTCGCGCGTGCAAAGATATCATATCAAAGCAAAAAGGGGCGGCGGAATACACATCGCCGAACATATGCACGTATACAAACATATGGGCCACCATGGCCGCCATAACAGGTAGGACCGCATTAAAACACAAATCATAAACAAAACGAACACACGTAGGACCCACGACCCACATCTATGACTACAGGCCTCTACGAACCAAAACGGAAACATATGACGAGACAGGGCCCCGCCGTACCCCAAGTAGTCAAATATACAGAAATATATACATGACAGAGATATGTACCAAAATATGGGCTCCGAATCAAAAGGAGCACTGTATAGTAGCAGAAAGTGTGGCCTACAGTGGCGGATCACGAACCTCTGCACCTGCGGGCATGAAACGCAGCCCCCGAAGAAAGGGGGTCAGTACGAAAGATGTACTGAGTATATAAAGCATAGAGTATAGAAATCCAAACCATAGCCGACATAAAAGAATACAGGGAGTAAATAACGAGTCAGTACATCACAGTCCGTGCTGAGAATATATGTAAATGCAAATAAAAATCATGCATAAGGCTCAGGAACGTGGTCACCACTCCGACGCTGGTGCCACAACACAGCATACTCCAGAAGGTTTCAAATCTCCGAACAACCCCGAACATAACATATCATCACAACATATCATATCATCACAGCATATCATAAGCCATATCACAGCATAACTCCATAAACGGAACCCGGCCCTATGGCGAGGTCTCGGGAACCGTAACACATCATACTGCCGAATATATCATAGTACGCACGATTACAAAACCGGCCCGGGAACCAGCGAACGATATCATGGTAATAGGCACGAGCAGAGTAGTGCGGAAACCATATGCATATACCCAATTAACTTCCAAGACTCGACTAATAAATACATATACATATATATATATCGAGATCAGAAAGCTTAAAGTAAGTATCGAGTCTGTTGGAATTAGTATACAAAAGATATGAGCCTTTAAATTTATAAAACTTTCGAAAATACCTTATAAACCATTTTCTGAAAATTTAGTATCATTCACATTAAGGAGCTTTCAAATAACTTATGGAGCAAATCGACGGAGCCTTAAATTCATAGACAAAAGTCCTCTTTTTATATCATACCAAAAATAGCTCAAGTAAGACAAACGAAGGAAGTCTCGGGACTAGTGGGCCCACCTCGGGTCAAGTCGAGGTGGCGGACATAAATTACAACGTTAGACTCTATAGAGTCATCCACGAAGGGTTCAAAGCGATTCTATCACGTCTGCACAAGTTATGGATGTTTGAACAGTTTTCCAACAAGACATAAGGTTTATAGTTCAATTATATTGAATGAATAGTACCCAAACTCAGACTCGAATTTCTATGAGCAGAATAACCTCCGAGGCTCAAATCTCAACCAAGTATATCTAGGACATGCCAAAAGAAAGAAAGGGATAGCTTTACATACCTTTAGCTTTCCTTACGGTTGCCCAAACTCATGTCCCGTTTGCTCCAGAATTCTACATTTGGTCACAATTACCAAATATGAATTTCAAGCTTTTAAGAATTCAAGGATAAATCTATACTTGCCTACCGAAATTTCGACAGCATCTCCCCTATAAATTCAACATCCCCGAGAATTTGCTCGGCCATAATATCAACAACAACAACCACAACAATAACAACAATCATCAAAATCACAACAAAACGCATTCTAACATAAAAAAATTTCTTCCTTTCTACATAATGTAACACTTCCATTCCAACTTCACACTATCCAACTAATATCAACATTTTCCATATTCATTAACTAACTCAAGATTACTCAAACATATTTCAATAGTATTTCAAACAATATTCAAGGATTCAAGCCATTCCGCCAATTCCATATTCCATTCGAAACATCTATAAATGCAACGAAACTACCAAATCGCATTGTTTTCTTCCAAGTTCACTAACAACAACCATAATTCACATTTAGAATCTCACTTTCATAATCATATAAAATTTATACTAAAATCATATAATTTCCCATAACCACCTACAACCAATTTCAATGCCAACTCAACTCGTTAAACCTTTATTTACGTCATCAATGTCACAACGACACAACTAACAAACTAAATAAAATTTAATTCACCATCCCCATACCCCATACCACACACGGCCACACCCAACTTGCACACCCACACGGCCAAGCACACCCACATCACAATTCCATGGGTTTTCATGCAATACTAACCATTATAACACATATATTTCTTCCATAATAAAAGAGATAAAATTCTTACCTTTTTCTTCAAATTTTCTCTTGCCACAAACGTCGTCCTTTCGCTAAACTAATTATACTCCGTCGAAGAGCGTCTTGAACTTACTAAGGATTCAAGAAGAACAAGATTTTTGAATCAAAGTTGGAGGATAAAAAAAAAATCTATTCTTTCTTGAAGGGGGCCGAACCCTGTCCCTCTCTCTTACTTGCTTTCTTTTGTTTTGTTGTTGTCTTGAATGTTCTAAAAGGATCTATATATTTATTCCTCTAATTTAATTTATCACATGGATAAATTAATTATGGGCTTGGGCCTACTCCATGGCCGGCCACCCTTCAAAGTTTTGGGCCAAAATTTCTCTTTTATTTATCGAGCCCAAATAATTATGGATCCTATTTTTTTTGTAATTCCCGAAACTAATTCCCGAAATTCTAATT
The DNA here is from genome assembly GCF_019175385.1 of Lycium barbarum. Taxonomy (NCBI): domain Eukaryota; kingdom Viridiplantae; phylum Streptophyta; class Magnoliopsida; order Solanales; family Solanaceae; genus Lycium; species Lycium barbarum. Next base: position 23,221,891 of record NC_083338.1, read on the forward strand.
TTTCCCTTGGCCTTCTTCCGTACTTCCACTTCAAAAATTTCCAAGAATATCACACATATTTTAAATAAAGTAAAAACATGATCTCATTTCCTACAAGTCAAGATTATTCCAAGTTTTTCAAACGCGCAAAAACACGGGATATAACATTCTCCCCCCCCCCCCCCCCCCCCCCCCTTTAGAACATTCGTCCTCGAATGTTAAATTTACCTTATAGATTTTACAAACGTTTTAGGGGAGGTCCTTTATATGGGTGGCACACATAAAGTATTTACTGATTAATATAACTAATCACCGAATTTAAATTTTTACCTGGAGACACGGGGAACAGGTGAGGATATTTCTTCTTCATTTCGTCCTCTGCTTCCCAGGTCATTTCTTCTCTGTTATTATTTCGCCAGATGACCTTAACAGAAGGCACTTCTTTGGTGCGCAGTCTCCTCACTTGACGATCCAGAATAGCTACAGGTTGCTCTTCGTAAGACAAGTTCGTCGTTACCTGAATATCATTTACTGGAAATATTCTGTCAGGATCACCAATAAATTTTCGGAGCATGGATACATGGAATACCGGGTGCACTGCCTCTAGATCTGATGGTAAGTCCAGCTCATAAGCGACATTCCCAATCTTCCGGACAATCTGGTAAGGCCCAATGTATCGCGGACTGAGCTTTCCCTTTCTACCGAATCTCATCACGCCCTTCATGGGCGACACTTTCAGAAATACTCAGTCTCCAATCTGGAACTCCAAAGGTCGACGTCGTTTATCAGCATAAGATTTCTGTCGACTCTGGGCCGCTAATAGTCGCTCTCGAATCAATTTCACTTTATCGACTGCCTGCTGGACCACATCTGGACCAATTAATTTAGTCTCACCCACGTCAAACCAACCGATCGGAGATCTGCATTTTCTACCATATAGGGCTTCGTACGGAGCCATCTGTATGCTGGAATGATAACTATTATTATAAGCAAATTCAACAAGCGGCAAGTGATCGTCCCAGCTACCTCTGAAATCAATAACACAGGCCCGCAACATATCTTCCAATGTCTGAATAGTGCGCTCGTCCTGTCCGTCGGACTGAGGATGAAATGCTGTACTAAGACTCACCTGAGTCCCCAATCCTTCCTGGAATGATCTCTAGAAATTCGCTGTGAACTGGGCACCTCTGTCAGTAATAATAGATACAGGAACCCCGTGAAGTCTTACTATTTCTTTAAGATACAATCTGGCATAATCCTCAGCCGAATAAGTGGTCCTGACCGGAAGAAAATGGGCTGATTTCGTTAATTTGTCAACAATAACCCAAATAGAATCATACCTGCGTGGAGTGCGCGGCAAACCCACAATGAAATCCATGTTAATAATTTCCCATTTCCAAGCTGGAATTTCCATTTCCTGTAATAACCCACCGGGCTTCTGATGTTCGATCTTGACTTGCTGACAGTTTGGGCACTGGCCAACGAACTCTGCGACATCTCTTTTCATACCGTCCCACCAGTATAAACATTTGAGATCATGATACATCTTTGTGGAACCAGGATGAACAGAATACCGAGCATTATGTGCTTCACCCATAATTTGCCGCCGTAACCCTGCAACATCAGGCACGCATAACCTGCCTCCATATAATAATACTCCTTCAGAAGAAATTTCGAACTGAGTCTTTTCTTTACTAAGTGCCACATCTCTGTACTGTACCAAAATAGGATCTTCGAACTAACGTTGTTTTACCTCTTCCATAATTGATGATTCAGCAACTGCTCGAACAGAAACCCCAGCATCTCCGGAATCTGCCAAACGGACTCCAAGGCTGGCTAACTGACGAATCTCACGAACCAATGCTTTCTTATCTGGCTGCACATCAGTCAAACTACCCATGGACTTGCGGCTAAGTGCTTCAGCTACCACATTGTCTTTCCCAGGATGATACAGAATGTCAACGTCATAATCTTTCAATAATTCAAGCCATCTTCTCTGCCGCAAATTCAGCTCCTTCTGTTTAAAAATATATTGGAGGCTCTTATGGTCCGTATAGATATCAACGTGGACCCCATATAAATAATGCCGCAATATCTTCACAGCATGAATCACCGCGGCCAATTCCAGATCATGAGTGGGATAATTCCTTTCATGCGGTCTGAGCTGCCGGGAAGCATAGGCTATGACTCGACCGTGCTGCATTAACATACAACCTATCCCAATACCAGAAGCATCACAATAAACAACATACCCGTCTGACCCTTCTGGAAGAGCTAAAACTGGAGCTGTAATTAATTTTTCCTTCAGCATATAGAAACTACGCTCACAGGCATCAGTCCACTGAAATTTTGCTGCTTTCTGAGTGAGCTTCGTTAATGATGCTGCAATAGAAGCAAAATTTTCCACAAATCTTCTATAATACCCGGCCAAACCCAGAAAACTGCGTACCTCTGTCGGTGTGGTAGGCCTAACCCAATTCTGTACAACGTCAATCTTCTGTGTATCGACCCGAATGTTATCTGCTCCGACAATATGCCCCAAGAATGCCACGGATGTCAACCAAAATTCACATTTAGAGAATTTAGCATATAATTTTTGTTGCCGAAGTGTGCCAAGTACTGTTCTCAAATGATCTGAATGCTCCTCTGCTGATCGTGAATAAACCAAAATATCATCAATAAATACAATGACGAACATATCAGGAAACGACCGGAATACCCGATTCATCAAATCCATGAATACCGCTGGACCATTAGTCAGCCCAAAAGACATCACTCTGAATTCATAATGCCCGTAACGGGTCCTGAAAGCAGTCTTCGGAATATCTGCCTCTCGTACCCGTACCTGATGGTAGCCCGAACGTAAATCTATCTTCGAAAAATATTTACCACCCTGCAACTGATCAAATAAATCGTCAATCCGGGGGAGGGGATATTTATTCTTTATAGTCACATTATTTAATTGTCTGTAGTCAATACACATCCGCAGTGACCCATCTTTCTTCCTTACAAATAATACCGGCGCTCCCCAGGGTGATGTACTGGGTCTGATGAAGCCTTTATCCAATAGATCTTTCAGCTGTTCTTTCAGTTCTTTTAGTTCTGCCAGTGCCATTCTGTACGGAGGAATAGATATGGGCTGCGTATCTGGCAACAAATCTATCGTAAAGTCTATCTCCCGTTCAGGGGGAAGACCTAGAAGCTCCTCTGGGAATACATCTGGAAATTCATTGACAACTGGAACTGACTGGAGCGTAGGTGTCTCGGCCTTAGTATCGTGCACCCGGACCAAATGATAGATATAACCTTTCTGAATCATTTTCTTAGTCTTGAGGTATGAAATAAACTTACCCCTCGGCGACGCTGTACTCCCTGACCACTCTATGACTGGTTCCCCTAGAAACTGGAACCGAACTACCTTTTTTCTGGCAGTCAACATTATCATAACAGGAAGCTAACCAGTCCATACCCATAATGACATCAAATTCCAGCAAATCTAACTCTACCAAATCAGCTTTAGTGCAACGATCATATATGATAACAGAACAATCTTTATATACCTGCCTCGCTATAATAAAGTCCCGAACCAGTGTAGCCACTTCAAATGGTTCTATAGGTTCGGGTGTTATTCCAATTTTACTAGCAACGAGCGGAGAGATATACGATAAAGTAGAGCCAGGATCAATCAATGCATATACAGATCGGGAGAAAACCAGTAAGGTACCTGTGACAACATTTGGCAAAGCCTCCTGATCCTGGCGGCTAGCTAATGCATATATGCGGTTCGAAGGACCGCTAGAATCTGAAACACTGCCACGGCCTCGACCGCGGCCCGCCGGTGCCGGCAAACCCCGCCCTGCAGGGCGCATAGCTGAGGGAGTAGAAGATGAACCAGCGGCTGATCCCGTCGGCTGAACTGTACTACCAGAACCACTCGCCATCGGACAATCTCGCATAACATGGCCCTGACGGCCGCAGGAAAAACAAGCTCATGTGGCTCGGTAGCACTCCCCTGGGTGCGATCTCCCACAATAAGAACAACGGGGCCTGGGTGGTCTGGACTGGCTGGAACCCCTGGTCGTCTGCAAACCTGATGCTCTGGAACTCTGACCGGCCCCAGACGGTCCTGCACCATCAAATCGACTACCAGCGGACTGTGTACCCCGGCCGAACGGAGGAGGGTATCTGCCTGACTGCTGTGACTGAGGCTGTCCGCCTCGAAAATCTCCAGAATACCCTGCTGATCTAGCCCGCTTGGGCGGCCTGTAACCGAGCGATGTCCATATCAGTCTGCGATGCCATCGCCATGCAGCTGTCAACTAAGTAACGGTCCAGCCCTATCACGTACCGGTGCATCCGGTCAGCCATATCAGCTACTATAGCAGGTGCATATCGAGCCAAAGAATCAAACTCCAAATTATACTCACGGACACTCCGACCTCTCTGCCGCAACAGCAAAAATCTATCAACCCTCGCCCTCCGCAACTCCGGGGGCAAAAAGTGGCGGAGAAAAGCGGCCACAAACTCGTCCTATGTAGCTGGGGTAGTACCCTCACCTCTGGACAGCTCCCAGGACTCATACCAATTAGCCGCAACATCTCGTAATCTATGCGAAGCTAACTCAACGGACTCGGTCTCTGAAGCCCTGCCAGTCCCAATGAGCGCTACATCTGCCGAATGAAATCGTGCGGATCCTCCTCGGGCTTAGACCCGAAAAACTCTGGGGGACTACATGTCATAAAATCACGAACCCTCAGGCTATCACGCCTGTCATCATCATCACCTCTCAGCCCACGTCTGCGAGCCTGTCCCGCTACCAAAGTCGTCAGTAACTGTACCGCCTCCCTCAACGTCTTATCCTCCGCCCCTGGCTGAGGAGCTGGAGGCTCGGGCGCTGAAGCCTCTGGAGCTAATGATGGGCCTGCTCCAAGCTCCTCCGGTGGTTGTGTGGCGGAACCCTCTGACTGAAGTACAACACCGGGCATAATCTGAGCACGAGCCCGTGTAACTCTCGGTATCTGACTAGTCTCTCCAATCACCGCCTTGCCCTTCTGGGAAGCCGTTGCCTTCTTCGAAGGCATCACTGATAAACACAACAACTGATCAGAAAAGAGTCATCCTAACAGCACAGCTCTATCGCACGATCTAAGATTCAAAGAAAGGTAACGCCCTAAATGTCATGTAGCCTCTTGTTTATAGATGTGGTGCACAACACACCGATAAACAAGACTCTACGAGACACGGCCTGTAGACATTCCGAGGACAAACCGCTCTGATACCACTTTTGTCACGACCCAGCTCTGTGGGCCGCGACTGGTGCCCTATTTGGACACTCCAAACTGACTTACATGCTAACTCGTCATATTCTAATTTAACTCAGATTTCGTATTAATTATTTTAAACATATTTGAAGTCAAATATTATCTTAAGCAGTCGCGCGTGCAAAGATATCATATCAAAGCAAAAAGGGGCGGCGGAATACACATTGCCGAACATATGCACGTATACAAACATATGGGCCACCATGGCCGCCATAACAGGTAGGACTGCATTAAGACACAAATCATAAACAGAACGAACACACGTAGGACCCACGACCCACATCTATGACTACAGGCCTCTACGAACCAAAACGGAAACATATGACGGGACAGGGCCCCGCCGTACCCCAAGTAGTCAAATATACAGAAATATATACATGACAGAGATATGTACCAAAATATGGGCTCCGAATCAAAAGGAGCACTCTGTAGTAGCAGAAAGTGTGGCCTACAGTGGCAGATCACGAACCTCTTCACCTGCGGGCACGAAACGCAACCTCCGAAGAAAGGGGGTCAGTACGAAAGATGTACTGAGTATATAAAGCATAGAGTATAGAAATCCAAACCATAGCCGACATAAAAGAATACAGGGAGTAAATAACGAGTTAGTACATCACAGTCCGTGCTGAGAATATATGTAAATGCAAATAAAAATCATGCATAAGGCTCAGGAACGTGGTCACCACTCCGACGCTGGTGCCACAACATAGCATACTCCAGAAGGTTTCAAATCTCCGAACAACCCCGAACATAACATATCATCACAACATATCATATCATCACAGCACATCATAAGCCATATCACAGCATAACTCCATAAACGGAACCTGGCCCTATGGCGAGGTCTCGGGAACCGTAACACATCATACTGCCGAATATATCATAGTATGCACGATTACAAAACCGGCCCGGGAACCGGCGAACGATATCATGGTAATAGGCACGAGCAGAGTAGTGCGGAAACCATATGCATATACCCAATTAACTTCCAAGACTCGACTAATAAATACATATACATATATATATCGAGATTAGAAAGCTTAAAGTAAGTATCGAGTCTGTTGGAATTAGTATACAAAAGATATGAGCCTTTAAATTTATAAAACTTTCGAAAATACCTTATAAACCATTTTCTGAAAATTTAGTATCATTCACATTAAGGAGCTTTCAAATAACTTATGGAGCAAATCGATGGAGCCTTAAATTCATAGACAAAAGTCCTCTTTTTATATCGTACCAAAAATAGCTCAAGTAAGACAAACGAAGGAAGTCTCGGGACTAGTGGGCCCACCTCGGGTCAAGTCGAGGTGGCGGACATAAATTACAACGTTAGACTCTATAGAGTCATCCACGAAGGGTTCAAAGCGATTCTATCACGTCTGCACAAGTTATGGATGTTTGAACAGTTTTCCAACAAGGCATAAGGTTTATAGTTCAATTATATTGAATGAATAGTACCCAAACTCAGACTCGAATTTCTATGAGCAGAATAACCTCCGAGGCTTAAATCTCAACCTAGTATATCTAGGACATGCCAAAAGAAAGAAAGGGATAGCTTTACATACCTTTAGCTCTCCTTACGGTTGCCCAAACTCAAGTCCCGTTTGCTCCAGAATTTTACATTTGGTCACAATTACCAAATATGAATTTCAAGCTTTTAAGAATTCAAGTTTAAATCTATACTTGCCTACCGAAATTTCGACAGCATCTCCCCTATAAATTCAACATCCCCGAGAATTTGCTCGGCCATAATATCAACAACAACAACCACAACAATAACAACAATCATCAAAATCACAACAAAACGCATTCTAACATAAATTTTTTTCTTCCTTTCTACATAATGTAACACTTCCATTCCAACTTCACACTATCCAACTAATATCAACATTTTCCATATTCATTAACTAACTCAAGATTACTCAAACATATTTCAATAGTATTTCAAACAATATTCAAGGATTCAAGCCATTTCGCCAATTCCATATTCCATTCGAAACTTCTATAAATGCAACGAAACTACCAAATCGCGTTGTTTTCTTCCAAGTTCACTAACAACAACCATAATTCACATTTAGAATCTCACTTTCATAATCATACAAAATTTATACTAAAATCATATAATTTCCCATAACCACCTACAACCAATTTCAATGCCAACTCAACTCGTTAAACCTTTATTTACGTCATCAATGTCACAACGACACAACTAACAAACTAAATAAAATTTAATTCACCATCCCCATACCCCATACCACACACGACCACACCCAACTTGCACACCCACACGGCCAAGCACACCCACATCACAATTCCATGGTTTTTCATGCAATACTAACCATTATAACACATATATTTCTTCCATAATAAAAGAGATAAAATTCTTACCTTTTTCTTCAGATTTTCTCTTGCCACAAACGTCGTCCTTTCGCTAAACTAATTATACCCCGTCGAAGAGCGTCTTGAACTTACTAAGGATTCAAGAAGAACAAGATTTTTGAATCAAAGTTGGAGGATAAAAAAAAATTCTATTCTTTCTTGAAGGGGGCCGAACCCTCTCCCTCTCTCTTACTTGCTTTCTTTTGTTTTGTTGTTGTCTTGAATGTTCTAAAAGGATCTATATATTTATTCCTCTAATTTAATTTATCACATGGATAAATTAATTATGGGCTTGGGCCTACTTCATGGCCGGCCACCCTTCAAATTTTTGGGCCAAAATTTCTCTTTTATTTATCGAGCCCAAATAATTATGGATCCTATTTTTTTTGTAATTCCCGAAACTAATTTCCGAAATTCTAATTTTTCCCTTGGCCTTCTTCCGTACTTCCACTTCAAAAATTTCCAAGAATATCGCACATATTTTAAATAAAGTAAAAACATGATCTCATTTCCTACAAGTCAAGATTATTCCAAGTTTTTCAAACGCGCAAAAACACGGGATATAACACTTTACTTAACCGTTTATAGTTAACGCGTGCGAAAATTAAGAAATGAAAGCAGTCTTAATATCATAGATAAATATTAAGTGCGGAAATACAAACGACACCCCAAAGATTTGGGCAAGGCATAGTACAAGAGCCACTAATAAAACTACGTAATTCTAAAATGATAAAATACGTAAATGTTTGAAATACTGTCTCGAAACAGAAAGGCAGATACCATAAGAGCAGAGTTTTCTGAGCCGTAGTTCTTGAATATGGCTCACCCTGGAAACTCAATGAGAAGCCTCAGGAATCACCCACGAGGTGCTGACGTGAATCCTGTAATGAACTCTACACTCAAAAAGGAGCACAGCAAGGTAGCATAAGTACAAACACTATGTACTGGTAGGTATCATAGGCCGACAACACTTAGTTCACATATACAAAGAAAGAAATCAACAAGTAGACATGTAAGAAATCAAGTACACTCACTACGTATATTCACGCAAAACTCACAGTATTAGGAACCGCAATAGATTCTAGTAATCTCAAGTCATAGCCTAGGTGGAAGTCTCTAATCCTCAAGCCTATTAAGTCTGTAAGCAAACACTTAGCAAGCACACAACAACTCCAATGAATCATCACACAGCAAATCAATACGGAAACGTACCATGCAGTGATATGAATGCAATAAACAGAATCAATGATATGAGTGGATGTAATATGAACGCATGTGTGATGCAATGCAATGCACTTGCCAACTATCTCATACCGTACACACATGCTACGGATGGAAATCCTCCACGGCTCGATAGTCATGACCCATAGTGGATCCACGAAGTCCATGTAATCACTCCGCACACAGCCCAGAGATGACTTCCATAATATTAGCCACTACGTACACAGCACAGAAGACTTTCGTCTTCCACTTTCTTATCATACGTTTCCATACTCTTTTCCCATCAATTTTTCCTTTGGAACCACATCACATGACCATGAAAAATGCAGGATGAAATGCATGCATGAATGTCAAATTTAGTAATAATCATGGGGGTGATTAATTATAACAACATCCGTACATCAATTACAAATACAAGCTCATTCCCAAATCTGTGCAACGCCACGTCCGGAACAACTTCCCTTCAGACCACATAAGTAACATCAAATAATGTATGCATGAGATGCCATATAAAATATGCATGTAGCAAACACCACAATAAGAAGCCTTGGATGGTTCACTTTCTCACTTATCATCACCAGTACCAAATCACAGTTCATAACAAATCGTAACCTACCTCGATGTCGAGCTGGTGCCACGAACCGTCAAACGTGTGCCTTGCCCTTCCAAAGAGCCTAAAATACTCAAAGTCCAGTCATTATCAAAATCTAAGTTAGAAAAGGAGATTAACGATACCTATATTTCTATACATTCATTCAAATCGAAAATCAACTTTAGAAAAGGGGGAAATCGGAGCTATAAGGGTAAAACAGGAATTTCAAGAGTGGAAATTATAATCCAATGTTCTAGAAGTTCAATTCTACTCGCCAATTGCTAATTAGGCTCAATTAGTGATCAATTGCATCATTCAAAAGAAAACCCCCAATTTTTAGGCATAAATCCTAGTTTTCCATAATCAATTCTTTAACCCAAATTAGAGATTCAAGGTTATTATCTACTAATCCAAAAGATTCCATGATTAGAATAGCAAGATTCATCAATTAAACGCATATTCATAGCCTAAGATGCAAATATCAAACTTAAGGTAAAACCTCATCTTCTCCAACCAGTCTCACTAGATTCCACCATAGATTCTAGCTTTAGGAAGGTAAATAAACATGAACAAGGTGAATGAAACTTACCACAAGATGAAACAACTCTGAATACTCTTCAAATCACCCTTGAGTCACTTAGAGAGTTAATTTTGGGAATGGGAAAAGAGTGGTTCGAAATGGGACATTTAATGCTTCTGATTCAGCGATGTTCGCTCTAGCGGAAGATGTTCCGCTTCTGTGATCTTGGCCCGACGGAGAACCATTCGTTGGGGCAAATCTCATTAAAATGACAAGGATTCGCGCCTGTGGGCTAGGCCCCATTGAGGCTAACCCGCTAAGGCGCAAAAAGTCTCGCTGGGGCGAGACACCAGAAACTAGCAAAATTCTGGTTTTCACCAAGTTTCAGCCCAAATCCCGGCATCCATCCGGAGCCTTCCGGATACAAGATCGATATGCACATATACGTAAAAAAAAAAAAGTACGAACTCACTCGTTGCCTCCGAATTCCCAACGGAGGTCTATTTGACCGGGTCAACCCCTAAACGGCCAAAACTGACTTTCCAACCAATGGTACAAAACACTTCTGAATGCCTCGGGAACCAAACTGAATACCCCACCAAGTCATAATCCACCCTCCAAACCCTCACGAAATTGACGGATTCCCAAAAAAGATCCGTTTACCCAAAAGTCAACCATTGGTAAAAAAAAATTTCAATTAAAAGCTCTAATTCTCATAAGTCACAATAAAACTCGCCCGGTTACCTCGGCAACCGTGTGGCCCATTCCCACCGATCAAAATCATACTAATAGGGCTCGAGGAAAGGTCAACAGGGGTGAATGGCTCAAAAGTGTCATAAAGACCAAACGGGTCGTTACATTTATAGACCATCTCTAACAAATTTTGGAAAACTAGTAGCAAGATTGACAAATTCTTTGTTTTTTTCTCTTTCTTCTTTTTTCTTTTGTTTCATTTACCTTTCGATTGGATTAGAGCATAACGTGTTTTAATACATACGTATAGTCTAATCCAAATACAATAATTGATTGGAAGTGCTCGCATCTAACACATACACGGATACATGCAAAAACAAGTATGTGGTTCTTTTTGATTTAGGAATGTTTGTTCCCACTTTTTTGATGCCTTGAATTTCCCCGCCCCACACCCCACCCATTTTTTGATCCATATTATTGTCCTATTATAATTTTCTCAACCAAAAAAAAAAAAAAAAACCAAAATATGTGTATTTTTTTTCAAATTTCTTGAATTGGTCAAACATAATTTCATTTGTTTTTCAACGTTGAACGCATTAGCAGGGAGGGAAGATTTAACTTTGTGTGAGCATGCATAAATAATTTAATTAATTCATTAATAGATCCTGCCTTTTGTATTCCACATTATCGTTTAATATGCTCGAGTTACAAAAAAAAAAAAAAAAAAAAGAGGAAGAGGATGGCAATAAGAACAAGAAATTTGAAGAACACAATGAAAGGCAAACCTGAAAAGGACCAAGAAGGTATGTAATTAATTTAATTAATTCTACATCTTACTATTCAGTTATATTGATTATTCTTTCAATTTTATTCTTATCATTATGTAATAATTTTCTATAATTGGAGTACTAATGGTCGAATTTAAACATTTAAACTACCATTAATAAGCACAATTTGATAAAAAAAAAAAATTAAGGGGAGTGCAAATGCAAATTGGACAACCAAAAGAAAACGAAGGGAGTAATCTGAAACTTCCGATAAAAAGGGAGAAAGATGCAGACTACCATGTACTACAAGGAATACCAGGGAGTACAATTAATAGTTCCAATATAATTGATCTCAACATTCCGGCAATTTTTCATATCTTCTGTTTATTAATTATTTCTCTTTTTTCTTTGTTTTCAATTTAAGGATCATCTCTAGTAAATTAAAAGACTAATGGAAGCTTGTTTATTTTTCAGCATAACTTCGAAGCCCTTTTTTTTTTCTTTTCCCTTCTCTCAAACATAACATATATTGATTTTTCATTGTTATTCAACTATGAACTTTTTAATATTGAGCAAAGATTTTACTTTCTATTAACATGAGTGTTGGAGTTTAGATGATTCATTGATCATTGTCTTTCTGTTGCACAATAAATTTTCTATTTCCAGTCACTCGACAAAAATAAAGAGGAAAGTTGTCAGAGGGTGATACAAAATGAGAGATCTGAAGAACATAATGGAAGCAAAAGGAAAAATGATCAAGAGGGTTCTTAGGAAAAACTTAAAAAACGACAAGAAAAAAGAAGAAGACATCAATGGTATTTAAGCAATTTAAAATTTCACAATTGCCTTATATTAATTCTTTTGAATTATTCTAATGTGTCTATTCTTGGATGCTGATTATTCCCTTAAAAATTATGTTTGTTAAATTTCGGCAATTTAAATTTACTGCTTGTCAATTAAAGACGAGAAGGGCTTTTAAAGTGCACGGTTTGAATAAACGAGAGCTTTAAATTAATTATTAGGGCATAACGTGTATAGATATGTATGAATAGTCTCATCTAAATACAATAATTTATTGTAAGTGCTTGCATCAAACACACAGACACACAAAGGATACATAAAAAAAAAGTATGTGGTTCTTTTTGATTTAGCAATGTTTGTTCCCACTTTTTTGATGCCCTGAATTTGTGGTAAAATTGAATTTTCCTGTCTTCAGTTATAGATTTGGATTTGACTGCCACACATATCAATGCTTTATGTCTTATGGAGTTGTTTGTTCCACAATTTTGTATGAAAGTAATTTTCTTAAAAGAAAAAAACACCAAAGTATATGTATTTTTTCAGATTTCTTGAATTGGTCTAATATAATTTCTTTTGTTTTTCAATGTTGAACGCATTAGCATGGACGGAAGATTTTACATTGTGCGATAAATAATTCGTTGATAGATTCTGCTTTTTGTATTTTACAGTATCGTTCAATATGCTCGAATTACAAGAGAAAGAGAGAGAGGATGCCAATAAGAACCAGAAAATTGAAGAACACAATGAAGGCAAACCAAATAAGGACCAAGAAGATTTGTAATTAATTAATTAATTCTGCATCTTACTATTGACTTATATTGATTATTTAATTAACTTTACTCTTATCATTAAGTAATAATTTTATATAATTGGAGTACTAGTGGTCGAATTTAAACATTTAAATTAAAATTAATAAAGACAATTTGATAAAAAAAATTAATTTTTTAAAGGCAGTACAAAATACAAACTGGACAAGCAAAGGAAAACGAAGGGAGTAATCCGAAACTTCCGATCAAAGTAGGGAAAGATGCAAACTACCGTGTACTACAACAATTGCCAGAGAAAACAATTAATAGTTCCAATATTATTGACCTCAACATTACGGTAATTTTTCATATCTTCGATTTGTTAATTATTTCCCTTTTTTATTTGTTTTCAATTAAAGAGTCATCTTTAATTAATTTTGGAGGTTTTCATGTCCCAAATCGGGCAACGTGCGGGCACCTACCATTTCCCACCTTGGTAGGTGAACCCTTTCCCAAATCCTTCATTCAAAAGTAATTAAGACCATCGAAATATAAGTCCCAAACGTAGATAATAATAAGGATAAGTAGATAAGCGAGGAAATAATACAACAAACCAAAGGAATCTGGTCTTGGACCGTACAAGAGCCACTACTACAATACTACAACTCTGAATATGAATATTATCATGACCTGTTTTGCCTAAGCCGTGCGGGCACTTACCTTCCCACCTCGGTAAGTGAACCCTCAACCCAACAATGTATAAATACATAAAAGAATGAAATGAAGCAGAATAATAGTACAAATACGTAAGTCTCACGATATAGATATAGAAGTAGTAGAATAGTGCGGAACAATAACAACACCCCCAGGGTCTAGTCTGAATAACACAAGAGCATCTAACAGGGAAATAATACAATCCGAAATACTAATACATAAAGTGTCTATGTCTCTGAATAGAATAGGACATAAAGATAGAAAAGTCTTCAAGGCAGCGGACGGCCATGCTCACCCCGGAGACTCGAAGAGGAAGCTGAAGCGACTATCAGCCACGCGTCACAGAAGTGGATCCAACCTGATACTCTGCATTCATAAAAGAATGCAACAAGTGCAGGTCAGTACAAACAACAGTACTTGTGTCACGACCCAACCAGAGGGCCATGATGAGCACCCGGAGCTAACACACCGAACACCCCTAAACATACATCTCATAAATATTTCTTGGTGGACCACAAAGATAGCTCCTGGATATCAAGATCTGTAAGGACATATATTACAATATAACGACAAATCTCTATGTAATCTTCAACAGTTATGTCCATCATCACCAGTTGAAAAAACTACTAAAATGTTATACAATGATATGCACCGGTAGGGTTATGAAATGTCTAACTATACACACATGTCTACAAGCCTCTATATAGAATACAAGTGACCATAAGGACCAATACTAATAGACTGCAACTTCGAAGTAAGTGGAGTGCTCTTGAGAATCCGCTGATAAATCACCTATGGGTCAAAGTACCTGTCTACCTGCGGGCATGAACGCTGCGTCCACAAGAAAGGACGTCAGTACGAAGCATCCACAAGAAAGGACATCAGTACGAACAATGTACTGAGTATGTAAGACATGAATAACTACATAATAAGAAATATAGAACATAACAGGAGATAAAGATAACCTGTACATGTAATTGTGGCATAAGGCGGATGCCATGCATGCTTAGCTTTCTTTAAAAAAAAAAACATTCCTCATATATATAAATAATAGTGCTGCGGAACGTGCAGCCCGATCCATAAATATTTTATATTGCTGCAGAACGTGCAGCCCAATCCATATATCATATCATCATTATATATAAATATATATATTGCCGCGGAACGAACGGCCCAATCCATTTATCCATATATCCCGCGTCCGGGACGATATCATAATATACCAAATGATCAGGTGGTTACGTGTATATAACGCCTCACCTTTCCCCATATCCCCCATATATATATATATATATATATATATATAAGTAGCATGCATGGGAGCCCAAATAAAAGCTATGACTCTATCGGAATGACGTAAGATTGGTAGCCTCCGATTATATTATGAAGCAATCATCATCGCTATATCTCACCTTGAAGGAACAATGATTATAAGGTGAGATCAACAACAATGAATAAAATCATGGAAATCATGAAATAAGCTCAATAATCTCATAATAACATTAATATCATAACTTTGGAACTTCTAGAAATAGGATCATCATCATCATCATCATCATCCATATCATCATGAAAACATAATCATCTTTTGCATCATAAGAAACTTTAAGAATCATGAATCTCTAGCTTGTGGAAATAATGACATTATGGAAGACATGTATGGATTCACAAGAAAGAAGTCATCATTGTCATCATGGTCCTCATAGAAAACATCTTGTCTTTAATATCATAAAAACCTTGAGAATCATGAACTTCTAGCTTTTCGGGAACAAGGATGTTATGGAAGACATATATGGAATCATAACATAGGAATCATGCCTTTAGAAAGAAAGGGGCTAGCCTTACATACCTTTTTGTCTCCTACTACTTACGCTTATCCTCCCGAGCTCGCAAATCTACATTTGAGAGAATTCATACTATCGTTAGACTTATCGCCGTATACTTATATTAAGCTTTCAAATTAAACTACTTCCTATCCTGCCGAAAATCGGGAAGCATCTCCCTTATTTATATGCCTAGCCTGAAATCCTAATTTCAACAACCAACACAACAACAACAACAACAACAACAACACCAATAACATCATCCTCAATACCAAAATACTCCATAAAACATCCCACATGATGTTTCTCTAATTTCTCAACCAATAAATTCGTTATACGACTATTTAATAACTTTATCTCCACAATCAAACCTAAATCAATACTAATAAAGGAAGATTCATACCTTACTCCCGCTAGAACCGCGATACCTTCAATATTCACCTTGAACTCCAGCCAAGATTCACCGCAATACGGTTTTATAACCGCAACTATACGCTGTCCGAACCCGAATCCAGAGATTAAACTTGATTTGGGCTAAAATTTGGTGTATGGAAGGTGAGAGAAATTTCTAGAATATTTGAGAGAGTTTTGGGGTGTTTGGAATGAAAAAATAAGGGGTAAGCCCCCTTTTATAACGTTCCAGATTCTGCCTCAACCGACCGAATAATTACTCAGCGCGTTCGCGCTGAGTTGTCCCCTAGCTCCTCTGCGCGCTCGCTCCACCCTTAGGTGCATTCGCGCAGAGTTAATCCCTGCTCTAGCAGCCTGTCTTAAAATGATCATAACGCTTGATCCCGATGTCCGATCGATGCAAAGTTCGTTGTGTTGGAAACTAGACTTCCTGAACTTCAATTTAGGCAATTGCTTTGCTCCAAAACTCCTCATATACTAAAAGATATCTTCTCTCCAAGTTGGGCCAAAATTGCCCCGCATAACCATAAGTTAAGCACATATAACCTCATATAACCTCATATCTCTTTGGAGGTAACTCCAATGTCCACAATTGAACGACTAGCACCTAGCGAATCTCAATGTACAAAACTTACGGGGTGTAACAACTGGTAGGCATCATCAGACGACTAAGCATAGCTAACACAACTCAGATAATACAACAGATAAGCAAATAAACCAACAAGTATAAGTCAATGTAATCAAATCCAAGTATCCGTCATCGCCTATGTAAAGCATCTGATCCCTAGTGCGCCAAGTCCAAGCATATCCAATCCAATCCAATCATCGCCAACACACACCAAACATGTCAATCAAGTCATAACGCAATACAATGCAATAGTGTATGAATGCAATGCAATGCCATGCAAATGAGGTGTACACATGTACTCCGGACGGAAATATAGACGTCTCGGTAGCACAACACAGCGTGACTCGCGAAGTCTAAGTGCCACCCGTCCCAGATCTTTGCCCAACAGATAGACGGGACCCCGAATCTTTGCCTACGGGGGGGTTCTCACCAGCACCACTCCGGGGGACCCGCAGAGTCGATGCACTATCAACGATTTCAGAGCTAACATCAGATATCGGCCACACATAGACACATATCACGAGGATCTATCAATATCAATAGTGCCACACATGGACACATATCACAAGAATCTATCAATATCAATTGTGCCACACATGAACACATTTCACAATACCAAGAATAAATCACTTCCTTCCTCTTTACAAGACAATACCCAATAAATGAGAGATACGGTTTCACAATCATGACAAAGCAACTCAACCTCAAGTCTAGTATCACAAATGTGGCAACAAGCCAATAGATCACAACAAGGCAACAAGCCAAAAATCAACAACAGTACCAACCTAAGTAATCCATCCCAACTTCATACCCGAAGGCATAACATACTTTCTCCAACAACCACTAGCTCTACATATGCTTCGCTAACCGAAATCTAACTGTAAGGTAAGCCGTAACCTACCGGGTAGCTGAGCGAGATCCACGAACAACCACACCTTTGCTTTGCCTTTTCGAATAGCCTACAAATATTCAAAGTCTATCCATAATCGAACTCTAAGTTAGAAAATAGGAAGAACAATACCTATATTGCTAAGCTATCTTTCTAATTAAAATCAACTATGGAAAAAGGGGGAAACAGGCCCAAAATGGTAAAATGGGTATTTCAAGAGTGAAATTGGTAACCCAACATTCTAGAACTTCAATTCCACTATTCAATTGCTAGATTAACTCAGGAATAGATCAATTACATCATTCAAGTCAAAATCCCCAATTTGAGTATAAACCCTAACTTTCAATCTCCAATTTCATCAACAATAATGGAAGATTCACGCCTATTAGTTACTAAATCATCAAATTCTATACTTAGATTAGTCAAGTCTACTAACAATTCTCATTTAGGAAGACTTTAACTCAAATAATGAAATAGACATCAAAAACCCACCTTTCCTCTTAAGTTCTATAGAGATTCTATCACGGATTCAAACTTAGGAAAAGATAAAGGAATGGATTGAAGATTAGGGAACTTACCCACAAGAGAAATCAGCCATGAACTCCTCCAAGTCTCCTCAAAGGATGCTTAGAAACAATAAATGAAGTGATAGGAAATGAAGGGTTTCAACTAAACATTAAATAAGAAACTGGACCTATCATTCGGTACAGCGGGTGGACTGTTCGCTACAGCGGGTCTGCCATCGCGGTACCCATTTGCTGCCACGACTTTGCCACAACAGGCAACCAGCCGTTGAGGTTACTCTCCACAATTTCATCACCATCGCCATAGCGGACCAGGGCCTCTCCACAGCGGGTTCGCTACAGTGCATCTGGTGCCGCTACGGCGGACACCAGAATAAAAAAATCCTAATTTTTTATTATCTCAATCTCGAAATCCGACAATCACCCAAGACCTCACAGATACAAATTAGACATGCATTCACAGATAAAAACACACTACAGACTCACTTGTTGTCTCGAAATTCCCAACGGAGGTCTGTTTGATCGGGTTAACACCCAATGGCCAAATACTAACTTTCCAACCAATAACCCCAAACGCTGCCAAATGCCTTAGGAACTAAACCAAACATCCCACCAAGTCACAATCGACCATCCGGACCACTTAGAATTGATGAATTTCTTAAAAAGGTCTGTTTACACAAAAAGTCAACTATTGGTCAAACATTTTTCACTTCAAGTATCAATTTTGCACAAGACTTCATAAACCTCGCCCGATCAGCTCGTGAACCGCACCACCCATCCCTGTAGGTCAAAATTATACTAGTCAACCTGGAGGGAAAGGTCAATAGGGTAAAAGGGTCAAAAGTGTTATAATAACCAAACGAGTCGTTACACCAGATATCAATTAAACAATCGCTCGTCCTCAAGCGATAAGGAAAAAAATAGGGGAAAATTACTTGAGTCACCAAATAACTGGGGATATATCGAATTCATATCAGACTCGGTCTCCCATGTGGCCTCCTTAACAGGACGATGCTTCCATTGAACCTTAACACAAGCTATTTTTTTAGACCTCAACTTGCAAACCTGTCTATCTAGATTCTCATCAAGAAACACAGAATCCCAACGAACAATATAAGACCCGTCTGAATGATACCTATTCATCATAGAAACATGGAAAACTGGATGAACACTTGACAGGCCTAGTGGAAAGGCTAACTCATAAGCAACGTCACCCATACGATGGAGAATCTCAAATGGACCAATATACCTCGGGCTCAACTTGCCCCTCTTCCCAAACCTCATAACACCCTTTATGGGTGAAATCTTCAGAAGAACTTGCTCACCCTCCATAAACTTTAGATCCCGGACTTTGAATCCGTACACATCTTTTGTTGATTCTAAGCTGCCAGAAACTTTTCCTGAATACGCTTCACCTTGTCGAAAGACTCTCTAAGCAAATCTGTACCCTAAGGTCGAACCTCAAAAGCATCAAACCATCCAATAGGAGAACGACACCTCCTACCATATGAAGCCTTAAACGACATTATATCAATACTCGCATCGTAGCATTGTTTTACGCGAACTCTGCCAAGGGTAAGATCTGGTCCTAATGACCACAAAAATCAATAACACATGTTCTCAACATATTGTCGAGCACCTAGATAGTTCGCTCAGACTGACCATCAATCTGTGGATGAAATACAGTGCTAAGGCCTAACTGAGTACCTAAATCTTCTTGCAACATCCTTCAAAACTAAGAGTAAACTGCGTCCCTCGATTAGAAATGAGGGAAATAGAAACCCCATGCAATCGCACTCTCTCTCAGATATAAATCCCGACTAACTTCTCTGCATTATAAGTAATCTGAACTGGGATGAAATGAGTAGACTTAGTAAATCGATCAATAATAACCCAAACTAAATCAAGCTTTCCTAGGCCTTCAGAAGACCCATAACAAAATCTATGAAAATCCGCTCCTACTTCCACCCTGGAATGGGCATCCTCTAAAGCACCCCACCAGGTCTTTGGTGCTCATACTTGACTTGTTGGGAATTCCCACACTGAGCGACGAAATCTGCAATATCTCTCTGCATTCAACGTCACCAGTACTGCTGCCTCAAATCACGATACATCTTAGTCGCCCCTAGATGAATAGAATACGTGGAGCTATTAGCCTCCTCCAACATCAATTGAATCAGATCACCCACACAAGAAGCGTACACACAAAGAGCTTACACATGTCCCTTGATCCTCAAAATCCCCTCAGCATCAAGCACGACCTCCTTGGCCTCACTTCTCAAAACCTTATCACGAATCTTACATAACTTAGCATCCTCAAACTGATAAGCTCTAATCTGCTCCAAGAGAGACGACCTCGCCTCAACACAAGCTAAAACTCTGCTAGGATCTGAAATATCAAGACTTACAAGACTGTTAGCCAGAGTCTGAACATCCATGGCTAAAGAATGTTCAGAAGCAACCAACCGAGCTAAACTGCCCATACTCACCGCTTTGCGACTCAAGGCATCAACTACCACATTAGCTTTACCTGGATGGTGAAGTATAGTGATATCATAATCCCTCAGAAGTTCCATCCATCTACACTGACTAGAACTGAGATCCCTCTGACTGAACACGTGCTGAAGGCTGCGATGATGGCTATACACCTCACAATGAACCCCATATAGATAATGCATCTAGATCTTCAACGCGAAGACTACCACTGCCAACTACAAATCATGAGTAGGGTAGTTCTTCTCATGGATATTCAATTGCCTAGAAGCATATGCAATGACCTTGCCCTCTTGCATCAACACAGTGGCCAAACCAACATGGGATGCATCACAATAAATTGAGAAATCCTTACCCTCCACGGGTAATGCCAAAATTGCACCTGTAGTCAACAGAGTCTTGAGCTTGTGAAAGTACTCCTCATAAGCATCGGATCATGAGAAAGGAACTTCTTTTTGAGTCAATCTGGTCAGGTGAGAAGTAATAAAAGCTAACCCTGTCACGAACCGACGGTAGTAATTGGCCAAACCTACGAAACTACGAATCTCAGTCACAGTAGTAGGCCTCGCCCAAAACAGCCTCAATCTTCTTGGGATCAACCATGATCCCATCCTTTGACATAACGTGGCCCAAGAATTTCATAGAATCAAGGCACAACTCACATTTTAAGAACTTGGCATAAAGCTCTTTCTCTCTCAGTAACCCAAGGACAACCCTCAAATGACGCTCATGGTCCTCTCTACTCTTCGAATACATTAATATATCATCGATGAATTATATGATGAAGGAATTCAAGTATGTCTTAAATAAGAAACTGGTCCCGTCATTCTCTGTAGCAGGTAGATTGTCCGCTACAACAGGCCCGCCACCGCAGTACCCATTCGCTGCCACGAGTCAGCCATAGCTGGCTAACAGCCGCTGCGGTGACTGTCCAAAATTCCATCACCATCGCCGTAGTGGACCAAGGCCTCAACACAGCGGGTCCGCTACAGAGCATCTGGTGCCGCTACGGCAAGCACCAGACACCAGAAAATCTTGGTTTTTCACTATCTCAATCCCGAAATCCGATAATCACCCAAGACCTCACAGATACAAATTAGACATGCATTCACACATAAAAACACTCTACGGACTAACTCGCGGTCTCGAAATTCCCAATAGAGGTCTGTTTGACCAGATCAATACCGAAGGGACAAATACTAACTTTCCAACCAATAACCGAAGATGCTACCAAGTGCCTTAGGAACCGAATCGAGCATCTCACTAAGTCAAAATCGACCATCTGGACCACTCAAAATCAACATATTTTTGAAAAAGGTCCATTTATCTAAAAGTCAACTATTGGTCAAATGTTTTTCACTTTAAGGCTTAAGTTCGCAAAAGACATCATAAACCTTGCCCGATCAGCTCGAGAATCGTACCACCCATCCCCACAGGTCAAAAGTACTAGAATGACAAAATGGGTCATTACAGAGGATTATAATTAATAAGACTAATGGAAGTTTGTTGATTTTTCCCACCATAGTTTCAATGCCTTTTTTTTTCTTTTCTGTTCTCTCAAACATAACATATATTGATTTTTCTTTGTTATTGAACTATGAAACTTTTAATATTAAGCAAATATTTTACTTTCTATTAACATGAATGTTTGTATTTAGATGATTCATTGGTCATAGTCTTTCTGTTGCACAATAAATTTTCTATTTCTAGTCACTAAACAAAAATAAAGAGGAAAGCTTTAAGAGGGTGATACAGAATTAGATATCTAAAGAACAGAATGGAAACGATAAGAAAAAGGAGCAAGAAGGCTCTTTCGAGGAGGAACCGCTTGAAAAACAACAAGAAAAAGAAGAAGACATCAACGGTATTTAAGAAATTTAACATTTCACAATTGGCATATATTAATTCTTTTGAATTATTTTGTTGTGGGGATGGAGACAAATCCTAAAATTTTAAATCAGTGGATTCAAATAATTAATTATTGTTTGTATGTGTCCTTTCTCTCAGTTTGTTTTGCATGATTTTCAAGTGTGTTCGTGATTAATATTAATACGAGTAATAATAGTCTTCTTGATAATATCGATCATACTCTGAAGGACAACAACGCCAATAGTCACTTGAAACTTGTTATCTACTGCCTGCCGCTTGAAGGAAGGGATACCAAGGAGCACAAAATTTCAATCCATTGATAACATAAATAGGGTAAATCAAACTATATTGAAAATTTTTTCAGTATGTTGATCTTATATACACTTATTTTAATTAGCTCATCAAGTTTTCCTTTATTTTACAGTGTGCGAATAGGCTCTCATCACTTGAAGAGGAACATAATTAGAGTCACCCAAGTACTTTAGAAAATCATAAATTTGAAGTGCACAATGAAGGTAAAACAAGAAAGGATCAAGTGAACACTTTCGAGGAGACACTGGCTAACAAACAAAAGAAAAAAATTGTTCATGGTACATAGTTAATTAATTAATTTAAACATCTCACAATTTTTATTTGATTATGCCTGATTTGCAGGTGAGTTTGAGAGACTTGGAGAAGATATCCAGGCAGATAATCTTAGTCATACCTTAATGGACGATAACATTGATAATATATCGAATTTTTCGACGAAAGACAAAAAAGATGAAGACTACCATTTAAATAACAGAACATCAAAGAGAACAATATTTAATTCCCTTATTGAGGTAATTAATTAATTGTGACTTATGTCTATTTACTTAACCGGAAATATTTTAATTTGCTTTTCACCTTTGAACCTATTAATTTTGAGTGAAAGATTTTACTTTCCCTAGCATGAATTTTTCATTGAGCTTTCTAATAGTATTCCACAATAAATTTTTCTATCTTCAATCATTAATAAGAAAACAAAGTGAACTTATAGGTGATACGTAACGAGATATTTGAAGAACACAAGGGAAGTAAAACAAGAAAGGACCAGGAGGACTCTATCAAAGAGGAACTACTTGACTACCAACAATAGATACAAAAATACATTACCGGTACTTAAAGAACTTACATCTTAATAGTGACACTTAAGTTAATTTTTTTTTTTGTAATGACCCGTTAGGCCATTTTAGCTTCCTTTTTTTGTCTATTTTTCCCTTTTTAATCATTTCCCTAGTTTCTTTCGAGTATATTTGACTTGTGGGGAAGGGTGGCGTGATTCCTAAGGTAATTGGATGTGTTTTGGATGAGAAAATGGAAAATTTGGAAATCCTAAAGTGTTGGGTTGACTAAAGTTAATATCGGGGGTAAACGCATCTTTTTGAGAAATCCATCGATTCCATTAGTTCTGGAAGGTCAGTTATAGGTTGGTTGAGTAGTTGGTTCGGGTCCTGAGGGTCTCGGTAGTATTTTGGTCTTTTGGTTGGAAAGTGGGTTTTGGGGCGTTCGGGAATGACCGAGTCAAAACAACCTCTCTTGAAAATTCCGAGTGTGCAAGTGAGTTTGTAGCGTACTTTTATGTAAGGTTGCATGTTTGGTTTGTATTCGGGAGGTTCCGGATAAGTCTCGAGATTTCAAGTTGAGTTAGTGAAAAACCATAAAATCTGGTTTCAGGTGGTTCTGGTATCATTATTCGCCACCACGTCGCCACGTGGTGCTGACTTTCTATTCATCGCAGTTGCATGGTGTTGAACGGGATCACGATACTTGTTTTCTCTGCGTCCTTGCGATTGCGTAGGTAAGTCCCGCAATTGTGATTAAGAGTTAACTAGCAGTGACTTAAAATCCCAAGTCGTGATTTGACTCCTCATTCACTAAAATATAATTTGGAAGCTTATTTTGGGAAGAAATTGGGAGATCTAGCGAGGGTCTTGAATTGGGTAAGATTCTAATCCTTCTCTTATGATTATTCCATAGATTAACAAGGTTTTTCACACTAAGAAGAGAGTAAATTTGGGAATTTGAAACCCTAAGCTTGAACTTAGAAATTCTTCTATTAAGCTTGGAATCATGGATGTTTTGGATTGAATTTTGGTATATAGACTCTTTAAATCATGGTAAGCTAATTTTGGGTTGAATTTCTTATTTCGCCCTTCATGGCTCGGAATCCTATTTTGAGTGACTTTTTGGGGTTGGATTTAGAGTATGCTAATATGGGTATCAATGGATTCGTATAACTTCCCAGAATACTAATTAGACCTTATTGAACTGTTTTTTCCAATAAAAGTATGAATTTGACCTTTAGGGTTTAGAACGGGGTTTTGGGTTGACTTTTAAGACCAAATCTATTCTATGGCAATATGGGTATCGAATGACTTGTATTCTTATATATAATCTTTTTTTGACAGATTGGGATCATTTGGAGGTGATACGGAAAGGCAAGGCTCTGCAGTGATTTTCGGACTTCTATTCTAGGAAGGTTGAGACTAAATCATTAACTTAAGCATTATGGTTGCTTAATAATTGAACTAATAAGAGGGATAAAGGGGTAATTAAAAGGCGTTTCCAATACTTGTGAGGTGACCAACACTTGTATCGAATACTGGTATTCATGTTAAGGGTATTTGATACTTTCAATTGTATAGTCTGGTCTGAATGCCATGCTTTGGGCATTAGCTGGTAGTGTAGAATGATAGCGTCTGTGATTGGGATATAAGGTCCCTTATATACCTATTTATGTGCTTATTATTTGTCTTATTTTTATCATGTTCTTCTCATCACTCCTAATACTCGTTCAAAAGTGGAAAAAAACTAAAGATTGTTTCTCTATTGCCTAACATTGGTTGCTCATCTTGCGACATGTTTTATTCATACCTATCATGGTATCTCATACATATTGATGGTACTGATGATGTTTTCAAAGGGAAATGATTTCGGACGGAGTGATGATGATATTTGAGACCAATAGGTAATGTGGGACCAATGGGCCAAGTGTCAAGATTTGAAAACCTAAAATGGCCAGACCTAATGCAATCTGGGAGATCTAAGAATGTCAGGTTGGTATATGGAACCCGCGGGTCCCCCATGGGTCACGATTCGTCAATGTTCAAATGTGTGCCTACCAGGTGGTGATTACAGGCCTTGCATTGCATTTGTTGTTCATATCATGATATTCATCTTATTCAATTTGGTTGTTGTTATGGATTGCTTTGAGTTGACTTGTTTGACTTGTCTTAGTTGTTGTTGGGAACCTGTTGGACTGGTGGCTTAGAAGCTTTACTTATGTTATGACTTGAGGTTTAGTTAGATATTCTGTTTTATATTATTACTGTGATTCTAATAGCGGCTAAGTGCAGAAGTAGTAATTTTAGGCCAACCCTCGTCTTTGTTTCTGTAAGGGTCGGTCGACGATGTTGTTGAGTACCCGTTGGTCTTTTTACTTACACTACACTTACTGCACTCTTTTCATATACATATTGGGTGCTTAGTACTCGCGGTCTGTCAGACTATCCCGTTGCTTGTTGAGGGGGCTATTTCAGAGAGTCGAGTTGAGCTACTTGCTGATCCGTAGAACCGGATCTCTCTGTCTATCCTTCCTTTACCTGTCCTTTATTTTCAGACAGTGTATTCAGTACTAAATTCAAACTTGTAATCCTATTTTAGATGTTCTTGTACTAGTGACACCAGATTTTGGGGTTGTAACACTTTATGATGTTTTATAATGACTTATTAAGACTTTAAAATGACTTGTATGCTTCTTTTCTGCATTAAATTTCCTTACTATTATTTTTGATGGGTTGTGGATGGCTTGCTAACTTGGTGGGAGTTAGTGACTTCACGGCCTATTAATTTGGGTCGTGACAAATTGTATCAGAGTTTTAGGTTAATTGGTCTCACAAGTACAAGAACAATGTCTAGTAGAGTCTAAAGGATCATTACGATGAGCTCTGTACCTATCTTCGGGAGGTTATAGGACATCTAGGAGAACTCTTACCTTTTATTCCTTATTAACCGCAGTCGACGATCCGGAGCCTACACTCGCACCCACTACCCTAATAGCTTATGGGAGAGGTAGGGGACTCAATATGGGGTGAGATAGAGAGAGAGCCCATATTGCTAAACCCGCCAGAGGTCGCGCACCAATTGTTGCGCAGGCCTATGCTAGGAATGTCGTTCCGGACCCGGAGAAGATTCCAAAGGATGAGCCAGTTCAAGCAGCTGAGGTGGACTAGCATAGGCACAAGCCGGATCCATTTCTACCCCAGTTATCCAGGACGCCTTGGTGCACATTATGAGCTTCTTTGAGGGTATGGCCGAGATAGGTGGACTACCGATTACTCCAGAAGGTTCTCAGGCTTGAGTGGGAGCTCAGACCCCCGAGCAGGTTTCTACAGGATTTAGGACCCCAGGGATACAGCCAGCTGCTGTTGTGGCGCATAGGTTTGAGAAGATGAAGCCACCGCAATATGATGGGCGTCTTGATGATAATGCCTATGAGTTCTTGGTCAGTTGCCCCAGCGTTTGCACTATTTGGGGTTGGCTGAGTCCACTAGAGTAGATTTTATGGCGATGCATATGGTTGGCCCCGCCAAGCAGTGGTGGAGGGTTTTTACTGAGACTAGACTAGCTGGGTCACCTCCACTTACTTAGGCCGAGTTCTCTTGTGTGTGTCTAGAGAAGTGGGTTCCTCGAAGTTTGAGGAATGAGAGAAGGGAGCAGTTCTATAGGTTGGAGCAGCACGAGATGTCTGTGACAGGTTTGAGATGGTGTTTCACTTGTTGTCTAACCATGCGTTGACCGTTCTACCTGATGAGACTGAGAGGATCAGGAAGTTCATCAAGGGTTTGTCGTATCACTTTTGAGTTGTAGCGACTTATATGGCATCTACGGGAGGTATATTTCAGCAAGTTGTGGATGACACTAGGAACGTTGAGTCTATCAAGTGTGATGAGTTTGGAAATAGATCGAGCAAGAAGCCCCACAGCTTTGGCAGTTATGGATGTACCTCATCTGGGGGTTGGGGTAAGCATGGTAGGGTTTATCATCCCTAATTTGGCAGGCCAGTTCAGGCGGCGATGTAGGCTTCGACATGTGCTTCTTCAGATCATAGTGCTCATGGTTCAATTTATGATTCGCAAGGTTTGTATTAGCAACGTAGAGGGCTAGGAGGTCATTGGGGCTATTCTTGTTTGTCTCAGCAGCTCGTGGCTCAGTGACGTTTTTTTGAGTGTAGGGAGTGAGAGCATTTCTCCAGAGAGTATCCCATACTTAGAGAGAGTGGCCCGTACTCAGGTTGCTGCACTTAGATCAGCGGCATAGCCGGCTAGAGGCGGTGCACAGAGTAGTACAAGTGGTTCTCATTATAGTAGATGTGGTATTCAGACCGTCCGTGGTGGTGGTCGCGGAGGTTCTCTGGCTGAGAGTGGTCGTACTCATTGCTATGCATTTTTGAGTAGCCTAGAGGTAGAGGCTTCTAATGCAGTCATTACAGGTATTGTCTCAGTTTGTTACCAATCAGCTATGGCATTATTTGATCCAGGCTCTACATACTCCTAAGTGTGTACTTATTTTGGTTCGAGTTTAGATTTGATGTGTGAGTCGCTTCACTTTCTTATTAGTGTGTCTACACCTGTTGGGGAGTCATTAATGGTGGATCGGGTGTACCAATCCTATCTTGTGACTTTGTTGGGGTATGACATTTGGGTTGACTTGATGATCTTAGACATAGTATATTTTGACGTTATTCTTGGAATGAGTTGGTTGTCTCCACATCACGCGATCTTGGATTGTCATGCCAAGACGATTACCTAGCTATGCCGGGCATCCCTAGATTGGAGTGGAAGGGTGACATTAGTCGTGAACTAAAGAAGGTAATATCGTTCCTTAAGGCTCAATGAATGGTCTAGAAGGGGTGTTTGGCATATTTGGCCTATGTTAGGG
Source organism: Lycium barbarum (assembly GCF_019175385.1). NCBI lineage: Eukaryota > Viridiplantae > Streptophyta > Magnoliopsida > Solanales > Solanaceae > Lycium > Lycium barbarum. The sequence continues at coordinate 23,250,225 of NC_083338.1, forward strand.
ATACAAGTGCTTATATTCCTCTACTTGAGTCAGTAAATGTAGTGTTGGAGTTTCCTGAGTTATTTCTGACAGATTTATCGGGTGTTCCCTCGGATCATGCCATTGATTTTTGCACTGACTTAGAGCCAGGAACCATGCCCATTTCTCTTCCACCATATCGGATGGCGCCGGCAGAATTAGAAGAGTTGAAGAAGAAAATACAAGAAATGTTGAGCAAAGAATGTATTCGACCGAGTGTTTCTCCTTGGGGTGCTCCGGTGTCATTTGTAAATAAAAAGGATGGGTCTATGAGAATGTGCATTGACTATCCACAGTTGAAAAAAGTTACCATTAAGAAAAAGTACCCTATTCTACGGATTGACGATTTATTTGACCAGTTTCAGGGTGCTTCGATTTTCTACAATATTGATTTGAGGTCTGCTTATCACAACCTGAAGATCAAGGTAGAGGACACTCCTAAGACAGCTTTGAGGGCCCGTTATAGACATTATGAGTTTGTAGTTATGCCATTTCGGTTGACCAATGCCCCCGCAACCTTTATGGACTTGATGAATGGTGTCTTCAGACTGTACCTGGACTCCTCCATGATTGTATACTTAAATAATATTCTGATATACTCTCGCAGTAGAGCGGACCACGTGCGACATTTGAGGATTGTGCTTGAGATATTGAAGGAGCAAAATCTTTATGCTAAGTTCTCAAAGTGTGAGTTTTGGTTAGATTCTGTAGCATTTTTTGGTCATGCGGTGACCAAGGACGAAATTATGGTGGATCCTAAAAAGATTGAGGCGGTTCGTGATTGGGTCGGGCCTACTTCAGTTACAGAGATTCGGAGTTTTGTTGGACTTTCTAGTTATTATTGGCGCTTCGTGGAGGGATTTTCAGCTATAGTGTTCCCTTTGACTAGATTGACTCAGAAAATGTACCTTTCTATGGTCGGAAGAGTGTGAGGCGAACTTTCTAATGCTCAAGACCTTATTGACCACAACTCGTATTTTGATTCTTCCTGTGGAATGAGAGGGTTTTACTGTGTACTATGATGCTTTCTTGTGTTTTGATGCAAAAAGGGAAAGTGATAGCCTATGATTCTAGGCAATTGAAGGTGCACAAGAAGAACTACCCCACTCATGATTTGGAGTTGGCAGCGGTAGTATTTTCATTGAAGATTTGGAGGCATTACTTATATGGTGTGCATAATGAGGTGTTTACTTATCATAAGAGTCTTCAGCACATTTTCAATCAGAGGGATTTTAAGTTGAGGCAGCGAAGGTGGTTAGAAATGCATAAGGATTATGATATGCTGATTCTTTATCATCTGGGAAAGGCCAATGTAGTGTCAGATACCCTGAGGCGTAAGTTGGTAAGTATAGGTAACCTAGCATGTCTATAGGTTGGGGAGCGACCTTTGGCTATGGATTTTCAGTCGTTGGCCAATAGATTGGTGAGACTTGATATTTCGGAACCTAGCAAGGTTTTGTCTTGTGTGGAGGCACAATCTTTCTTATTGGAGAAGATTAGAGCCTAACAGTTTGATGATCCAAAGTTGTTGAAAATCCGAGATACAGTGTTGAAGGGAAGGACGAGAGAGGAAATTATTGATAATGAGGGGATTTTAAGGATCAAGGATCATGTATGTATTCCTCGAGTAGGTGATTTGACTAGATTGATTATGGAGGATGCTCAAAGTTTGAGGTACTATATTCATCCAGGATGCACAAAGATGTATTGTGATTTGAAGCAACATTATTGGTGGTGAAGTATGAAGAGAGCCATTGCAGGATTTGTGACTAAGTGTTTGAATTGTCAATAAGTGAAGTATGAGCATTAAAGCTGGGTGGAATTACTCAGAGGACGCCTATACTTGAGTAGAAATGGGAGAGGACTGCCATGGACTTCGTGGTAGGGTAACCACATATCTTCGGGAAATTTGATGCTATTTGGGTGATTGTGGATCGTTTGACAAAGTCAGCTCATTTTGTGCCAGTTTAGACTACTTATAATTTGGAGAAGTTGGCTAGGATCTACATCCGAGAGGTAGTTTGATTGTATGGAGTACCTATTTCCATCATTTTAGATCGAGGCACTCAGGTTACGTCTCATTTCTGGCAGACATTGCAGAAGGAGTTGGGTACCAGAGTTGAGCTTAGCATAACATTTCACCCTCAAACCGATGGACAGTCTGAGTGTACCACTCAAGTCCTTGAGGATATGTCGCAGGCCTGTGTTATTAATTTTGATTGTCATTGGGACCTGTTCTTGGCCTTGGCAGAATTTGCTTACAACAATAGTTACCATTTCAGCATTGAGATGATACCATTTGAGGCATTGTATGGTAGAAGATATCGATCTCCTGTTGGTTGGTTCAATACTTTTGAGATGAGGCCTTGGAGTATATATTTGATTTGTGATTCTTTAGACAAGGTCAAGTTGATTCAGGAGAGACTTCTGACAGCTCAGAGTAGATAGAAGAGTTATGCGGATCAGAAGGTTCGTGACTTAGAGTTCATGATGGGTGAGCGGCTATTGCTGAAGGTTTCACCCATGAAGGATGTGATGAGGGGTGGGAAGAAGGGAAAGTTGAGCCCTAGGTATATTGGTCTGTTTGAGATCGTTCAACGTATTGGTGAGGTAGCCTACGAGTTGGCTATGCCTCCGGGGTTGTCCGGTGTTCATCCTGTGTTTCATATCTCCATGCTCAAGAAGTACCATTCTAACAGTTCTCATATGATGTAGTGGGATTCAGTGTTGCTTGATCAGAACCTGACTTATGAGGAAGAGTCAATTGCCATTTTAGATAGACAGATTCGGAAGTTAAGATCTAAGGAAATTGCTTTAGTGAATGTTCAATGGAGGCATCGTCCGGTTGATGAGGCTACTTGGAAGACCGAGACAGATATGCGGATTCGATATCCCCACCTTTTTACCAATTCAAGTGCTTCTTCTTTCTTTCATGTTCAAGGATGAACTTGTGTTTAAGTGGTGGATGATGTAACGACCTATTAGGTCATTTTAACTTTTTTTATTTTGTCTATTTTCCAATTTTTAACCTTTTCCCCAATTCCTTTCGAGTATATTTGACTTGTGCGGAAGAGTGGTACGATTCTTGAGGCAATCAGATGTGTTTTGGTTGAGAAAAAATGAAAAATATGGAAATCCTTAGGTGTTTGGTTGACTGAAGTCAACATCTGGGGTAAACGCATCTTTTTGATAATTTCGTCTATTCCATTAGTTGCGAAAGGTCGATTATAGGTTGGTTGAGCAGTTGGTTCGATTCCCGAGGGTCTCGTGGCATTTAGGTCTTTTGGTTGAAAATTTTATTTTTGGGCTTTCGGGGTTGACCGAGTCAAAATGATCTCTTTTGGAAATTTCGAGTCCAAGAATGGGTTTGTAGCGTGTTTTTATGTAAGGTTTCACATTTGATTTGTATTCGGGAGGTTCCAGACGAGTCTCTGGATTTCGGGTTGAGTTAGAAAAAACCAGAAAATCTGGTTTCAGCTGGTTCGGGTGTCGTTATTGCTATCGCAACGACATGTGGCATGATAGCATGGTTCTGACTTTCTATTCATCACGAGTGTGTGGTGTTGACAGCGATCACGATGCTTATTTTCTCCGTGTCCCGCGATAGCAATTAAGAGTTAACTGGGCAATGTCTTAAAACCCCAAATTCGTGATTTGGCTCCTCATTCACTAAAATATATTTTGGAAGCTCGTTTTGGGATGAAATTGGGAGATTTGGCAAGGGTTATCAATTTGGTAAGATTCTAACCCTTCTCTTATGATTATTCCATAGATTAATAAGGTTTTTCATTCTAAGATTCTTAAACTAAGAGAGTTAATTTGGGAATTTGAAACCGTAGGCTTGAACTCAGAAATTCTTCTATTAAGCCTGGAATCATGGATGTTCTGGACTGAATTTTGGTATATAGACTCTATAAATCATGGGTAAGCTAATTGTGGGTTGAATTTCCTATTTTGCCCTTCGTGTCTCGAAATCCTATTTTGGGTGACTTTTTGGGGTTGGATTTAAAGTATGCTAATATGGGTATCAATGGATTTGTATAACTTCCTAGAATACTAATTAGACCTTGTTGAACTATTTTTCTAATAAAAGTACGGATTTGACCTTTGGCGTTTAGAACAAGGTTTTTGGTTGACTTTTTAGACCCAAATCTATTCTACAATAGGGGTATCGAATTACTCATATTCTTAGGTATAATCTGTATTTTGACATATCGGGATAGTTCGGAGAAGATACGGAGTAGGCAAGGCTCTGCAATGATTTCAGACTTCTATTCCAGGCATGTTGAGACTGAAACCTTAGCTTCAGCATTATGGTTGCTTAATAATTGAACTAATTAGAGGGATAACGGGGTAATGAAAAGGGGGTTCAGATACTTTTGAGGTGACGAGCACTTGTATCGGATATCGGTATTCATGTTAAGGGTATTTGTGTACTTTCAATTATATAATCTGGTTTGAATACCATGGTTTGGGCATTAGCTGTTAGCGTAGAATGATAGTGTCTGTATTTGGGATATGAGGTCCCTTATATACATGTTTCTGTGCTTATTATCTATCTTATTGTGATCATGTGATTCTCATCACTCCTAATACTCGTTTAAAAGTGGAAAAAAACTAAAGATTGATTCTTTATTTCCTAGCATTGGTTGCTTATCTTGCGGCCTATTTTATTCATATTTATCATGATATCCCATATGCATTGATGGTATAGATGAAGGGCCCAACAGGAAATGATTTCGGAATGAGTGATCATGATATTTGAGAGAGATTTGGTATGTGACAGGTAATGTTGGCCCAAACGGCAAAGTGTTATGATTTGGAAGCCTATAATGGCTAGACCCGATGCAATCTGGGAGATCTAAGATTTCCGGGTTGGTATATGGACCTCGCAAGTCCTCCATGGGTCACGATTCATTAATCCTCGAACGTGTGTGTACCAGGGGATGATTACAGGACTTGCATTGCATTTGGACTTCATATCATGATATGCATCTTATGTAGTTTGGTTGTTGCTATGGATTGCTTTGAGTTGACTTGTTTGATTTGCCTTAGTTGTTATTGGAAACCTATTAGACTAGTGATTTAGAAGCTTCACATAGTTTATGACTTAAGGTTTAGATTGATATTGTGTTTATTATTATTACTATGATTCTAATAGCGGCTAAGTGTAGAAGTCGTAATTGTAGGCCAAGCTTCGTCTCGGTTTTCGTTAGGATCGGTCGATGATGTTGTTGAGTACCTGTTGATATTTGTACTCACGCTACACTTGTTGCACTCTTTTTGTGTGCAGATTCGGTGCCTAGTAAGCGTTCCGCACGACTATCCAGGTGCTCGTTGAGGGGCCCATTCCGGAGAGTCGGGGTTAGCTACTTGCCTATCCATAGCACAAGATCTCTCCATCTATCTTTACTTTTCCTGTCCTTTATTTTTAGACAGTGTAGTCAGTACTAAATTCAGACTTGTGATCCTATTTTAGAAGTTCTTGTACTAGTAACACCAGATTTTGGGAGTTGTAACATTTTATCATGTTTTAAGACTAATGATTTATTAAGACTTTAAAATTACTTGTATACTTCTTTTCCGCATTAAATTTCCTTACTATTGTTTTTAACATGTTGTGGATGGCTTGCTAACTTGGTAGGAGTTAGTGCCTTCACGGCCTATTAATTTGGGTCGTGACACTTTTGGATGGGAAAGTACATGTGGGTTCTAAAATTTAAATTCGTAAGTACAAAGTATTGCCATTCTCATTTCCCATATGTGCCACGAAAAAGAACGAGAATTTTTTCTAGGATTGAAACTCTTCACCTAAATGGCATGGCGGAGTTTTGGCCTAAAGTGAATAAAGGCATTGGATTGCATCTCAAATATAATTTTTCAATTATTAATTTGTTAAATGTGTGTCATACCCTCTCATTTAATTATGCATGATTTTAAGGTGAGCATGAGCTCAACAGTGTCACAAGTGAAGATAGTGTCTTGGATAATTTTGATCGTGCTTTAAACAATGATGACACCAATTATGGCTCAAAACTTTTTGTAGGAGACGAAAATGACGGAAACTATCGTATCACGCAAGGAATACCGAGAAGCAGAAAATTTTGTTCCATGATTAACCTCTATAAGGTAATTCACATATCTGCACGTTTATTTTCTTACGTTAACATTAAGCATTGTTCAACAACAAGTTGTTCCTTCTTCTTTTAACGCTTAGATATTTGACAAAAAAAAAATGAAATTCTAAAACTTTTGATTATCTCAATATGTTTTCTTGCATTTTACAATGTGCTAACAGACTTTATGTAACAACTCGTTAGGTCGTTTTAACACCTTTTGACCTTTCCTTTAGCTCCATTATGATATATTTGACTTATGGGGATGGGTGGCGCAATTCTTGAGGCTATCGTATGTGATTTGAGTGAGAAATGAGAGTTTTTGCATTTTATATGTGTTGACTAAAGTCAACATCAAGGGAAATTGTGTCATTTTGAAAATTTTGTTGGTTCCATTAGTTCTGCAACGTCGAATATAGGCTGGTTGTGTATTTGGTTCAGTTCCCAAGGGTCTTAAGGGCATTTTGGTCATTTAGTTAGAAAGATAATTTTGGCTGTTCGGGGTTGACTTTGTCAGCGAGACCTCTTTTGGGAATTTCAAGGGCGTAGGTGAGTTTGTAGCACGTTTTTACATGTGTATGCATATTTGGTTTGTATCAAGAAGGTTATGGGAGAGTCTAGGGATTTCGGGGTGTGAGAGTCAAAAAACATATTTTGCTGGTTCATGTGTATGCATAGGCGCGAAGTTGGTTCCGCCCCTGCGGATGTGCTCCAGCGAGAGGAGGCCCGTAGGAGCCAGGATTTGTTAACTTAGCCTTGGTTCGCTTATGCGAAGATTCTTCCACAGAAGCAAGATCGCTGTTGCGAAGGAAGTCCCGCAGCAGCGAACTGAGATATTTTGTATGGGTTGCGCCTCTGCGAGATATTGTCCGCCAATGTGAGTGTGCAGGTGCGCGAATCGCTGAACAAAATGTGTTTCTTTATGTCTTCTTTCTTTAGACTTTCATTTCAAAACCCTTAAGTTTCAGAACGAATTTGGAGGAGATTGAAGAAATTTCAAGGAGAAACCATTGGGTAAGTCCTCTTAACTTGGTATTTTGATTATTCCTATGATTTAGACCAATAATCCATGCTTAGAATGTTTAGATTGAAGAGGAAATTGAGGGTTTTGGACCCTAACCTAAGAATTGGGGGTTTTGGTAATTGAGCATGAATTAGTGATTATTAACGGATGGGTTTGGGTTTATGTGTTACATTAACTATGAGGAACATGATTCTTGGTTCAATTTACTATTTTGCCCTTTGGGTTTGGAATCCTAATTTTCGGGCTTAATTTACGTTTGGATTAAAGAATGCTATAAGGTAATATGGGAGTTGTTTGTCTCGTATTCTTACTCTTAATATGTATTTCACCAGATTGGATCGTTCGGAAGCTCTACGGAAGGGCAAGGCTCTGCTGTGATTTGGCTGGACTTCTTACTAGACATGTTGAGACTGTAAACTCTAACTTATGCATTATGGTTGATAAATCGGACTCAATAAAAGGGTGTGACGGGGATAATAATGGGGGTCTCAATACTCATGAGGTGACGAGGACTTGTATTGGCTACAAGTGACATGTTATGGGAACTTGTGCAATTTAAAGTGTATAGTTGGTCTGAATGACATGTTTTGGGCACTAGCTGTTACATAGTATGATTCTATGGATCTGTGAGTTGGGTATAAAGCCCGTATTTTCTGTTTCTTTAATTGTGTGTCTGTCTTGTTTGTTATGTGTGGTACTCATCACTCCTAAATGCTCGTCAAAAAGTGGAAAAGAAGCTAAAATAATCACTTTATTGCTTAATCGGCTAAAGACAGGCCTTTACATCTTATAACGAACAAAGATGAGATCTTTTACTGTATTTACTGGCTTCTTGTTATTGTGCGTGTCATAATCATACCTCATTTGGTATCTCATGCATTATATTATTTGAGGATACATATGTGGGTCCGAGGGGAAATGTTTCCGGACGGAGTGATGATGATACCTTGAGACAGAACCTAATTGTGTATAAGAGGTTAAAGGTGGAACCTTTGTGATTATGAGAACTTGAATAGGGGAATCTTATGTGTATTACTACTTTTTATTGTGATGCATGTCATATCCATGCTTATTATATCTCTCATGCATACTTATCATGCAAGATATTAACAGTTCATATTTGTTGTGATGAAAGCAGTTGGATGAATCACATACATTCTAATTTGGGTGTGTTTGGTATGAAGGAAAATGTTCTCTGCGGAAAATGTTTTCTTAGAAAATTAGTTTCTTGCTTATTTTGTGTTGTTTGTTAAGTAAGCAGAAATAATTGTCTCAAAATCATTTCATATTAATATAGGCAAACACTATGGGGGTTGGGGGTGAAGGTTAGGATTGTGGAGGATGGTGGAAATGGGGGCTACAAAGAGGTGGGGGTTGAGGTGGGGTGTGTTGGAAAGTGGGAAGGAGACAATTAATGTGGAATGTCACTTATTAAACTTGTTTTGCCTAGTTTCATTATGGAATTCATTTTTCTCATTTTTCAGAAACTTATTTTTCTAAAGAAAATATTTTTTTAAAATTTTGACGAACCAAACATGGAAAAATTGGAAAATATTTTCCTCGATACCAAACACACCCTAGGAGTCTTTTCTTTTTCAAGAATATGTTGCTCGTATAGAATTTAGCTTTTGACTATCTATTCTCCTACTGTCAGTTTTGTAATTAGTCATCCTTTTAGGTGATTAATTTGTTGCGATATATATATATATATATATATATATATATTTGGTGAAAGCAACATGATGAATTGCATATATTCTAGTTTGGGATTGTGATTGAATTATAAATGTATACTCGTTGCTGGTTAAAATGCTCTCTCTCTCTGATCTTGAGAAGCTTGCACATGCAAGCAATGGCTGACTAGTATTCCTGCCATGACTAGAGGAAAATGATAGCAGTCTCAGCTATGTTCTTATGAATTCCTTTAATATGTTCAGTTAATCAACCTTATTGTACAACAGAAGAACTTGAATCTTTTTCTTTACTTGCCTTTGCCATGCTTTCATAGAGGTACCTATTTTGGGAAAAAAGCTTTTTGCCTTAAAAGTTTTCTAGATGCATTTCTCTTTTTCACATTCTATGTACTTCATAAATAGTGTTAAGCTCTAAAACATTGTTGCTCAGACTCTAAAGGTCGACAGGTGCGTGTCACATCCTCCAAAAATTGTGCATTTTTGGAGGATCCGACATGGGTTCTACGACATTTTTTGGAGAGTCTAAACAACATAGGATGCCATGCAGACTGAACGCTTCCCCTTAATCTTAAGTGCTTTTGTCTAAGCACCAACGATTAAACGCATGTGTCTCAGTGACCGTGATCTATCTTAGGTGGGCACCCTAAAACCGTAATTGTAGATCGAAAAATGAATTATTAAGGTAGTTTTCATTAGTATATGCTAGTGATTAGGAAATATGGAAATATGAAATGGTATATTTAGAACTGAAAAACTAATTATGAGTTTGTTTGGAACTTCAAATAGCATCTTTCATCTTAAATAAAAAATTGAAATGGTTCTGAATCTAATTGACATGATATTTCCTTCATATGACCAGTCAATCATTGTAATCTCTGCGATTCATTTGTCCAATATATGTATTTTTATTAGCATTTCCTTTGTTTATATGGTATAGTTACTCTATGTCATGCATTAGATATGTGTATTATAGTTTTTCTTCATCTGCGCTTTTTATGCTTCAAGCCCCAACTGACCTTGGTGCTTTTCTATGTTTTCACCTTTGACATTTCTTATATTATTTCTATTTCTAATTTTTCGGAGTATGTAGACCAAGAATTAAAATACCTTCCTCTGTTATGATACCCATTGCTCAATTGGTGGTGTTGACTTATAAGCTGTTAGCCCCACATACGGAATGAAGGTCCACAGTTGACTACAAGAATCACACCAATCATATAGCAGAACATATAGTTGTTCAAAAGCAAATGATTAATAAGGCTACAGACCAGTGGTGCCAATTCAGGAATTTCATTGAAATCTATGAATTGTATCTGATACTTTCTGCATATAAATTGTAAGGTCGTTCTCTGTCTGTGTCATGCTATGTGCCTTTGTAGATATTTGTACACCTTCTGCAAATTCTTAGTGGTTGTTTTCTCTGTCATGACTGGATGTGGTAAATTCTCAGCTAATTATATTCTTAGTGAGATCATCTTAATTATGTGGCTAATCAAGCATGGTACTAGTATTTTATACTGCGATTATTTTACTAATGCGGCCAACAAAACGACCCCTTAGGTTGTTGCATCTAAAATAACTTTTGAGAGAATGTTGAGTTTTGGAATCATGACAGTCAAAATAAATCTTTTGGCCATGCAAAAGAGTTGCGAAATTAGCAACTAAATATAATGACATAACATATATCTAATGAAATTACTAAATTTCAAACTTCCACTTGTGCTGACGCTGACATTAGAACTTTATATGTTGGAGTTGATGTGTAATCAGTTAAGGCCTCCATTCATTCTAGTTCAGGTATTACTGTCAACTCTTGTCTAGAAGGGCATACGATCACTTTAGTTCCTACATGGGTGGGATTTCTTGCTATAAAAGGAGGAGGAACAGTAAGGTTGCTCCCATCTCCTTCAAGCATTTGAGTAACAACTTTGATGGAAGGTCAATATGTTGTATTCCATTGGATGCACCAAAGTCCTATAATAGCCAATTTCCTTACAATTATGATATCATCATCTTCCTCAATCCTGATTTTCAACTCTTCTCCTTGATTCAGCCGCTAAGGAATCCAATCGGGAAAGTTCAATTGGCTAGTATCAGCCTTTGCATCAAATTCTTTCTTCCCCCAACCATTTCAAGTAGCAATATCCCAAAGGTATAGACATCATATTTATGAGATGCTTTTCCGAACTTGCTTGATAACACTTCTGGTGCAATATAACTCATGGTTTTTAATCCCTTGAGCAAGGAGTTTTTCACGTAAACTGAGCATTGTTCAAGTTACAACCTATTGCAACATAGGAATTAAACTCTTAATTCCTCTCATTTACAAATACCCTATTTGTAAGAAAATATTGACTACCTCTAGCTAAGCAAACTAATACACCTTGCTTCACTTAGACAAATGTGCCACTCAAAAGGTTAAGTGGGGGAATAGCCCGCAAACACCTTCTGAGAATTTAAAATAATACACCTAGACTAACTCTAGCCTAGTGTACCTCTCAAAGGGACCCCTTGAGAATTTAAATCACAACAACTAACTCTAGCCAAAGTGTTAACACACTGTTTGAAAACAAGGATCAAGAAAATACCTAGAAAAAACCCTTCTCAAATGGATGTAGATTTACAATTTATAGAACAAGGAAACAAAGACTCAACAGCCTAAGGACTTAAAGCATTTTCAGTTCAGGGATCTGGTCCTTTGGCTTGTTGAGGCTTGTTCTTGAGAGCACCTTGATAGGGGTGGCGGCTGCACTTGAGAAAAGTATATCTTTTTTATTTGTAAGTGTTAGGTCAAAATAATCCCCACATGTTGTACTTGTATATATATGAGACCATTATAGAGAGCATGTGATAAATATGTGACCATGGATAGTGACTTCTCAAGGACCCTTACCCCCTCTTTGGATGGTAGTTTCCTGTGGTTTATTAATGTCTGGGTTTCTATGAAACCATGTTTATTTCCATTATTCTTAAAATTATGTGGTATGGTGTTATAAACTCATAGTTCGTTCCTTGGTTATATAACCATGAAAAGTTCCAATTTTGTAACCATGAATTTAGTGGTTTTTCCGTGGTTACGTATTTCATTTCTCGATTATACCCCACCCGCCACCATCTACCCCACCCCACTCTACCACTCACTCCCGCCCTAACACTCACCCCTACCTCACCTTCCATCTCACCCCACCCCCGCCCTACCACCCACCCCCACGCCCAACTACCTCACCCCTCTACCACCCACCCCAACCACTACTCACTGTCCCTAATTACCGCCCAACCCCACCCCACAACAACTCACCCCCACCCTCATCCTACAACCACCCACCCCCACCCACTGCCCCTCACCACCACCCAACCCCCCCACAAAGACTCACCCCCACCCTACCACCCACTACCCCCACCCTCATTCCACAACCACCCACCTCACACCACCCACCCCTTCCCCACCCCCACCCACTACCTACTTATTTTTAAAGTTCCTATTTTATTCTTAACCTGAGTTTTATTAATATCTATAAACTAATTTCTAATTAAGAGTTAAGGGTATTTTAGAAAACTTACAAGTTATTATACAGTACCATACAGTCAAACCAAACAATACAAATGTTATAACGATACAGTATATCCAAACATTGTGTTCATTAGTACAGTACAATACAATACAACACCATACGATACGATACCATACCATACTGTACATTAATGAACCACGGGAAACAACCATCCAAAGAGAGGCTTAGTTTCCATCATACATACAGCTGTGCTGCTGCACTTCTTCCTAAATAGTGCAGCAGCTTTACAGCTGTTAAGTACCGTGCAAATACTCTCATAGAACCTAATGGAGGACCTAGTCCTTGGATCGTTTGTCAATTATCAAAACTATGAAATGCTATAGCTCATCAATTTCCCCCTTTTTGATGATGACAAACTTATAAGTGATATTCCCCCTGTGGACCAAGGTTTCTTCTCTAAAGTAAGCTCAAGTGGGATGAACGATGTAGCTTTACCTTCAATCTTCATGTTGAACCATTTCGCAGCTATGAACACTTCCCCCTGAGAACATGTCCCTCAATAGCATTGCACCGTATCAAGACTAGGTATCCTTGCATAGTCTGATTTCAGCAAAAAGTAGAGCAATGAGAGCAGGTCACATTCTTCATCTTCTACAGCATTTAAAGAACATGTCATGCACATGTCGCTCATTGTTGGAAATGTCTTCCAGGCTCAAATCCCATGAAAGAGAATATGAGAATGTTAAACTACATCAGTTAATCTTATATTTTGAGACTAGGTTCCCCCTGTTGATTTGACCTTTAATAGTATGTGACCATTTTTACTTTTAAGAACAATTACCAATCTTCCATTTGGAAACCAATTTGGAATTTGGAAGCCAGGCTCCCCTTGACTTCCTTTTCTTATTGGACCAATGATAGTTTTCCTTTTGACTGCCTACATTCAAAGTATTTAGTATTCTTTTATAACATCTCTATATTTCCCCCTTTTGGCATCATCGAAAAAGGGACTATCAACTTCACAAGCAGAGATTGTCAGAAGCAACAATACATGAATCAAAGAAAAACATATACAGAGATTATAGCAGTCAATATAGGCATAAACATACATAATAAAGTCCCAAAACAAAAATTGTCAGTATCATAGTCCTAAAAAAAGGATTAGTAATAGAACAACAACAACAACAAGGTGATCTAGGACTTGATATAGCGAAGAGAGAGTCAATGGATGGCTGATTTGTTGGAGTTGAGAGCTACAATCAGCATGTCCACTCTAGAATCTGTTGCATGATGTGCAACCAATAGTTTTTCTTGGAGCTCCTCAACCTTTCTCCTTATTCTGGCATTATCTTCTCTTAGCTCATTATTCTCGGCCTTCAGCACTGTACTAGGACCATTTCCGTCTATTTTCAGATTTGCATTTTCAGTCTTTACCAGAGCATTTTCAACCTTCATCCTATCTATATTTGTTAGTGCTTTATCATTTGCCTCAATCAAACGTGAAATGGTAGAAGTACATCCCACTCCTCTTTTCGTAGGTATTATTTCACATTCTTCTAACGTACTCAGAGAAAACATCTATTTCTTGATTCCTTTAGGGACATTTCCCAGAGTATCCTTGAAGTGTTTAAACACTTTCATCAGTAAGAATCCATAGGGGAGCCCATGTACACCATCTTTAGTATTAACCACCTTCACCATGTGTTCGAACATAAGAGAGGGCAGACTGACTCTGTTCCCAGCATCCAAGATTTCCATAAGGACTAGGTCCTTCTTAGAAGCAATGAATCTTTCTATCACGACACAAACTAAAGGGCCATGACGGGCACCTAACTGTAATAGTCAAGTACCTCCTGACATACATTTGACATGAATATGAACATAGGTGGGCCGATAGGGCCATCATATGACTCATAATATCTCATAGGGAACATGCATATATCAACTGCTCTGAAAGACTCATCTGTGTGAAAATACTGAACATGCTATATGAGCTGATAAGGCTATCATAATTGACCGTAACGAAAAATGCAATTTCAAGTATGTACATCTTCTGACAATACATAGCTGTCTATAAGCTACTACTGAAAACATAACATAACGTGGCCGGGACAGGGCCCCGCCATACTCATAAACATATGCATGTACATATCTATATATGCATAAGACCATGCTGACTCCTAGCATCTTCTAAACAAACGGAATGCACCTACTTCACCCGCTGAGCTGACATCCTAATAGATGGATCACCAACCTGTATCTGCAGACCTGCGGGCATGAAACGCAGCCCCTCGAGCAATAGGGGAGTCAATATGAATAATGTACCGAGTATGTAAGGCAAAAGACTAAAAAGTACATAGAAGTCATGAGATACATATGAAACATCAAAGATAATCTCAATATCTGAATGCATCTGAGAATATCTACAAACTTTGTTGTTACACCTCTCATTTTTATGGAAGGAAAAACTTATGGCTTTCTAGTCAGGTATGCCTCGAAGTGGAGATTTGTACCCGAGTATTGAGATGCTAAGTATTTCACCCCATGTATAGAGGTACTAGCAGGTATTCAAGGTATATTGCAGGATTAGAAGTTGAACGGATTGAACCGACGCAGGCTGAGCAGATTCAGGGAAATCTGCAGACACCAGACATTATCGACGGACTGTCGACCATGTCGACGGGCCATCAATATGAACCCTCATTATGTTTTGAGAATTTTAGTCTCCAGAAATCAATCGACGACACACGTCGACGAACCATCGACACGTCGACCGGCCGTCGATCGCCATGCCAATATGGTTCTGCAACTTTTGATCTGCAGAAGCTGGTCGATGGATCAAGTCGACGGAACGTCAACACGTCGATGTGACCATCGACCCGCTCGTCGAACCGCTTATTTGGTACATTTCAGTTCCAGCTATAAATAGACGAGTTGGACTCCAAATTTTCATATTTGAGTCTCTCTCTAAGTCCTGAAAGTTTTATAAAAATTCACTCATTATACAATCATATACCCAAGAGAAATCAAGGAGTAAACACCAAGAAAAAGTGGTATCAATTGTGAGAGTACTCTCTACGGTTTGTGGGAAACCAAGAATCTTTTGGTGTGGAAATAGGGTTTTCTCCAAGTAAAGTAATTCCATTCAAATTCCATTCCTACATCATCAAAGGTGAGTTTTATGTTTATTTCATGTTATGAAGAGTATTGAGAGGTTAAAAGACTTGGATTATGGAAAGGACGAGAATACGGGGTGTATATGTGAAAATAATTATATTCTTGAATCATGACTTGGCTTGAATCATAGTTCTTGATATGTAATGAGTATAATATTGCTATGAATACCATTAAAGATGTTATAGAGGCATTGTATGAGGATGGACACGATATGGTGCTATAGCTAGGGTTATGAAGGATTGATAGGGAATGTTGAGGATTTAATAATGTCTAGCTTGATGAAGTTGCTGATTATGATATTGTGGGTGTTGTTATTGATGTTGGGAGTTGCTTATTAAGTGGAAGAAGTCATCGAAATAAAGGAGATGTTACCCAATTTTTGTTAGCCTTAGCTTAAGCCTAAATATGTCTTCGATTATCTAATTTTTGTACAAACTCTCTTGAATGTAGGAATGTGAATATTGGAGGGAAGCGTTCAAGCGATAATGTTAGTGAAACGTAAAGGTATGTAAGGCTAGTCCCTTCTTTTCGAAGGCATGACTCCTATGACATGACTTCCTTTATTGTTCCATGACCTTCTTACATTCAAATAATATGAGTCGATGTTTATAAAGAGCTTCCTATGAGGTAAAGATAAGAGATATGTCATGAGTATGATAACGATAATGATGAGTCTAAGCCTAGAGATCCAAAAGCTTATGATATGGTATTTCCATGAAACTAATGATCCATATGCGTTTCTTTGATGTTATGCATTGTTGCTAAACCCACCTTATGATGCTAGTTCCTTCAAGGTGAGGTATGATGATTATAATTACTCCATAATGGATTCAGGGGTTCTCGACCTTACGTCACCCCGATATAGTTATAGATTATCTTGAGTTCTAATACATACTTTATGATAAGTACATGATGATGAGGTTACACCGTGCCTAGATGGCCGGAAATGTCACCGCGAAGGCGGGCTGCATACGATTCCACCGTGCCTAGATGGCCGGACATGTCACCGCGAAGGCAGGCTGCATATGATTACACCGTGCCTAGAGGGCCAGATATGACACCACTAGTGGGCGGCGTATGATAGTTACACGAACAGGGGTTAACGATGATAGTACATGTGATATGTTTATATATGTGAGATGTATAACACGTGTTTAATTTTAAAGGTTAATCAGGTTATATCCTCAGTTCATGTTCTATTGTTTCTTTATTATGCCATTATCATTCATCCCTTACATACTCAGTACAATGTTCGTACTGACGTCCTTTCTTTTTGGACGCTATGTTCATGCCCACAGGTAGACAGGGAGACGATGCAGATCCGTAGGAGCTTATCAGCGGACTTACAGGAGCACTCCGTTATTCCGGAGGTGCTACTTATGATCATATTCTTTT
This sequence comes from Lycium barbarum, assembly GCF_019175385.1. Lineage (NCBI taxonomy): Eukaryota > Viridiplantae > Streptophyta > Magnoliopsida > Solanales > Solanaceae > Lycium > Lycium barbarum. The sequence goes on from NC_083338.1 coordinate 23,267,161, forward strand.
GTGTATATATTTGGGCAAGATGGGGCCCAGTCCCGTCCTTATGCCTAGTACTCTGGTAGAGGTTTGTAGATACGTACGTGTGGGTTGTTGGTGTCCCACGATGATCACATTGTACTATAGTATATCATTTTGGCAGCCGTGAGGGCCTATGTATATAGAATTATGTTGATTTGGAGATTATATATGTCCAGGCTGAGTATGATGATTCGCTCAATGAGAGGTGCTCGGTAGTCAGCTCCGGGTACCCGTCATGGCCCCTATCCGAGTCGTGACAAAAGTGGTATAAGAGAGCAATTTCATCCTAAGGTGTGTCTACGAGCTGTCTCCAACAGAGTCTCGTTTATGGGTGTGAAGCGCGCCACTTATAAATAAGAGGCTGTGGGGCATTTAGGAAAAATGGCCATTCTTATTCTTAGATCGTGCTATACAGCCATGTTCAAAGATTTTCTCCTCCCTAATTGTGCGTTATGATTTCAGCGATGCCGCCAAAGAGAAAAGCTACAGCCGCCCCGAAGGTTAGGGCTACGACAGAAAGGCGGATAGAAAGGGAGCCACCAACGATTATAGAAGAAGGTGAATCTCAAAATGAGGCTCCATCTAATACCTCACACACTCCACCTAATTTAGAAGAGCAAGAGGGGGCTTCAGTTCCAACTCCTATACCTCCAGTTCCTCCACCGGGTGCTTCGGGTAAACAAATGACCGAAGCTATTCCATTGTCGACACAGTTAGTTGCTAGAGCCTGTGATTTTATGAGTTTAAACCCTCCAGAGTTTTTCGGGTCAAAACCGAATGAAGACCCACAAGGTCTTGTTGATGAGATGTTGAGAACATTAAAAATTATCCATGCCTCCGATACTGAATCTATGGATTTAGCATCTTATAGACTCCGGAATGTAGCGGTCCTTTGGTATAATAACTGGATATCTTCGAGAAAGGAAAATGCACCTTCCCCGGTTTGGCAAGAATTTGTGGATACTTTTCTTCGTCATTATTTGCCACCCGAGGTTCGAAAGGCCCGTGCAGATAGGTTTCTGAATCTAAAGCAAGGGAATATGAGTGCTCGGGAGTATATCCTTCACTCTAATTCATTAGCCCGGTATGCTCCCACTATGGTAGCCGGTATGGGAGATAGAGTGCATAGATTTGTGAGTGGCTTAGGGCCACATTTGTTCAATGATTTTTTGACGGCTTCATTGTAAGAGGGTATGGATATTTTCAATATTCAGGCCTACACCCAGAACTTAGAAGAGCAACAACATCCCCACGGGGGTGAGCGCGATATCGATATAGGGCAGAGTACGAGGGCCAGATCTATTGGTGCTGGCAGCGACTATAGAGTGGGATCAAGGCAGTCTTATTCTAGAAATTCAGGCCAATCGACGACTAGTGCACCCCCTCAGTTTGCAGGCAGGATATTTGATCGCTCTATTCATTCAGGATAGGGTCAGAGCTCGAGAGCTTCGGGTTCCCAGTTTGGAAGTGATTATAGTCAGAGTAGACCACCTGCTCCGTGATGTAGTTAGTGTAGAAAGTTACATTCGGGCCCGTGCTGCTAAGGTTCGGATGCTTGTTATGTTTGTGGACAGACTGGGCACTTGATGCGTGATTGTCCCTCAAGGTACGGTAGAGGTAGGGTTCAACCCACAGGATCAGCAGCTGGTTCTTCCTCATCTGTGCGCTCGATAGGGAAAACTCCCTATATTCTAGCAGGCTATGATAGGGGTAGAGGGGGAGCGTCCAGTTCAGGTGGCACTCAGGCCCGTATTTATGATCTTGCCGGACGTCAGGATCTTGAGTCTTCCCCAGATATGGTTACAGGTATATTGACTATATTATCTCATGATGTTTATGCGTTGATTGATCCGGGTTCCACATTTTCTTATATCACCCTGTATATTGCTGATCGTATTGGGGTGAAACCCGAGCCAATAAAACCTTTTGAGCTATCTACTCCGATTAGTGATCCCGTAATAGCTAGACAAGTATACAAGAATTATGTGATTGTGATATGTGATCGTCAGACTAAAGTTGATTTAGTTGAGCTGGAAATGTTAGATTTTGACGTGATTATGGACATGGATTGGTTGGCCTCTTGTTATGCCAATGTCGATTGCAGAACGAAAGTAGTTCGATTCTAATTCCCGGGAGAACCCGTGCTTGAATGCAAAGGTAACACAGCATCTCCAAGGGGTAGGTTTATATCCTATCTCAAGGCGAGGAAGATGATCACCAAAGGCTATATTTATCATCTAGTCCGAGTTCATGACACCGAAGCAAAGTCGTAGACTTTTCAATCCGTCCCGGTAGTAAATAAATTTTCGGATGCATTTCCAAATGAACTTCCAGGCTTTCCTCCGGAAAGAGAGATTGATTTTTCTATTGATGTGTTGCCAGACACCAAGCCTATATCTATTCCTCCTTACCGAATGGATCCAGCAGAATTGAAAGAGCTGAAGGCACAATTGAAATATTTTCTTGAGAAAGGATTTATTAGGCCCAGTTCAACACAATGGAGAGCACCTGTCGCATTTGTGAGGAAGAAAGATGGTTCTCCACGGATGTGCATCGATTATAGGCAGCTGAACAAGGTAACAATAAAGAATAAATATCCGCTTTCAAGGATCGATGATTTGTTTGACCAACTACAAGATACCAAATGATTTTCCAAAATAGATCTGAGGTCAGGTTATCATCAAGTGAGAGTTAGAGAAGAAGATATTCCTAAAACAGCTCTTAGAACGAGATACGACCACTATGATTTCGGGTGATGTCATTTGGGTTGACTAATGCTCCGGCGGTGTTTATGAATTTGATGAATAATGTATTTAGGCCTCTTTTAGATCTGTTTGTAATCGTGTTCATTGATGATATTTTAGTATACTCTCGGACAGAGGCCGAGCATGTAGACCATTTACGTATTGTCCTTGGAATTCTTCGGACTCGAGAATTGTATGTAAAATCTTCAAAATGCGAGATTTGGATAAATTCTATGACCTTTTTGGGCCATATCGTCTCAGCAGGCGGCATTCGAGTTGATACTCAGAAAATTGAAGTTGTAAAGACTTGGCCAAGGCCCACAACACCTACAGAAGTTTGTAGTTTTCTGGGATTGGCAGGTTATTATAGAAGATTTGTGGAAGGGTTTTCCTCTATTTCAGCACCATTGACGAAGCTAACTCAGAAATCAATGAAATTTCAATGGACTGGTGCTTGTGAACGCAGTTTTCAGGAATTCAAAGATAGATTAACTTCAGCCCCAGTCCTGACACTCCCAGAAGGGCCAGACGGTTATGTTGTGTATTGTGATTCCTCTGGTGTGAGGTTAGGTTGTGTGTTGATGCAGCATGGTAAAGTCATCGCCTATGATTCAAGGCAGTTGCATAAACATGAAAAGAACTATGCGACCCATGATCTGGAATTGGCTACAGTTATTCATGCACTGAAGATGTGGAGACACTATTTGTATGGCGTTCATGTCGATATTTATAAAGATCATAAGAGTCTCCAATATATTTTCAAGCAGAAAGAGTTGAATAACTTACCTCTCGTTGAGTTCGCATACAACAACAGCTATCATTCCAGTACACAAATGGCCCCGTATGAATCTCTATATGGAAGGAAGTGTAGATCCCCAATTGGGTGGTTTGAAATAGGAGAGGTAGAGCTAATATGCCCTGAATTGATTCAACAAACAGTGGAGAAGGTCAAGGTTATCCGAGATCTACTAGTGATAGCCCAAAGTCGCCAGAAATCTTATGCGGACAACCGTCGGTGAGACTTAGAATTCCAAGTTGATGATTGGGTATTCTTAAAGGTATCACCGATGAATGGTGTGATGAGATTTGTCAAGAGGGAAAATTGAGTCCCCGATACATTGGACCTTATAAGATTGTCCGCAAGATAGGCCGAGTAGCATATGAACTGGACTTACCCTCAGAACTTGAATCAGTCTATCGAGTCTTTCACGTATTGATGCTCCGTAAGTGTGTCGGAGATCCTACTAGAATTGTGCCGGTAGCAAATGCTCAAATTACAGAAAAGTTGGCTTATGAAGAGGTACCTGTTGCTATACTAGATAGGCAGGTACGGAGGCTTAAAAACAAAGAGGTGGACTCGGTTAAGGTCTTGTGGCGGAACAATAATCGAGAGGAAATGAGTTGGGAAACGGAAGAAAATATGAAGTCCAAGTACCCGTACTTATTCCAACCCCAGGAAGGGACCCAAGATGAGACGCCAATATTTTGAGGTATGTATGCTTTTTTTTTGCTTTTGGTCATATGTGGCCATAATTTCTTGCTTATTATGTTGTAGCCCTATGAGGCAATGTTATTATGATTTGTTGTGATAGGATGGTAGCGCCATATTACAAGGAAAACTCTAGTAAAATTTCTGTAAAATTCTCGAAAACTTAACATTCGAGGACTAATGTTTTAAAGGAGGGAAGAATGTTACACCTCTCATTTTTATGGTAGGAGTAACTTATGGCTTTCTAGTCAGGTATGCCTCGAAATGGAGATTTGTACCCGAGTATTGAGATGCTAAGTATTTTACCCCTTGTATGGAGGTACTAGCAGGTATTCCAGGTATATTATAGGATTAGAAGTTGAACGGATTGAATCGACGCAGGCTGAGAAGATTCAGGGAAATCTGCAGACACCAGACATTATCGACGGACCGTCGACCATGTCGAATGGGTCATCAATATGAATCGTCATTATGTTCTGAGAATTTTAGTCTGCAAAATCTGATCGTCGAGACACGTCGATGGACTATCGACATGTCGACGGGTCGTCGATCGCCACGCCAATATGGCTCTGCAACTTCTGGTCTGCAGACTCTTGTCGACGGACCGTCGACACATCGACGTGACCGTCGACCCCCTCGTTGAACCGCTTATCTGCAACATTCCAGTTCTAGCTATAAATAGACGAGTTGGACTCCAAATTTTCAAATTTGAGTCTCTCTCTAAGTCCTGGAAGTTCTAGAAAAATTCTCTAATTATACCATCATATACCTAAGAGAAATCAAGGAGTAAACACCAAGAAATTGTGGAATCAAGTGTGAGAGTACTCTATAGGGTTTGTGGGAAACCAAGAATCATTTGGTATGGAAATAGGGTTTTATCCAAGTAAAGTAATTCCATTCAAATTCCATTCCAACATCATCAAAGGTGATTTTTATGTTTATTTCATGTTATGAAGAGTATTGAGAGGTTAAAAGACTTGGATTATGGAAAGGAGGAGAATACGGGGTGTAAATGTGAAAATAACTATATTCTTGAATCATGACTTGACTTGAGTCATAGTTCTTGATATGTAATGAGTATAATCTTACTATGAATAGTATTAAAGATATTGTAAAGGAATTGTATGAGGATGGACACGGTATGGTGCCATAGCTAGGGTTATGAAGGATTGATAGGGAATGTTGAGGATTTAATAATGTGTAGCTTGATGAAGTTGTTGATTATGATATTGTGGGTGTTGTTATTGATGTTGGGAGTTGCTTATTAAGTGGAAGAATTCATCGAAATAAAGGAGATGTTACCCAATTTTTGTTAGCCTTAGCTTAAGCCTAAGTAGGTCTTCGATTATCTAATTTTAGTACGAACTCTCTTGAATGTAGGAACGTGAATATTGGAGGGAAGCGTTCAAGCGATAATGTTAGCGAAACGTAAATGTTATGTAAGGCTAGTCCGTTATTTTCTAAGGAATGACTCCTATGACATGACTTCCTTTATTGTTCCATGACCTTCTTACATTCAGAAAATATGAGTCGATGTTTATAAAAAGCTTCTTATGTGGTAAAGATAAGAGATATGTCATGAGTACGATAACGATAATGATGAGTCTAAGCCTAGAGATCCAAAAGCTTATGATATAGTATTTCCATGAAACTAATGATCCCTATCCGATTCTTTGATGTTATTCATTGTTGCTAAACCCACCTAATGATGCTAGTTCCTTCAAGGTGAGGTATGATGATTATAATTACTCCATAATGGAATCGAGGGTTCTCGACCTTACGTCACCCCGATATAGTTATAGATTATCTTGAGTTCTAATACATGCTTTATGATAAGTACATGATGATGAGGTTACACCATGCCTAGATGGCCGGACATGTCACCGCGAAAGCGGACTGTATACGATTAAACCGTGCCTAGATGGTCGGACATGTCACCGCGAAGGCGGGCTGCATACGATTCCACCGTGCCTAGATGGCTGGACATGTCACCGCGAAGGCGAGTTTCATATGATTACACCGTGCCTAGAGGGCCGGACGTGACACCACTAGTGGGCAGCATATGATAGTTACCCGGACGCGGGTTAACGACGATGGTACATGTGATACGTTTATATATGTGAGATGTATGACACCTGTTTAATTTTAAAGGCTAATGAGGTTATATCCTCAGCTCATGTTCCATGGTTTCTTTATTATGCCATTATCATTCATGCCTTACATACTCGGTACAATGTTTGTACTGACGTCCTTTGTTTTTAGACGCTGTGTTCATGCCCACATGTAGACAGGGAGACGGTGCAGATCCGTAGGAGCTTATCAGCGGACTTACAGGAGCACTCCATTATTCCGGAGGTGCTACTTCTGATCATATTCTTTTGTGTATATATTTGGGCATGACGGGTCCATGTCCCGTCCTTATGTCTAGTACTTTAGTAGAGGCTCGTAGATACGTACGTGTGGGTTGTTGGTGTCCCATGATAATCACATTGTACTCTAGTATATCATTTTGGCAGCCGTGCGGGCTTATGTATATAGACTTATGTTGCTTTGGAGATTATATATGTCCATGCTGAGTATGATGATTAGCTCAATGAGAGGTGCTCAGTAGTAAGCTCTGGGTACCCATTATGGCCCTTAGCCGGGTCGTGACATTTGTATAACTGAAACTACCTCTAAGGGCGTATGATATGCATAGGTCATAGTATAACTGATAGTACTGTGGAACGCATAGCCCGATCCATATCTCATATAATCCCGCGTCCGGGCATCCTGCGTCCGGGATGACATCATAAATGGCTCACTAGTGGTGCTGCCGGGCCATATAGGCACGGTGTAATATACATCATAATCCGTAAACCACCCACCATAGTGGTTCTGCCCGGCCATATAGGCACGGTGTAATCATACATCATCATCCATAACCCGCCCACCGTAGTGGTGCTGCCCGAACATATAGGCATGGTGTAGAAAAATAGCTGTACATATACATATATGTACCAATGCATGAAAGACTCTGCAAAGGGATACCCTGAAATACTTTGAGCAACATAAGATCTCTAGAACCCATATATTTAAAACATAGGAGGTCAAGGATACGCTAAATCCTATATTGTCTAGGAGTAGAGTCTTTGGAACTTGCTTGCTTATTTTGTTCGTTCATAAGATAAGGATCATGCCGAAAAGAATAGAAAGGACATCTTTAACATACCTTACAGTCTACCTAATGTCCGATGCATACTTCCCGAGCTTGTAACACTACAACCAAGATAACACGAATTATAATTATGCCATATACATCCCTTACTACCCATTTCAAATACGTATGAAACTTAACGAAATTCGAGCAGCATTTCCCTTACAATTCTTACTCCAATCCAACTCCCAAATGGTGCACAACATACACAACATCATCAAAAACAATATTAACAATATGCAGCAACATAAACAAGTAGAAATCTCTCAAAAATTCAAATTGAAACAGCCTTCAAGGCAGCCACATCAACAAACTAATTTAGGTGCTTCCTATAATGTTTTCCTTCACTTTAAACTTTAAACTAAGGAATTACTTCACAAACAACTTATTTCAATACTTTCATATCAAAATATAATCAAACCCATGCCATAACATCTCCCAAAACAGCCCCTAATCTTAGTTTGACTCAATTAACTCAGCGCTTCCATAGCTATATTTCCTTCACTTTAAATCACTAAAACTCTTGGTAGTCAACTTACTAGCTCAGATAAAAATATTATACATACCTTAAATGGGCTATAATTCCAAGAACCAAACTCCAAATCCAACTCCTAAGCTCAACAACTTCAATAAAACCCTAGGAACAACTTCCCCTTCGCTAGCTTAGGTTTTCGGGGCTCGGATCTTACTTGGATGATAAAGAAAGGTTAGGAGAGAATTGGGGAGTATTAGGGAGTGTTTAGGGTATGTTGGTGTGAGTTAAAATGAGAAAAATCACGAACTAGATGCATATATAGAGCAGCTGTACTGCTTGAAAATTGACGGGTCGTCAATGTGCATCGACGGTTCGTCGACACTTGGACGACCTGTATCTCCCACTGTCAATGTGCAAATGCAGATTTGCCAGTTCCATTGGAAATTAGACTCACTGAAGTTATGAATGCATAGGTTATGGGTTGCGTAAGTCCTCATATTCTAGGAGATATGCGTCTCTAAAGTTGACCCAAAATGTATATTCGGAATTCTTCTAAATTTTCACAAAGTTTCAACAAACTTAATTTTTTCGATTTGCTTAACATCCAACCTTCCTGATACTTACTAAACATGATACCAAGCTCTCATGTATGAAGAATGAGTATGTATAATTCCTTATGACCTTGACGACAACCTTGGCTTTTAAATCTTCGTCAACTAACTCACAACGAAACTTTACGTACAAAAGTAGGGGGTGTAATATCCTTCCCCCCTTTCGAACATTCGTCCTTGACTGTTAAACTTGTCTTGCATTTTCAATACTTCCTCAAGCGTTCTCTTGTTGGATTCATGCCCTACATATACCTTCCTCTCGACAGGTCATGTTTTAATCGTACCATCATTCTCCTTACTTGACATATCTTCATTGCTTCTCTTCTCATTTTTCCTTTCACACGTACTCTTATCATTTCCTCAACTTATTTCTACTCACACCTTGCATTGAACTTGCTAATATCACACGTATTCTTATCTTATTCTGGAGCTGCAAACGAGACACCAAACCGTCCTTATTTTCCCTTTTTCTTTTCTAGCTAGACCATTTAATACTTGGGAGCCATAAGTTGAAGAGTGTACTTTTGGGTATTTAAGAGTTCGTTTTATCACTCTTTCTTTATCCTTATTACGATTCTTGAGACTCTTTTCTTTTATATTTCCAAGTTACCAGTTTCTTGCCTTCACCTCGCGCTATTTCTTTGAAATTTACCTCCTGGTTTGTCCTTCGTGTAATATGAGTCGTTTGTTTGAATGCTTTACTGAAGATACCATGTTATCCCATTGTTCACTGAATCATCATTCGATGCCAGTAGCCTTTCTCAAATCTTTATACTTTGTCAACTTAGAGTGGTAACTTTTGTGCTTGATATGCTTGCACATTCTTCTCTCTTCTGTCTCTACAGTGATAGGATCTTTCTATATCCTTTACCTGACATTGTCGCTTCCGCCTTTGTAGTTTATCTATCTTGTCTTTCTTTTACTATTTACCTCGTTCCATTCTTTCGTCGCTCATTTCTTAAGTTATATATCATTCTTGTGCCCTGCAATTCCCTTAAAAATGTTCCTTCTATTGCCTATCAATTCCTTTGAACTGGATAATGGTTATATCAGGTTCTTCGTATGGCAGTTCCTTGCCTGCTTACGTTACGGTGTAATAGTATATTTATCTTTCTTAGCATTGATTCCATACTGCTATTTGTACTTCCTTTTGTTTGTATCCCACTCTTACCATCCATCACTTACCTTCGAGCATTGACTATCTCTTATTAACCAACATTCTATAATTTCCTTTAATAATATTCTGACAATAATATACTTAGGGAAACTCTAATCTCTTTATTTCAACTTGAACTCAACTTTAGGATTAACATGCTCGAATGCTAATTGATTATAGGCATATATGATAGCCCTAGATCCGGTGCACTTGCAAACTCTAAGATGCATAGGTCATATAGGGGAACAATAAGGATATGTCGTGCCATATTGGTGAATCTCATAATATCCTCACAGGTTTCGTTGACTAAGTTTTACTTCTTCTTTCAATCCTCTCTTACATTTGAATTCTCCGTCGTCAGTATAGAAAATGAATCAACATTTATTCACTTATCTTCCTTCTTTTTGGTATCATAATTTATATAACTCATCGCCTGTCTTTTTCTGGTACCGCCGTCATTCTCCCAATCATCTACCATGTTACTCACGGAAGTGTCTTATTGTATACCCCCAGCTTCGCTCTTTGTTGTCTCGCTTCTGTCTTAACATTCACCTGAAGATTCCACTTCTCATTGTCATTTTATTAACATGGGATTCCTTTTGTTATTGATTTCTTATTAAGGTTTCAAAGCTTGTTCGTCTCACAACCTTAATTCCTTTCTAAACGTAATTTATCTTATCCAAAATAACTCATGATCATCCTGCCCTTTTTATCGATTGTGACTCATAAACATTCCATCTTAATCTTGGCTATTGCACTCAAATTTATTCTTCCCCCCTTAATAGCTTCATCTTATCGTGATAGAACATCACAAACAACTTACTTATATCCTTTATCCCCGATGTTTATTCATAACAACCTCTTAAATCCTCAAAATATTCCAAAAACATAGAATTAATGCTTCGTCCTTTTTGTGCCCTGTCTCGTCTTCTTTTTATTTAGACAGCAAAACACATAGTAGGTTAACCCTGGGCATTACTAGGGTTAACCTAAGGGATCATTGGTATGGTGTGATTGCCAAGTGCACTTGGGAGCGGTAAGAAATCCATCCTTAACTGATATTTGGAGAGTTAAAGTATTCACCTTTGGTAGCAACTTTAATTTGAATTGAATTGCGACCTTTTTGAAATTTCCCTAAATTAGTCCGCAATGCCATAACGGGTAATCCTTTGTCACTCTAAAGGATCATTGGTATGGTGTGATTGCCAAGTGCACTTAGGAGCGGTAAGAAATCCATCCTTAATTGATATTTGGATAACTGAAGTATTCACTAATTATAACGCCTTGTGTTTCAATTAGAATATAATCATGTAAAACATATCCTTGGCGGCTTGTCTTACTCTCAATTATCTTAAAGTGCTAATTTCTCTCCCAGTATAGAAGCACCTGCGGGGAGCGTATCTTTCTCATACCATACTTATCGTAGCCATCATATTGGGTAGGCATTTAATTATCTGCCTCCTTTCTAAACCTTTCCCTTCATTTGTTTTATTCACGAATACTTCATAACGTCACTGTTCACTCTCCACTCAGCCTTTAACTTGTTGTCTTGTCATCTTTCTCTTAGTTATCGACTCATTATCCTATTCTTTCCTTACTCATCATTCCCTCCATGTTAATTACAATGACCTCTTCTTCATACAATCATCCTCTTAACTTATCCTCAATCCCATATAATTTTTTTTTTCATTACCTTATGTTGTTATTATGAGCCCATAGGATTTGGTCTATCAAACATATAAACTTTAGTCGTCAACAATGAATCTATCTCTGATCTGCTAACCTGTACTCGTACTATACATATATGCGCATACCAATTTTGCGTTGTATCTTGACAAAACATAAGGGTCAATATATAATATCTCAAAAGCTCAACCACTGCCTCAATTCATGATATATAGGCACTTAGGCTTTTCTGGAAATTGGCGCCGCCTTAACTTGCACGATGGCGTCAACACTGTTGACAACCGTCAACTTGCAGGCGTCAAGTTGCAGCAGCCTCTGATTCTCAGGGCTAATTAATGGTGCAAGGTTGATGGACCGTCGACCATGTTGACGACTCGTCAATCTACCCGTCAAGTTGCACTATTCTCGACCTTCTTCCGTTGTCAATTCGTTTAACCTCTAATCCTTTGATACTTAATAGTCATAAGCTCATACCTTGGTACACATGAAATAATATTCTCAACGCCTCAAAGGCTCGGAGATAAATCTTAGTGCTCGAGACCAATGCGACTCGTATATATAAGGATTGGAAAACTGCTTTCGAAATGACTTGACTTTCTTGACCATCCTTAGCCATTTGGGTCCACCTTTAATTTCTACTCATAGGGAACATGTTAATTCTTTCTCGTACTTCTATATTCGCTTCCTCACTTACGCATAGCGCCATCTTACTATTTCTCCCTCCTCACATAGGGTCACTGCTAATTCTTCCTTTAATCACCCATTACTAAACTTCCTCGATCTATAATGACATCTTACCTTTTCAGTACATATATACTCAAATAACTTAAATTTTGGCACAGTTTACTTTGTAATTCTTGTTATCGTAAACCTGCACACAGCCCACCAAAATACATCCAATGCTTCACAGGATACCCATAAAACCCATAAAAATACATATGATACACAACTCAGCCACACAGGGCTATTGGTATGAAAAGGAATATAAGACAATAAAGCTCACTTCATATGCCATATCTGGGCATCCTTCTTGCAAAATATCAAATTTATTTCCTAAAGCCTTCGTTAATCAATCCTCTTAAATAAAAGTTCATGTACTCATAAGACATGGTTTCTTCATACGTTACTTTACTCCCTTCTATAATTAACCAATCAAATTTGCATTTCATTATCACTATTAACTCAATATTATAGGGAACTCTTACCTTGATCCTATTCTAGAACTTTTACCTAGCATAAATCGATGCAACGGTAGATAAGGAGGTTCTCCCTCCTGTTGCCCATCCATAGGTTGCTTAGCAACACCTGAATTCTTTATAAACATACCAATTATACTCATCCTATTAGCTTGGCCATCATTATCATTAGATCCCTATTCTGCGGATACCATTAAACCTTGGCTTCTTGGTTCTCATGTCTGTAACCTATCCGGCCTCATAGAAGGACCTGCTTCATTAAATAACCTTTCATAACATGAGACCTGACGATTAGCTCTCATTATCTGTTGGTTCCTCACCTGTTCTGCTGATTCTTCCTGAATCTCTGACGGATCAGTCTCTATAGAAGATATATCCTTAGATGGGTCGGTCTCATAAGAATAAATTATCTCCGGATCCTTTAAACCACTCATCTCTTTTCCTGTAGAAATCATCTCTTAGCCGCAAACAACCAGATTTAGAGTTAGGAAATTCATATCCTACGACTTGGCTCTACAGCACGATCTAGAATGAGAAAGAAAGGGAATCATCCTAAATGCCCTGCAGCCTCCTGTTTATAAGTGTGGCGCGCTTCACACCTATAAGCAAGACTCTGCTGGACACGGTTTGTAGACAACCCTAGGATGGAACTGCTCTGATACCAGTTCTGTTATGACTCAAACTAAAGGGCCATGATGGGCACCTAGCTGTGCTAGTCAAGTACCTCCTGACATACATCTGACATGAATATGAACATAGGTGGGCCGATAGGGCCATGATGTGACTCACAATATCTCATAGAGAACATGCACATATCAACTACTCTGAAAGACTCATCTATATGAAAATATTGAACATGCTATATGAGCTGATAAGGCTATCATAATCAACCGAGACGACAAATGTAATTTCAAGTATGGACATCTACTGACTGTACATAGCTATCTACAAGCGTCTACTGGAAACATAACATAACGTGGCCGGGACAGGGCCCCTCTATACATATAAACATATGCATGTACATATCTATTTATACATAAGACCATGCTGACTCCTGGCTTCTCTGGAACAAACGGAGTGCACCAGCTTCACCCGCAGAGCTGACATCCTAATAGATGGATCACCAACCTGTATCTGCAGACCTGCGGGCATAAAACACAGCCCCCCGAGAAATAGGACAGTCAGTACGAATAATGTACCGAGTATGTAAGGCACAAGACTAACAAGTACATAGAAGTCATAAGATACATATGAAACATGAAAGCTAATCTCAATATCTGAATGCATCAGAGAATATCTACATACTTTATATAACTAAAACTACCTCTAAGGGTGTATGATATGCATAGGTCATAGTACAACAGATAGTGCTGTGGAACGTACAACCAATCCATATCTCATATCATCCCGCGTCCGAGCATCCCACGCTCGGGATGATATCATAAGCTGCCCACTAGTAGTGCTGCCCGACCATATAGGCACGGTGTAATCATACATCATCATGCATAAGCTGCCCACCGTAGTGGTGCTGCCCGGCCATATAGGTGCGGTGTAAGAAAAATAGTTGTACAAATATGTATATATATATATATATATATATATATATATATATATATATATATATATATATATATATATATATATGCATGAAAGACTCTGGAAAGGGATACCTTGAACTACTCTGAGCAACATAAGATCTCTAGAAGCCATAGATTTAAAACATAGGAGGTCAAGGATACGCTAAATCCTATACCGTCTTGGAGTAGAGTCTTTGGAACTTGCTTGCTTATTTTGTTCATTCATAAGATAAGGATCATGCAAAAAAGATTAGAAAGGACAGCCTTAACATACATTGGAGTCTGCCTAATGTCCGATGCGTCAACATAACACGAATTACAATTAGGCCATATACATCCCTTACTACCCATTTCAAGTATGTATGAAACTTAACGAAATTCGGGCAACATTTCTCCTATAATTCTTACTCCAATCCAATTCCCAAACTATGCACAACAAACAAAACATCATCAACAATAATAGTAACAATATACAGCAACCTAAATAAGTAGAAATCTCTCAAAAATTCCAATTGAAACAGCCTTCAAGGCAGCCACATCAACAAACTAATTTAGGTGCTTCCTTTCATGTTTTCCTTCACTTTAAACTAAGGACAACCTTCACAAAAAACTTATGTCAATAGTTTCATATCAAAATATAATCAAATCCATGCCAAAACATCTCCCAAAATATCCCCTAATCTTAGTTTGACTCAATTAACTCACCGCTTCCATAGCTATATTTCCTTCACTTTAAATCACTAAAACTCTTGGTAGTCAACTTAATAGCAAAGATAAGAATAATTTACATACCTTAAAGGGGATGGAATTCCAATAACCAAACTCCAAATCCAACTCCTAAGCTCAACAACTTCAATAAAACCCTCAGAACAACTTTCCCTTAACTAGCTCGGGTTTTCGGGGCTCGGATCTTACTTGAATGATAAAGAAGGTTAGGAGAGGATTGGGGAGTATTAGGGAGAGTTTAGGTTCTGTTGGTATGAGTTAAAATGAGAAAAATCACGAACTAGATGCATATATATAGCAGCTGCACCGCCTGAAAATTGACAGGTCGTCAATGTGCATCGATGGATCGTCGACACTTCGACAGCCCATATCTCCCACCGTCGATGTGCAAATATAGATCTGCCAGTTGCATTGGAAAGTAGACTCCCTAAATTTATGAATGCAGACTCGCTAAATTTATGGGTTCCATAAATCCTTATATTCTAGGAGATATGTCTCTTTAAAGTTGACCTAAAATTTCTATCCGGAATTCTGCCAAATTTTCTCAAAGTTTCACCAAACTTAATTTCTTCAATTTGCTTAACGTCCAACCTCCCCGATATTTACTAAACATGATACCAAGCTCTCATGTATGAAGAATAATCATGTATAATTCCTTATGACCTTGATGACAAACTTGTTTTTTAAATCTTTGTTAAGTGACTCACGACAAAACATTGCGTACAAAAGTACGGGGTGTAACATTTTATCTTTTCGGGGTAACAATACTTTGTTGATGAGTTCAAAAAGAAGCTGATAGGTAGGTTTCATCTATTTTTTTGTAGAGATATCAATGGCTATCTCTTCACCAAATCTGACAATCAGACTTTTGAATTCGTCAGAGGCCTTGTCCTCACCAATTTCCTTCACACCTTCAGTGGGTACTTCAAAGATCTCACCAAGCTGAGTCTCATCTAAAGTAAAATCAACTTTTTCAACTTTGCACACAAGAGTGTTATCATCAGTGTACTGCAGGTTCACGAATAAATCAATGACCTCTTCCTTATATGCTAGAGCAGGACCTTCAAGAAGATGATCCCATCCTTGAACTCTCAAAATTTCCAATAGCTCAGCCATTCCTTGGGGTCCTTCCACCTCTGAATCAAACACCCTACCCAGTAATACACTTTGTCCCTTTAGATTTTTTAGTCTCAGCAACACTTTCTCCCTTTTTGAACTTCTCAGTTTGGCGGAACCAAGTTCCTTATCCATGCATGACTTTATTCTTTTTGAGATTCCAACATCTTCCTTTTCATGTGCTTTTCTTTTTTTAGGAGTCTTTTGTACCTTTCCCTTTTCAATGCCATCTTTCTTTCCTTCATCAACTTTCACTCTTGCCTTTTCTGTGTCAGCAGTAGGTTTTTCTTTACTCCTACAACTTCTTTTTGTTAAAGAGATCACCTCCTCTTCCTCTTCTTGAATTTCATCCACAATTACCATAGCTTCTTTGTCCCTTAGATGAGTTAACTCAGCAGTTTTTATCAGTTGCCTTTTCTTCCTTGTATTATGTTTATTCTTGGACTGTGAGGCAAGCTGTCCTCTAGTCCTTAGTCCGAAAGGGTGTGGACTTTCAAAGTGTTGAAAAGAAGTCTTCTTCTGTGCAGTTAACTTATCTTTTCCCAACTTTCGTTTCTTGAAGGTTGTTGCAGTACCATGTCCTTTAGATGACCCTATAGCGGAACTAGATCCCTTTGCTGATGATTTTTTCCAACGAACGACAACGGTGGATAGAGGTGTAGCATCCAAAGTCTCCTGATTGGGACCAGGTACCTTCCCTTGTACTGGAGAACTCGTTTCTTCAATCGTTTCTTTGTTTTTCTTGCATTTCCAAAGACTCACACTCCTCTCCTATATTGGCACATCCACTTACAATATTTGCAACATTCCCAACAAGATTTCCACTACCCAAGGATCTGTTCAAGTTACCACCTTCTACAGAGACTTTAGGTGTAACCTTATCCCTAGTTTCCACTTACAATAAATGAACTCTTCTATGTTTACTTCTAAGTCTAAGAGATTTTGATTACCAGAGTTTACTGCTGCCTCATCCAATATTTCTGAACCTCTTTCACCTCCTTTGGTTGCATTTTTGCTAGTTATATCCACTCCATCAGCCTTTTCCGTTCCTTCCCTAGTAAGCTCGAAGGGTTTGGAGGTAGTGACAGAATTGGCACTATTATCGGGGATGGGCTTGTCGGACTTAGAGGGGTGTGTGGATTCAAGGGCACAAACTTGTGATTGTTTCTCCTTTTGAGTGTCAGAGGGACTAGGAA
This sequence comes from Lycium barbarum, assembly GCF_019175385.1. NCBI lineage: Eukaryota > Viridiplantae > Streptophyta > Magnoliopsida > Solanales > Solanaceae > Lycium > Lycium barbarum. The sequence goes on from NC_083338.1 coordinate 23,284,344, forward strand.
CGGTTGATTTAGAAGCAGAGCTTATTTGGTTTTGTTCAAGGAAATTTTAGGTTTCTGGCTTGAAGATAGAGAACGGACGGTCGGTTGGAAGAAAGGCTTGAGAGGATAGAAGTGAGGGGATGGATTCAGTCGCATTTGAGGAGGTTAACACTTGGTTAGACATAGCAAGATTTTAGTATGAAGAAGTGATGTTAAAGGAATAGGAAAGGGTTTTGATCGACGAAGAATTTGTAGGATGAGGAGAGAGAAAGCACGTTGGTTTAAAGATTAAATGAGAAGCCCTTTTTTGATTGGTCGAGATAGGGTTATTGGATCAATACGGGTTGGGCTTGAAGAATGTGAATCGATGAGATGAGTTTTCAAAAAGGCGGGAGAAAGGACTGACACTGCATTCAACAACATTAATGATGTACGTAAATGCTCGAAAAGACTACTAACCTGAGCAAGCAAGATCGGGTCCCTTGAATTTTGAGATATCTTAGGCAGAGAAGTCTGAGGAATGCAATGACTTTAACGTTTGTATTGTCCTGATGTGGTTATGTATAGATACCCATTATCAATCATAGCTGACCATTGAAGAGTTGTAAGTGATTTTGGACAATCTCAGTTCCAGTTAGTTTCTCTCAAGATACCCTTTCCCTGATGCTTTAAGAAAAATTTTGGTACTACAACTCTCTATCTTCCATGACTTCAGATAACTTGACCTTTCCTTCACATCTATCCTTACGAAGAGACTATTCCAAAATGTTGTGACTGCTACTACTCTAGTGCTCAATTTGCTATGGATCAGAGTAGCACTCCAGATGATAACAAAATCATTTCAGTTTCAAACAGGATGGATTTACGCCATTCATTTGAAGTCATTTTCAAAGAGGAATGATAGGGACCATGTCACGACCCAACTAGGGGCCGTGACGAGTACCCGATACTTGTACCGAGCACCCTTTGTCTATCGTTTTACCTTTACCTCTTAGCAAGCCATGTAAATAGAGCCATTTTTTTTAACGTTAACATTAGCGGCGTCATTCTGAACATAGACTAATAAACTTCGTTATCACTTATACATCAACATTAGCATGCCAAAACACCATATATCTAACTGTACTTAACTGACTGTACATAACTGTCTACGAGCCTCTAGACGTAGTACACTTATACATAGAAAGGGCCGGGTGCTGCCGTGCCCGAATATACATACACAAAATAGTACCGCAGAAGTGAGGCTCCGGAACAACTGGAGCGCTGTCAACACTGCTGGTAAGGCTCCTAAGGATCAAATCCGCCTATCTGCTGACCTGCGCGGCATGAAACGCAGCGTCCACAAGAAGGGACGTCAGTACGAATAGTGTACCGAGTATGTAAGGCATGAAAGATAACACTAGCAGTAACATAATGTATAATTAATAATGTCATGGAGTCATAGAATATAGAAGATAGAACATATCTCATGTCATATATTATCATCTCGTATCATATCGTATTATATCTTATCTTGTCTTGTCGTAGTATATCACGTCATAGTATATCGTGTCATAGAGTGTCAGGCTATAGTATATCATAACATAGTACCTCATATCGTAGCATGGCATGTTATAGCATGTCGTGTCATAGCATAGCGTGTCATAGCATGTCTTACCATAGCATAGCATATCATAGCGTATCATAGCATAGCATAACTTGTCATATCATGTCCTGTCGTAGCAGATCATAGCATATCATGTCATAGTATAGCTTACCATAGCATATCTTATCATAGCATGTCTGGTCATGACATGGTAGGTCATATCATAGCGCCGAACAATGCCAGCTCACCCACATAGCGCCGATATACACCGGCTCACCCATATATCCCGCGTCCGGGCACCCCGCGTCCGGGATGATAAGCCAGCTGATCAGGTAGCAATGAAACATGTTTCCCTTCCCATTCCCCCATGTATCCCTTCCCCCCAGCCCAGGTTCATATACATAGCTTGCATATATGTACTTTGTATGCATATACACATCTTATATACGTACACATATTTTTGTATTCATATACATAGCTTGTATACATATACATGTCTTATATACATTTACTTATCTTATATACATATACATATTTTATATACTTATATATATCTTATATACATATACATGTTTTATATATATATATATATATATATACATATCTTATATAAATATACATGTTTTATATAAATATACATCATATAAGCACACAAGGGAGCCCAAGGGAAAATCATGTAGCCATCGGAGTGACGTAAGGTCGGTGACCTCCGAGTACATTATGGAATACTCATGATCGCTCTTGTATCACCTCGAAGGGACGAATATTTTAAGGTGAGATGGTCAACGGAGAATAGTATTAAAGTAAACGTAGAATGAAATCGTGGGCGTCATAGATGACAGTTCATAGGCTTGGAAGTCTTTAGAAAGTGAAGTCATAGCTAGGGAATATAAATAGGATTCGAAAATTAGTTTTTCATTTTCATGTTTACATAAGATACTTAGCTTAGTCATCTTAGTCATAGAGTCGTTCTGGTAGTACGTATCATAGGCATATCCTCTTATCTAACATCATTGTTATCATTATCGTCATGGAAGTATCCTCGTTAGAGGAGTCATAGTACTTATCATTTGGTAACGAAATCGGGATTAAAGTTTCCCTTTAGATTCACTTCAAGTAAGTCAAGCAAGACTATAAGGAAAATTTGAGAGTAACGGGCCCACCTCGGGCCGGATGAGGTAGCGCATACGATTTACATATATTACGTGTCATAGCGTTACTTGTGAGGATCTTAGGGTAATCGGGTCCCATTTATACAAGTGCTAAGGGTTTAGGAGGTTTTTCCCACAATTGGCACACTTTCTAATTGAATTCTATTGAACAAAAAGGAGAAAACTTTAGGTGCGGATTCCGGGGAACAGAGTTGTCCCCGAGGCTCGTACCCGACTTATTACACCTAAGACATGCCATAGAAAGAAGGGTGAAGACTTACATACCTCTTTCCGCTCCTTTTGCTATTCCAAATTCACGTCACAATTTCGTCAAAATCTGCAAATTGGTCGTTTTTACCAAAACTCTCATTAGTATACTTAGAGTTGAAATCTTAATGAAACACTTGGCTACCGAAATTTCGGCAGCATTTCCTCTGTAAATATACCATCCTCAACATTCAACATAGCCAAATTCTCAACCAACACAATCCGGGAATTCAAACCCGGCCAAACTATTAACATAATCAACAATCGCACTAGCAATTCACATATTTCATCCAAGATGCATGATTTCAATTTATTACCTTCTTCAAAACCTTCCGACTCCAATGAACACGATAACAACCTTATAGTATATATTCCAACGACATCATACCAATATCATTACATACTATCCATGCAAGAACATTATTCTTCAATATACATAATCTTCCAATTACCAATACTTTACCACACTTATCAAGTCTTTACTTGCTATATGCAATCTACAACACAACAACTAAAACACTAAATATAACTTTCTCATTATTCTTCAACAATTCAACACATATACACGACTACATATGCCATAAAACAACCCACACACTATTTTTCAAATTTCTCAACCAACCCACTTGTGATACAACTATTTAATAATCGTTACTTTCGTAAGGAAGTTGAAATTAATGCCAACACATCAATAACAACATCTTCAACATTCTACAAGATGATTATATACATATTTTATCCAAAATTTTCTTCAAACCTCAATCCATAATTCAACAACATCAATACAACAAACTATCACCTTATTCTTGCAATTATTTCTTAATCCATGTTGATAAAGAAAGAAATTTAACGATTCATACCTTGTATTTACCAAAGTAACAAAATCTTCAATTTTTCACTTGCTCCCAAGCTCCTCCAACTCCAAAATGAAATTATATTTGTGACTATGCGTTGCCCGGACTTCGATTAGTACTTGTAGCTTCAAATTTCACTCAAAATCCTCACTTTTATGTGGGATTTAAGGGCCCTTTTTCTTGCTGATTTTTCTGGAATGTTTTGGAACATTGGAGCATATTTGTGATGAAGAAATATGGATTTTTGCCCCTTTTATATTAAATTGGGTCGGCGTAAGTACTGTAGCGGTACTGTAGCAGTGCTGTTTCTGCGCGACAGTTCAGTTTGTAACGTCTATAATTCTCTCCTCCGAGGTTCTATCAACGAGCGGTTTGTTACATTATAAACTAGACTCGACGAACTGCATTTTAGGCTTTTGAAACGCCTTAAAACTCCAACTATACATGGAGATATACCCCTCCAAAGTTGACTAAAAATCCTTCCAGCATTTCTCAAATTTTCATCGAACTTATTTTCTTCAATTTGCTCGATCTCGAAATATTCCGAAACTCTCCATACATGATATTTATCACTTATTATACTAATAATGATCATGTTCTCGTGTTTCAAAATAGTCTTTCCCGATTACGACTTACGAGATCGTAATTCACCCTCTTTCTTCGTTGTTATGTACTTTCCATGGCTTGTGCTTTTCAAAACATTATGGGACGTCTCCGACACTCCCTTACTACGGTGAGGTAAATGTCATACTCCTGCTCTGAAAACGCGGGGTGTAACAGACCAGGTCCTTTACCTTTAGGTTATTTCTAAGACCTCTTAATCAACAAGAGAAACTTCATTTTGAACCTTGATAGACATCATAAGTCTTAGTACCCTTCATTTAAAGCATTGAAAACGTTTGAATTGCTCAGCGGAAATCTTTTCCCTTTTAATGACAAAGAGTTGTTACATTCTTGGATTTAACTCACTAAGTACCAGATCCCTTAAAGAGGTGAATTTATCTGAGGAGCATCTACTAATCTCTGTACTGAGTGAAAATGATGCTGGCAATTTCTTCTCATTTGTAGCAGAATCCTTCGGTCTTGGTCCACGCTTTCACAAAGGAGTGCTTTGCAGTTTTACTCATATAAAGAATGTCATTTTATTCATTCTTGATACTGACACACCATTGTGTTTTAAGGCTTTGAGTGAGAGACTATCCATTTTTTCGATCTTGTGCTCCAAGCAGTCAGCGCTTCCACTGCCCTCTCTCACTCCAGCCCTTTCTTTTGATCACTCGTTAATCCTAGGACCCAAAACTAGTTTGGATCCCAAGTAATAATAGAAAGGATCGGCTTGATCTTTGTTTACCCATCCTTGCCAATTTCCCTTCTTCTTCCAGGGAACGGGTCATTTGCCTTTTGGTTTGATTTCAAACACTTTCCTTCTACTCTGTTCAGCCCGAGCTCCTGCTTTGCCCAATGTACCATAACAATCAGCGTGGTCAGAATGAACGTAACTCCAGTTTTCACACCCAGATCTGTGTTTGCCCCGAATATTATGTGAAATTGCGGCTCTTTCTGCACAAATGCTCTGTTTCACATCGTAACTAGACGGACTGGAGTAGGTTTACCAAAAATCCATGTCCAAGGATATGACATCTCAAGATCTATCTTTTTCTGCTTTACCTTCTCCTGAAATAGCTTATTTCTTGCAAGCTCAGTGATAAGATGTTACACCTCAGAATTTCGGGTGTTGTGCGGTGAATAGGCTAATGCGAGTTAAGGTGTATATGATTCCCCTACAAGTAAAAAGGGATACTTAATGATTCTAATTAAGAATCCAAAGACATTAGAGGATAAAGAAGAAAGCTCGTTGGAGAAAGTTAAGCTAGAAAGTGCCTTACCCCGTGTACAAATGTACCAGCAGTTATTCCTGGTAATTTATGGGGTTATAAGTTGATCGGATAGAATCAACGCAATTTGAACTGATTCAGAAAATTCTATAGACACCAGTCAGTGTCGACGGGCCATCGACATGTCGGCGGGCCGTCGACATGTCGATGGACCGTCACTGTGCACCGTCAATGTGTTTCTGCAAACTGAAATCTACAGGCGCAAATCGACGGGACAAGTAGATGGACCGTCGACACATCGATGGGACTGTCGACCCGACCGTCGAATCGCCTCTCTGGAATGTTCTGGCTCCAGCTATAAATAGACGACCTTTGTTCATAATTTTCAAATTTCACTTCTCTCCAAGTCCTGAAAACTATAAAATACTCTCTATATCATATTATCAAAAATCCAAGAGTAATTAATGAGTAATCAGCAAGAAATTATTAGAATCAAGTGCAAGGATGTTCACTAGGGCTTGTGGAAACCAAGAGTCTCTTTGGTATTGAAGTAGGGTTTTCTCTCAAGTGGAGTATTTTCATCCAAAGACCATTCCTATGTGGTCAAAGGTGAGTTTCACATTTAATTCATGTTACTAACAATTTTGAGTAGTTGAAAGGCTTGGATTATGGAAGAAAGTAAAGTATAAAGTTCAAATAGGGAAATAGTGGAATTCTTGAATAGTAACTTGACTTAAGTCATAATTCTTGACATACCATGAGTGTAATCTTGTTGTGAATAATGCAAATGATATTGAAGGAGTGTTATATGAGAATGAATATGAAGTTGTGTTGCAATTATGATTATGGGCGACTTCGAAGGGGAATGCTGGGAATTGAATAGTGTTTAACTTGATGAAGTTTATCGATTGTAATGTCGTGTGTGTTATCATCAACGTTTGGGAGTTGTTTATTATATAGAGAAGGTTGTTGAAACAAAGAAAACGCTGCCCAATTTTTGTTAGCCCTTAGTTGTTTTAGTTGAGGCCTAAGTATGTTCCCGGTAATCTAATCTTCGTACGAATTCTCTTGAATGTAGAAAATCGTCAGCTTGGAAGGAGAACGCTAGTTGTTGAGGAGATGTGAAGGTATGTAAGGCTCGTCCCTTCTTTTCTAAGGCTTGATTCTTATAACATGATTTCCTCTATCTTTTCATGACCTCCTTACATTCCGAAAGTTACAAGTCTATAATCATTAAGAACTTCCCATAAGATATGGATAAGAAATGTGTTATGATAATGTCAATAATAATGAAGATTCTATGTCTGAGATTCTAAAGCTTACGAAACGATGCTATCATGAGATTAATAATCTTGATGTATGATTTCCTTGGTTGTTATTCATCATTGATAGTTTCACCTCATAATGCTATTTCCTTCGAGGTGAGACATGAAGATTATGACTATTCCATAAGATAATCGGAGGTTACCGACCTTACGTCACTCCGATAGAGTTAAGACTTTTACCTAAGCTCTTATGCATGCTTCATGTTAAGTATATGATGATTATTACACTGCGCCTAGTTGGCTGGGCATGATACCACTTCGGTGGGTGGCTTATGGATAATGATGACGTCGTACCTATTTAGCCAGACATGACACCACTTCGGTGGGCAGCTTATGGTTAATGACAACGTCGTACCTATTTGTCGGGGACATGACACCACTTCGGTGGGCAGCTTATGGATAATGATAACGTCGTGCCTATTTGGTCGGACATGACACCACTAGTGGGCGGTGTGAGATGATTACCCCGGACGCGGGAGGCCCGGTCGCCGACTAATGATGTTATTGATTCACACAGTTATATATGTATGTGTGATATGCTTTAAAGGTAAAAGTAAGCATTCATAATTCTGCCTCAAAAGGCAAGTAGTTATAGTTACCCAATCTTCTCATGCTTTCTATACTTCTTTATTATGTTATCGTATATGCCTTACATAGTCAGTACATTGTTCGTACTGACATCCTTTTCTTTTATGAACGCAATGTTCATACCCATAGGTAGACAGGAAGATGGCCCGGACACCTAGAAGCCTTACCCGCAGTTGTACAAGAGTACTCCACTACTCCGGAGTTGCCATTCATTAATATTCTTCTATGTACACATTTGGGGCATGGCGGGGTCCTGTCCCGTCCTTATGGTCTCATCATTCTAGTAGAGGCTCGTAGATACATTTGTGTGGGTTGTAGATGTTAGATGACCTTATCAGTGTATATTATGTATGTTATTTTTGTAACCTTGTGAGCCTATGCCTATTTATATGTATAATTTGGGTGATGTTGGTTATCATTTCATAGTAAGTTTACTTGGAGAGATTAGTTTGTTTGAGATGAGTATGAAGACTAAATGATATGCGCTGCTCAGTAGTCACCCGGCATGGCCCCCTAGTCGGGTCGTGACATATGATTTTGCCTTGGCCTTTTCAAGTTCCTTCTCAATCCTAAGATGAATCTCACAAATATCTTGTTTTAGTCTAGGAGAAATGTTTGTTAGCTTCTTTATCTAATGAGTGTTCAAGGCATTTTCTCTGATCTCTCCTCTAACTTGATCACTTGGGTTTACTGGCGACATAGTTTCGTTGTTTCTATTTTTCTATGCCCAGCCAGAATAAATACTAATCGAGAGATTGGCAAGAGATATCAACCTTTTCTGAAAGTATCAATCTAGATCCTTGTGAGTATCAACAAAATTCACCTTTTTGTCAAAAATCTGGTCTTCCTTTTTTACTTCTTCATTGCCATTTTTAGCAACAGAGCTTGCCTTGAGTGTAAATGTAGATTTAAGTTCATTGTCAACACTCATCATAGATATATCATCTTGTTTATCTTTATACATGGTGAATAAGTCTTTTCTGGTTGCCATGACCTGCTTCACGAGATAATCAGCATCATTTCTTCTGTTGGCATTCTTGACAGGGACCTGGTTCTATGCAGCTTTATCTTCATTCTGATTATTATACAACCTTTGAATATGAGGAGAGCATTCCTCCGAGAGATGTTGAAGCTTTCCGCACTTATGACATTATTATTTTCTTTGTAATTCCTGCTGGATCTTCCTTTATTAGAGATTACATTATTTCTTCGAGCCATATCTTAGACTATTTGAGTGAGAGACTCCATGTCGATGTCGTCACTTTCTGAGCCATCTATCTTTGACTCTCCTTTCTCAAGATCTTAAGTAGGCTCGCTGTCCTCCAGTTCTATAACCTCTCGCACTCTTTCCCTCCACTGCCTATAATATCCTCCATTGAGTCTTGGTAGTCGTGTGCTAGATTCTTCCTTCTCTAGGTTTGGTGAACTGGCTATAAGAGGATCTTTTCTATGTGTTACCCTTTTACAAAGTCCTTGCTCATATATCAATTGATAGAATATATGAGTTCACCCCCTGAGAGATCGCTAGAACAGTATAAGGGACATGGTCCCTAAGCTGTTTTCACAGATAATAATGGAAGGTAAATGAGGTAAGGTATTTACGTGGAAAACTCCTTGCTCAAGGAATTAAAAACCACGACCCACCCTAGTAGGATTTCCGACTTTACTAAATGAGCAATGTTAGAGTTACAACCTGTTGCAACCTAGGAATTAAACTCTTAATGTCACGACCCAACCCCGTGGGCCGCGACTGGTGCCCTATTTGGACACCCCAAACCCATTCGCTTATCAAATCAACATATCGAAGACTTATTCAAATTTAGCATACGTTATTTATACAGATACTGTGAACAGACATCATCTTAAGCGGTCACCCGTACAGAAATATCATATCAAAACTGGTAGGCTGGCGGAATACACATCGCCCAGATATACATACATATACAAACATATGGGCCGTTTTGGCCATAATAACAAACGGGACCGCTTAAGGCACAAGTCACAGACATAATCGAACAAACACGACCCATGACCCATATATATGACTACAGGCCTCTACAAACCATGACAGAAATATATGACGGGACAGGGCCCCACCGTACCCAAATAGTCATATATACAGAATATGTATAACAGAAGATATGTACCAAAAATATGAGCTCTGGATCAAAAAGAGTACTCCAAACAGCAGAATATGTACCCTACACTGGCGGGTCACCTGAACGAACGTCTGTACCTGCGGGCATGAAACGCAGCCCCCGAAGAAAGGGGGTCAGTACGAAATATGTACTGAGTATGCAAGGCATGAAATACAGAAATCTGAATCATGACTGAAGTGAGGAGTACAGAAAATGGATACAGAATTAGTATATCAAAACCTGTGCTGAAGATATATATATAATGCACGTAAAAATCATGCATAGGGCTCAGGAACGTGGTCGCCACTCCGACGCTAGCGCCACAACACATCATACTGCAGAAGGTTTCATATCTCCGTACAATCCCCGAACATATCGTATCATCATAACATATCACAACACCAGAACATATCATATGCCATATCACATCATAACGCCGTATATAAGCGGTACCCGGCCCTATGGCGAGGTCTCGAGAACCGTAACACATCATACTGCCGAATATAACATAGTGCGCACGATCACAAAACCGGCCCGGGATCCGGCGAACGATATCATAGTAATATGCACGAGCGGAGTAGTGAGGAAATCATATGCATATAAGTACATAAATAAATTTCAAAACTCGATGGACAAATATATTTACCGACATCTGAAGGCTCAAAAATAAGATTTGGGTCAATCGGAATTAGTATAAGAAAGTTACGAGCTTTTGAAGTACAGGACTTTCCAAAAGCGTTTCAGAAGCTCTTTTTGGAAATTTAAGTAACAGTCATATTGGATAACTTTCAAATATCCTTATGGATCAACTCGAATGGAGCTTTTAGAGTCATATGTACGTATCAAAATATATATCCAAAACTTTAGCCATATCAAATATTTTTCGAACAACATTCAGAAACATATCAACTAAAAACTCGAACATCATAAGGGCGTATCAAACCATATGGGATAGTTTATAGAAGTCAAAGACACTGGCCATCCTAGTGGCTCTAAGAATGGGATTCTCTTTAGAAGCATACATATACGTCATTTGTTCATTTCATAAAGGCCATGACAAAAGAAAGAAAGGTAGGCTTTACATACCTCGATCGTTCGCTAATCAAATCCCGACTCAAGTCTCGGGCTCTCCAATATCTACAATAATATTATCAATTACCAAATATTAGCTACAAGTACTTAGAAATTCAATTCTAACTAGTACTTGTCTACAGAAATTTCGGCAGCATCTCCCCTGTAAATTCAACATCCCCGTGAATTTAACTCGGCCAAATTCATCAACAACCATACCAATAACATCAAAAACCAATGTAAAACGCATTCCAACACTAGTAACCTTCCTTTCTACATAGTTCATCATTATTCAATTCAACTACGTATTTTCAAGCTGATTCTAATGCTCACATATTCATTACTAATTCAAGATCAACCAAATACAATTCAAAAGCATTTCATACAATTCTACCAAATATTCTGCAATCCCACTATCACCATATTCCATTCGAAATCTCCACAAATGCGACAAGGTCACAACGTCACATTTTCTTCTTCCAATTTCATCAACAACGACAACAATTCATATTTTAGCAATTCCATTTCCATAATTACATAAAACTATAATAAAATCACATAATTTCCTAAAACAACTTACAACTAATTTTCATACCAATCTTGAACCATTATTCTTCTATTTACATCACAAGGCCACAACAACATAATTTAACATACTAAATAAATTTCATTCTTCTCCCTTCACTACACCCACACACGGCCACACACCCACAAACCCACAACACACAAATTTCATACTTTACATTCATTTCCATATACTACAATATATATATATATAATTCTTCCAAGACCAAAAGGATAGAATCTTTGCCTTTTTCAAAATTTTCCACTTGCCACAAAAGGTACTTTCTTGCCTCAAAATTAAACCACGTTGAAGAGGGTCTTGATCTTAGTAGGAATACTAGAAAATTAGGATTTTTGGATCAAAGATTGATGGCTAAATTTTTTTTTCTCTTCTCTCTATTCGGCCGAATGGCCTTTCTTTTTTCTCTTCTTCTCTCAAGTTTTCTTGAAGCTTCTTGAAATGAAAAGTTGTGGCCCCTCTTGTTTAGTTAATACATGGATTTTTAAATTTTTCATGGGTTTGGGCCCTTTTAATGGCCATGGCCGGCCACCTCTCAATATTGGGCCACTTTTTTTCCTTTTTTTTTTTTTATTTTTCTAGCCCAATTCACTTATGGTGAATATTTGTAATTCATGAACCCAATTTCCAAATTCCCAATTTTACCCTTGGCCTTCCTCCATATTTCCGCATCAACATTTTTCATAAACAACATGTATGTTAACTAAAATCAAAATATCACCTTACCTCTTACAAGTCACAATTATTTCAATTTATCCGAACATGCAAAATTACGGGATATAACACTTAATTCCTCTCCCTTACAAATACTCTATTTGTAAGCAACTCTCGACTACCTCTAGCCAAGAAAACTAATACACCTTGCCTTCACTTAGACAAATGTACCACTCAAAAGGTTAAGTAGGTGAACAACCCACAAACACCTTCTAAGAATTTAAACTAATAAACCTAAACTAACTCTAGCCTAGTGTACCTCTCAAAGGGACCCTTTGAGAATTTAAATCACAACGACTAACTTTAGCCAAAGTGTTAACACACTGTTTGAAAACAAGGATCAATAAAATACCTAAAAACAGCCCTTCTCAAAGGGATGTAGGTTTACAATTTATAAAATAGGGAAACAAAGACTCAACAGCCTAAGGGCTTAAAGCATCTTCAGTTCAGGGATCTGGTCCTTTGGCTTGTTGAGGCTTGTTTTTTAGAGCACCTTGATAGGGGTGGCGGCTGCACTTAAGAAAAATACATCTTTTTGATTAGCAAGTGTTAGGTCAAACTAATCCCCACATGTTGTATATGAGACCAATGTAGAGAGCATTTAAGAAACATGTGACCATGGATAGTGACTTGTCAAGGACTCTTAGTTTCCATCATACGTACAGTTGTGTTGCTGCAGTTCTGCCTGAATAGTGCAGCAACTTTATAGCTGTTATATACCGTGCAAATACTCTCATAGAACCTAATGGAGGACCTGGTCCTTGGATCGTTTGTCAATTATCAAAACTATGAAATACTTTAGTGTTTTTTTATCCCACATTGAGGGTGGAATAACAATTCCGGGATAACTAATCCTGGGATTAGTTATCCCGGAATAACTTGTTTTCTAACCAAACGAGCCCTAAGTGTCTCAATTATTCATCCACTAACATGTTCTCACAAAATATTGTGTACTATTACTTTTACTTTTAGGAACCACTTTACTTTCAAAATGATAGACCAAAAGTACTAACCTCCATGTTATCTAACACTCTCATGATTGCATTTTTATTTTAACCATTCACAAGTCCTTCTTGCTAATTTTATGATGGTTGTACACAGGGCTTATTGTTGCAGTAAGAGTCGGGCTACTTCCATGCATATTTATAACGACCCGTTTGGTCGTTATTGCATTTTAACCCTTTTGACCCTTTTTCGAGCTTGGTTAGCTCCCTTTTTAGGCGAGGGGACCGTTGACACACTTTTCGAGATTTCTAGACTTGATTTGAGTCGACTTTTTGTGAAATATGAGCCTTAAGCGGAAAATAGTTGACCTAAAGTTGACTTTTGGGTAAACGAATCTTTTTTGAAAATCCGTTGATTCCAAGAGGTCCGGATGGTCGTAAAGAACTTATGTATATATCTGGTTCGGTTCCTAATGCACTCGGATATATTTTTGGACTTAGGTCAGGAAATTAGAATTAAGGTATCGGGGGTTGATTCGGTCAACGAGACCTCCGTTGAGAATTTTGAGGCCACAAGCGCGTTCGTAGAATGTTTTTGTGCGGGTCTGTGCATGTGGTTTATAAGCAAATGGCCTCAGGAGTTGTTCGCGATTTTTGTTGAGACTAAGAAAAATCTAGTGGATTCTGGTATCTGATGCCCTCATTGGCGGCACCAGTGTCATCCCAGCGGAGCCACTGTTGCAGCGTGATGGCCGCCCATTTGGCCCAAACTATTGGGCGCTGTTGCAGCGCCGCTACCGTCATGGCGGTAACGGGCCTGTTATTTCATTAAGTGTGCATTAAATAAGCCCTTAGTCTATCATTTAATATCATTTTGAAAAATGAGCTCTTGGGGACTATTTTATAATGTTATTAGAGAAAACTCTTGGTGGTAAGTTTTGCTAACCCCTTTACTAATTCCTTGTTCCTAATTATCATAAATTCCTTCTTCCTTAGAAATTCCTTATTAATGGATGATGAAAGTGGGTTTTGATGAATGTTCTATCTAGGCTTATTAATGATAAAATTGATGGGGTTTATGCTAGATTTTGATGAATCTAAGGTTGTTAATCACTTATCTTCCATTATTAGAGTTGAATTCTTGAATCAAATAGTTAGGGTTTTATACCCAAATTTGGCGTTTTGCTTGGAATCAGAAATTAGGTCTATCCTTGAGTTAAATCAGCAATTAGTGGTTGAGTTATGATCACCTAGTGCTTAATTTGATATTTTGCTCTTGAATTTCCCGTTTTGACCTTGTGGGCTTTGCTTCCCCAAATTCTAAGGTTGGAATTGACCTAAATTGAATGATAGCAATATTAGTATCGTTCTTCATGATTTCTAATCTAGATTTCGAATATGTCTACACTTCGTTGATATTGAGGCTCAACGAAAAGGCAAGGCAAAAGAGTGATTTGTCGGTGTTGTTGTTCGACCATCCAGGTAGGTTATGGCTTACCCTTGGTGACAATTAGTGTAGCGAAGCATATATTTAGATGATATCATCGGAGAAATCATGTAAACCTTCGAGTATGAAGTTGGGTTGGATATTGTCTTAGGTTGGGCCCTGTTGCGTGATTAGGGCTAGCCACCCCGTTGTTTTATGACTTGATTGTTCTATTGTGTTAGATTGATGCCACGTGTTGTTAGTAGATATTGGAATCTGTTGTTTCATCTTGATTGTGATATTGTATTATCTTACAGGTTGATGTTGATACGAGGATAGAGTTTTATTTTACTTGTGTAGTCTATCCTGATATTGTTGGGGTACTCATGTTGGTACTTGTGACACTGATATTGTTGGCATACCCATGTTGGTACTTGTGGCACTGATATATTATTGGCGTACCCATGTTGGTACTTGTGACATTGATATGTTGTTGGTGTACCCCTGTTGGTACTTGTGATATTGATCAGATTATTGATGTTTACACATGCATTGCATGCATTCTTATCCATTCATGATACACTGTTGATATCTTGATGACACTTGATGAAACACAGCGATGAGCTGTGCTCGTTTCTTACTTGAGTGATATGAGAGTTCGATATTTGATGTTCGTTCCAGAATCTTGGATTGAGTGAGTGCATGGACTCCGCGAGTCCCCAAAGGTGGTGCCAGTGAGAACCCCCCATGGGCATAGATCCGGGCTCTCATCTGTCTGTTAGGAAAAGATCCGGGACGAGTGGCACTTAGACTTGGCGAGTCACTTTGGGTTATGCTACCGAGATGTCGATATTTCCGTCCGGAGTACATGTGTACATAACATTGGCATGGCATTACATTGCATTCATACATTATTGCATTGCATTGCATCACGACTTACTTTGAGATGATTTGGTGTTTATTTGTGATGTCGATTCGGATTTGACATATTAGGACTTGGCACATTTGGGATTAGATGCTTTACCTAGGCGATGGCATGTACTTGGCTTCAATTATGTTTGACTTATACTTGTTGGTTTATCTGTCTATCTTGCTTTATTGCCTGAATTATGCTAGCTATGCTTAGTCGGCCTGTGGTACCTACCAGTACCATTGTTTTGTACTGACCTAAGCTTGTTGCATTCTTTTATGGATATAGAGTATTAGACAGGTTCCACTCTTTCCCTCTGTGGCTGATTGGCGAAGCTGTTGTAGAGTCATCCCAAGGTAAGCACAATGACGGTCGCTGTCCGGATGTTCTTTCCATTACTTACTTGTCTTACTATTATTTTGAAATAGTTGCACTATGAGACATTGTCATCTTTCAGACTAGTAGTATTTAGTTAGTGCTCTTGTATGAATTACACCAGATCTATGGGGCTGTATTTAGTATTTCCGCACTTTATCTTATATGGATGATTTGAGACTTATTCTATATTTATTTCTTCCGCCTTTACTTAAATTGGTTATATTGGGATAAAGGTTTGCCTACCGAGGTGGGAAAGGTAGGTGCCTGCATGACTTAATGAAATTGGGTCATGTCAATATTTGTGTTTCTAATGGTTAAATTACGAAGAAGGCATTTGTTAATTTTTGATACAATTGAAAGTTTCCTGCATAGTGAGAACAATTTCATGCCCATTCGATACCCCTATTCCAACATAAGGAAGATGACTAGGAATTTCGAAGAGAAACTAGGCCAGAGAGGTTTTGGTTCAGTATATAAAGGCAAGCTTCGAAGTTGTCTTAATGTAGCAGTGAAAATATTGAGCAAGCACAGTGCTGATGGAAAAGACTTCATGAATGAGGTTGCCACGATCGAGGGGATTCGTCATATTAACGTAGTACAACTTATTGGCTATTGTGCTGAGAGATGTAAGCATGCCCTCGTATACGACTTCATGCCGAACGGATCACTTGAAAAGTATATCACACCTCGATAAGGAGGTCCTCTATTAAGTTGGGAAAGAAACTTTGAAATTGCTCTTAGAGTTGCTCGAGGTATCGAATATTGGCATCGACGTTGTGACATTCAAATTCAACATTTTGACATCAAGCGACACAACATACTTTTGGATGAGAATTTCATTCCAAAATTTTATGATTTTGGTGTTGCCAAATTATACCCCGAGGATAATAGTATCGTCACTCTAACAGCAACAAGGGGAACAATTGGTTATGTAGCTCCAGAGTTAATTAACAAAAGCATTGGTCACATATCTTATAAGGCAGATGTTTATAGCTTTAGAATGCTACTAATTGAGATGGTAGGCTTAAAAAGAAACTTGGTAGAAAGAGAGGGTACATCTAGCCAGTATTTCACACATCAGATTTATGATAACGGAATCTGATAACCTAATTCAACAAGGAAAAGGAATTTGAAATACTAGACGGGACACATGATGACAAAAAGGTCATAAAGAAGCTGAGTTTAGTTGCTTTGTGCTATGGTGTATCCAAATGAATCCACTTGATCGTCCCTCAATGACTAAAGTAGTGGAAATGCTTGAATATGAATTAAAAGCTTCACAAATGCCTCCCAGACCCTCTAAATCGCTGCAACCACATTTAGTGGAATTCAATCTGAGTTCTTTAATATGTCCAACTGAGTCTGTGAAGTTGCGACATCACATTATACACGTAATTTGTGTTGTTCTGAATAACATGGCGAGTCCATAACAAAAAAAAACTCTTTAAAAATAAAGTTTGTGACAGATCGATCCATAACAATTTGTGACGGACATATATCACAAGCGTTTAACAGTGTGATGGATGAAACATGTAATCTGAAGTGATTAGTATAAAGAAGTGATAGTGCAGGTTTAAGAATTTTTTTTTTTTACTTATTTACTTATCATTTATTATTATGGTTATTTATTAATTCTTTAGTTTATTAAGAAAATAAATCTTTGATAAAATATTATTAAATAGTAATACTAGTAAATGTATAGAAAAATAATAAAAATTAGTTTCGTGAAAGATTCATGTGACGGATTGGGTGTCGCGAAATTTGTGACAGTACAATCCATTCCTAATATGTCATAATTTTTGACATATTTAACCTATAATATTTAAATATTTTCTGAAGGATTAATCAAAAATGTGTTCTCTCTAATTGTAATATGGACCTTTGACCAAAAATTAGTCAAAAAACTTGACATGATAATTCAATCCATTACAAACAATTTGAAGCTCGGGAATGTGGTGCCTAATATTCCATCACACAATGGAATGTGCGATGAATTTTTTGTGCCCATCTACGCGCCTGCCCAACCGACTATAGCGCGGCGCGGTATAGTAAAATAATGCAATACACATATATATAGAATGGATGAGATCCCAAATAAAAGCTATGACTCTATCAGAGTGATGTAAGGTCGGTAAACCTCCGATTTCTATTATGGAATCATCATCATCGCTATAGCTCACCTTGAAAGGAAAACTACCAAAGATGAGCTCGACAACAATGAACAAGATCAATAGTCATGAAACAAAGATCAATAATATCATAAGAACATCAAGAACTATAAGCTTTGATATTTCTAGAAATGAATTTACCATCATCATGAAGAACATTTATCAATAATATCATAAGAACCTTAAGAATCATGAGCTTCTAGCATTTTTAGGAATAAGGATATTATGGATAGTGTGTGTAGGTTAACAATAAAGGAACCATGCCTTAAGAAAGAAAAGGGTTAGCCTTAACATACCTTGTCATCTCCTTAACTACTTAATGCTTATCCTTCCGAACTTGAAAATCTACATTCAAGATAATTTATACCAAGGTCAAGACATTGAAACTCTCATAAGATCAAACTAGACCAATAAATAAGCAAACGAAAATCGGACAGCATTTTATTTATATCTTCTACTTCCGCCAATCCGGCAAACAATACCCAAACATCAGTAACAATGTCAACAATAACATAATCAAGAGATTAAATTCAAACTAGACTCAAATCCACCCAAAACTTCCTTTCGAATTCCATCTATAGCCAACAACTACCACATAATACTTTATAATCTTCCTTCCATAACTATTTTCACTTATAAGACTTGTTTAACCTTAAATCAACTCAACATAAGAAATAAAATGAAAAACATACCTTATACTTGAAGAAGTTAAACTCACACAACTTGTTTCAAGACAAAGTCCATCACAACTCCAAGTATAAGCAAGAACAATCATCTTTTATAAACTAGTTGCGGATTTGAAGCTTGATCTTATCTTGTGATGGCATGGGATGATTTGGAGTATTTGTGTCACGCCCCGCACCATGGCTTGGGCGAAACACAGCACTCGGTGCCTTACTGCATGTGATCGAGCGGACCACCTGGCTTGCTGAATCATCATGAGGCGTACATGAGCGGAATGTAACATGAAACATGATGGGCTTTAAGAAAATACATGAAGTCACAATAATTTATAAAATACTCATTTAAGAACATAAATGCAGAAATACCATGAATCAAGCCAAAGATGGCTAAACAACTCTGAATATCTGACTGGTCTAATCTATGAAACCTCTATCATGAGTCTGAAATGGAAATCATACTTGCTGGGACAAGGCCCCCAGCATACCTTTAATGCATAACTACTATAGGATAAATGTCTAACTAAACCCCGAGGGAGATAGGGCTCACCAATAGGCTGATACGAGCACGTACTACGGAGTAAATGCGTCATCCTGTAAATCCATACCTGCATCGTGAAATGCAGGCCTCCGGGCAATAAAAGGGGCATCAACACATTGAATGTACTGGTATGTAAAGCAACTGAATGAAATAACATGGGACATGGAAGTAACATCATAAAACAGAAATTGAAACTCAAGTCTTGTCATGAACATGAATACATATAGATATAACATGAGTAAACCATTATTAGTAGGGAGAGCATAAATATAACCGACAACATGGTTTTGGTACTTGCACGCTACCAGCAGAGCTCCTATACCTTGTCAGGATATGAGATATAAGTATAACATGAAAGGATCCAATCATTATTAAGGAATCGTCCTAAATTTGAGTGGAGCGATCCTCATCATACGGTGGCTAACGTAGTTTCATGCTACGTGAAGCCTTTTCAGTAATTTGCAACTCCCAAAAAAAACATGAACATAGAAAATAGGTGGCACTTGCTGCCCATGGTTTTCATAAATCATAACTTGCATGTACATGAATATCACTTCAAAGTATTCTTGCATAAAAACGTGTGAAGCATGTAGAGTATTTTCTTGAAAATTAACATAATAAATTATAACTTGCAAGTAAGAACCCATGGAATGCAAAGTATGAGGTTTCACGGATTACAGACAGATTCTCAATAATCCTAATTAAATATCAAGAACTCAATAATGGATTAATAATATTTCGACACTTAGTAAGCATGGTAGATCGACCTAGGGTTATCATGAGCATGGTTAAAAATCCTAGTTTTCGTATAACCTCATATTTTATGGAAGAAGTGGCATAGGGAATAACAAGGATGTTCCCACACATAGATAGTAACCCTACACACCTGGTAATGCTCTGAACTCGTAATAAAATCTGAACTTTGTAGAAGAATCACAAAGCTTTAGTCCTGAATCCTTTAAATGAGTTTTCTTGAAAACTCTAGGCTCAAAAGGATGAATTCTTGTTGAGGAATCATGGATACATGTTAGAATTAACTTGGGATGGCTTGGAATAACTTACCTTGGTGAATTTCAATGGATGGAGGAGAAGATTTTGTCCTAGGGCTGGAGGGAATGTGAAAAGTGAAAAATAGAACTGAACCTCCGTATTTATAGGTTCTGGCCGACGCGGGAGAAGTACGGCCTCAATGTGCATCCCGTATTTCAAAGTATGGCTCATAAATCATGGTCGTACATTGGGTCAACTTTCCAGTGATAATTTAATTTTGACGGGGGAAGTACAGGCTCAAGGTACGTCCCATACTTCAAAGTACTACCCGTACTTTTTTGCCTGTACTTAGGTTAAAAGGTCTCAGTGCACTCTGCCAGTTCCCCTCTATGTCCGCCCACCGTTGTACGACCCGTACTTTGGTCGTAAAACGTACAATTGACGTCCTGAGGCCAAATTTTCCAATTCTAACACTTTTGTCTTAGTTTCTAAGTCCCGAATCATGAATGTAAGTTGGTCAGGGCTACGACGTGTTACAATATCTCCCCCTTGGGATCATTCTTCCTCAAAGGATGGGTCATGGTTAAGAATAGAACTGGGCATTGCTTGAGTACATAAGTGTTACACCTCGTACTTCCAGATGAACATTTTCTAAGTTTAAGTACAAGTACGTGGAATTATGATCAAGATGAGCCGTCTTTCAGGTTTAAGGAATGGTATAATTATTAGGTATACTTATGGAAAAAGTGATATATGAGGAGTACCAGGAAGTCTCATGACCAAATAAAGTTGAAGAAATAAGCTATTGATACCTAGGATTTTATGGAAAATATGAGGGGCAATTTTTGGTCCAACTTTGAGAAAGAATATCTTTTAGTATATGAGAAGTTTTGAAGAAAAGCAAAAGCCTAAGACAAAGTTTGTTGAGTCTAGTTTCCAACGCAAACAACCGCTCATCGATTCGACATCGGAGTAGAGAATTATGGACGTTGCAAATTAGGCTGAGAGAGCAAAAACGCATGCTACAGTAACTGTCGTGCTACAGTAGTCGCGCTGCTAAGTAACTGCTATAGTAACTGCTACAATGCCAAACCGACTTTGGGACCTTATAAAAGGGGTTTTACCCCTCATTTTTCATCCAAAAACACCTCTCAAAATCTCTTAAACTTTCTAGAGAGTTCTCCCAACCTTTCCTCCACAAAATTTTAACGCGATTTAAGTATAATCTCCGGATTTAAGTTCGCACAGCGCGTAGTTGCGATCATACTATCGTATTACGGTGAATCCTAGTTGGAATTCAAGGCAAATATTGGAGATATCACGGTACTAGCGAGAATAAGGTATGAATCTCTCCTTATTGATATGGATATAAGTTTATTTACGGAAGTAGAGTTGTTGAATAAGTGTATAATGGATTTGTTGGTGGAAAAATTGGACAAATGTCGTGTGGAATATTTAATGAAATATATTGGTATTGATAATATTGTGGTAGATGTTGGTATTGTTGTTCTTGTTGTTAGTTGCTGGATTATGGTTTCGGGTTAGGCATATAAACAGGGGAGATGCTGCTCGAATTTCGGCAGATTTTAATTAAAGGCTTAAGACAAGTGTATGATGGTGAGCCTAATAATAGTATGAACGGTTTTATATGTAGATTACAAGCCAGGAGCTAAGTGGGAAGGTCAAGGAGCAAGATTCTAGGTATGTTAAGGCTAAACCTTTTTTTCTTAAGGCATGATTCCTTTGTTGTGAACCTATATATGGCATCTTCAATAAAGTCATTTCTAAAAGTACCAAAGCTTACAGTTCTCGATGTTCTGGTGATATCCTTGAGCTTGTTTCATGGCTATTGATGTTATTCATTAATGTTGATATCATCTTATGACTTTGTTCCTTCAAGGTTAGACGTGTTCATGATGACAGTTCTATAATAATAATCCAATGAGTTTAGGAACAGGTTCTTGAGGAATGTTTTATAGGACATGAATAGAGTGCTAGCAGAGGATCTCTAATGAGGTATTTAATGTTCGAAGAGAGGTTCATGTTGTATCTTAGGAATTAGTTACAGTTTAGTCAAGTGGGAAGAAGTACTAACAGCCTGAGCTGTGCTTATAAGTCTTATGTGATTATGTAGACCCTATGGGTTAAGTGATGACCACGAAAAGTGTGTAGAGATTACTTGTAGAAGTTAAGTTACGATGTTGATTATAATTACCACTGGTCTACGACCAGTCGGGCAGATGTTACCACCGTGCTACGGCCGGTTAGGCAGATATATGTATTTACACTGGTCTACGACCAGTTGGGAAGATGTATATATTTACCACTGGACTGTAGCCAGTCGGGCAGTTACCACCCTGCTACGGCCGGTCGGGCAGTTACCGCTGATCAGTCGGGCAGTTGCACTATACCGTCGCGCCATAATCGGACGGGCAGTTATTACCACTGGACTGCAGCCGGTTGGACAGTTACCACTTATCAGTTGGGCAGTTAGTATAGGATGATTAGTAGGATAAAGGCACAGTACTGTACATAGATATGGTTAAGCATGCGAGAATATAGAGAGACATGTATTATATATGGATCGGGTTGCACACCGCAACGTATGTTCGGATAATGTTTGATGATAAGTTAACCAGGGCCATGGTAGGGTATACAGACCTAGTAAAGATTACAAGAAGATGAAGAGGTATGTATACATATGCTAGATTTCCATCGGTAGTTTAGAAATGCCAGGTTGATTCTTATTCTTCTCATCTTTAGTAAATGGCTATTTTTTTGCACTTTCCGCCTTGCATACTCGGTACATTAATCGTACTGACGTCCCTTCTTCTGG
Source organism: Lycium barbarum (assembly GCF_019175385.1). Taxonomy (NCBI): domain Eukaryota; kingdom Viridiplantae; phylum Streptophyta; class Magnoliopsida; order Solanales; family Solanaceae; genus Lycium; species Lycium barbarum. The sequence continues at coordinate 23,307,307 of NC_083338.1, forward strand.
ACACTGCATTTCATGCCCACAGGTCTTGAGATACAACTTGACGGATCTTTCAGTAAGGATACCAGCTCAGCAGGTAGAGTCGTGGCACTCCACTTGCTTCGGAGTTTCCCTGTGAGTCAGCATGGCTGCATATGCATTTGCATGAGTATAGCGGGGCCCTGTTCCGGCTACTTTATTTAATGTCATGTACTCCTGTAGAGGCTCGTAAACAGATATGCACAGTTAGATGTTTTGTGATCATCTCGACTTACACTATGTTGTATCATTATTATGGATAGCCTTATCGGCATATGCACTCGAGAATTAATTTGAAGACGTAAGTATGTGATCTTTTGGGCTTGTGCCCCTATGGTTTATGGTACCTTGGTCTTATGTTGCCTTTCGAGGTACAGAAAACGTGGGTTATAAGTTGGTTCGGTTCTCGTAAGGTGCCGAGTGCCAGTCACACCTTAACAAGGTTGGGTGTGACAATAAGCGTGAAGAAAACATTACATGAAACTGGAGACTGAATTATCATGACATGGTTACATGGAAACATGAATAATGAAGCATGACTGATGAATGCTTGGATGAAGGTGGAACATGAGACATGGATACATAAGGTTCATGACAAGGATACAGAGGTTAGTTACTTCGGACCTTCCCCTCTGGTTCGTCAAACAAGTACGGATACTTGGATTTCATATCTTCTTCGGCTTTCTATATAGCTTTTTCAACTTTCTGACTCCTCCATGAGACTTTAACTGAGGCAACTGCCTTAGTTCTCAACTTGTGAACCTGACGATCAAGAATGGCTACGAGAATCTTTTCATAGGTTATAGCATCAGCAGGGACAACCAATGATGGGTCTTCTACATACTTTCTCAACATGGATACATGAAACACTAGATGTACAACGGCAAACTCTTGGGGGAACTCAAGTTCATAAGCTACTCGAACGAACTTTCATAGAATTTTGTAAGGTCCAATATCTGGGACTGAGTTTTCTCTTCTTGCCAAATCTCATAACACATTTCATAAGCGGAATCTTAAGGAATACCCAATCATTAACTTGAAATTCAAAGTCCTTTCGCCTCACATCTGTGTAGGAGTTCTGGTGACTCTGAGCCATTTTCAAAAGCTCTTGAATCAGCTTGACTTTCTCCATAGCCTAATAGACCAAATCTGGTCCTAACAACTCTGCTTCACCAACTTCGAACCAACCAATTGGTGATCTACACCTTCGCCCATACAAAGCTTCAAAGGATGCCATCCCAATGCTAGCATGATAACTGTTATTATAAGAAATGTCAATGAGAGGTAAGTGTTCATCCCAATTACCTTTCAAATCTAGGACACATGCTCTCAACATGTCCTCAAGATTCTGAATAGTACGCTCTGCCTGACCATCTGTCTACGGATGAAAATATTTGTTGAGGTTCACCTTGGTACCCAATCCTTTCTGAAAGGATTTCTAGAAGTTTGTTGTGAACTGCGCACCACGATCTGAAATAATAGACACTGGGGTCCCATGCAATCTAACAATTTCATTAACATACAATTTTCCATAGTCTTCGGCTGAATCTATGGTCTTGACTGGCAGAAAGTGCGCCGACTTATTGAGTCGGTCAACGATCACCCAAATAGAGTCATGCCGCCTAGATGGATGAGGTAAACCTGATACAAAGTCCATATTTATCATTTCCCATTTCCAGACAGGAATATCAATATTCTGAGCCAAGCCACGAGGCCTTTGGTGTACGTCTTTCACTTACTGACAATTCAGACACTTAGCTACAAAATCTGCTACATTCTTCTTCATATAATTCAACCAATAAATCTCCTCAAGATCATGATACATCTTAGTGGAACCTGGGTGAATGGAATACCTAGATTTGTTATCCTCTGACATGATTCTCTTTCTGAGTCCATCTACATTTGGAACACATAATCTGCCTCAGTACCTCAAGGTACCATCATCGTCCCTTTGTTCAAGAGTGGTTGTATTATTCTTGTGAATCCCCTCTTTTAGCTGCAACAAGTATGTATCCTTATATTGTTTCTCTTTAACTTCAAAGAGTAAGGAGAAAAGAGCTCTATTCTGAACAACCACCTCGCCATCCTCGGAGTCCAAAAGTCGAACTCCAAGACTAGCCAAACAGTGAACTTCCCTTGTCATAACTCTCTTATCTGAATCAACGTGGGCTAAACTTCCTATGGAACGCCGACTAAGTGCATCGGCTACTACGTTCGCCTTCCCTGGATGATAGAGGATATCCACATCATAATCCTTAAGCAATTCGAGCCATTTTCTCTGCCTAAGATGCAACTCTCTTTGCTTGAAAATATACTACAGGATTTTATGACCTGTGAAAATATCAACATGCACTCCATACAAATAATGACACCATATTTCAAATGCAAAAACCACGGCTGCCAACTCTAAGTCATGAGTCGGATAATTCTTTTCATGAGTCTTAAGCTGTCTAGACGCATAAGCAACAACCCTACCATGATGCATTAAGGAACATCCGAGACTAAGTCCCAAAGCATCACAATAAACCACGAAACCTTCGGTTCCTTCTGGTAGTGTCAAAACTGGAGCAGGAGTCAATTTCTTGTTCAACTCTTCGAAACTCTACTCACATGCATCTGACCGTTAAAACTTAACCTTTTTCTAAGTCAACTTAGTCAACGGAGCAGAAATAGAGGAAAATCCTTTTACGAAAAATATATAATAGCCTGCAAGACCAAAGAATCTTCTGATATTAGAAACTGAAGTGGGTCTAGCCAATTTCTTATGGCATCAATCTTCTGAGAATCAACTTTAACACCTTCACCTGAGATCACATGGTTTGAGAATGCCACTGACTTAAGCCAAAACTCACACTTTGAAATTTTTGTAAAAAGTTCGTGATTTTTAAGAGTCTGCAACATTATTCAGAGATGTTCTGCATGATCAGCCTCACTACGGTAATACACCAAAATATCATCATTGAATACAATGACGAATAGATCAAGGTAATACTTGAAGACCCTGTTCATAAGGCCCATGAAAGCAGCTGACGCATTTGTCAACCCAAACGACATGACTAGAAATTCAAAGTGACCGTAACGGGTTCTAAAAACGGTCTTTAGAATATTGACTTCCTTAACCTTTAACTGATGGTAGCCTAATCTGAGGTCAATCTTGGAGTAACATTGGGCACCCTAAAGTTGGTCAAATAAGTCATCTATCCTGGGAAGAGGTTACCTGTTCTTAATGGTGACTTTGTTCAACTAGCGGTAGTCTATACACATACGCAAGGATCCATCTTTCTTTCAGACAAACAAGACCGGTGTGCTTCAAGGTGAAACACTTGGTCTAATAAATCCCTTGTATCAATTCCAAAGTCGATCTCCCTGTCAGGAGGGACTCTAGGAAGATCTTCTGGGAAGACCTCGAGAAATTCATTGTCGACTGGTACGGACTGGAGAGTTAGGGTTTGGGCATCTGAATCTTTCACTCGAACTAAATGGTATATATAACCCTTGGAAATCATTTTTCTGACTCTTAAATAGGAAATAAACCTACCCCTGGGTACCACTGAATTACCTTTCCACTCTATAACTGGCTCATTAGGAAACTCTATTTTCACTACTTTGGTGCTACAACATAATGTGGCATAACATGAAGCCAACCAATCCGTACCTATGATTACATCGAATTCTACCATCTCTAGCTCTGCTAAGTTAGCTATGGTTCTATGGTGATAGACTAAAGCTGGTCAGCCCCTATAAATACACCCAGCTATGACTCACTCACCCACTGGGGTGGACACCTCAAAGGGTTCATGCAATTTTTCTGGTTCAATCCCAAATCTCTTAGAATAAATGGGGTTATATAAGATAAAGTAAATCCTGGGTCAATAGGGCATAGATGTTAAAAGTGAAAATTGTTAGTCTACCTATGACAACATCTGCACGAGCTTCTGTATCCTGACAACCTGTCAATGCATACAAACGGTTTCGTCCTCCGCCTGCGTTCCCACACTTAGCTGCATTGTGCCCCTCCTGGGCCTAGTTGTTACAAGGAGCTGCAGAATGTGTGTACTGCACCATGTTACCTCCAGTACCTTGACTAGCTGATGAACAATTTCGCTGAATATGGCTCTTCTGGCCACAACCCTAGCACGTATCCGTACCCATACGACATTCACCCGGGTGTCTCTTACCACACTTGTTGCAACTCGGAATATCGTATGTCTTCTGCCCCCACTAGGCTGAGAATAAGACCTTGATGGTCTGAAACTCTGCCTCTTATCATTTCGAAACGTTGAGACTGGCTCACTTTCTGTGGATGGAGAAGGTCCTACTGACCTGTTCTTAAAGAACTTCATGTTCTCATTACCGCTGAACTGTTTGGTAGACTTAACCCTCTTGTTGAACTCTTTGTCTTTCTCTTTTTGCAAGGTTTCCTCCTCCTTTAGTCTTTTCTCATTCCCCTGTATGAAATCAACCATCTTGGAGATAGTCATCTCCTTGTTTTATGAAGCAATATTAGCCCCATCGTACAAATGGGGATCAAGACCATAAAAAACCTCCTTATTCTTCCCCTCATGTCCGGTATCATAAGTGGAGCATGCTTAGCTAGACTAACAAATTCCAAATAGTAGTCCTGAACTGACCTGCCATTCTGCTTAAGCTTCAAAAATTTCTCAGCCTTAGCTTCTCTGACTTCTATTGGCAAGAAGTGGCCTAGGAATGCGCTTGCAAATTCATCCCATATAGCATCCAGCGCATCCTCTCCTCGGGACAAATCCCAAGATTCATACCAAGTGATAGCAATGCCCTGCAGCTGATGAGCTCCAAACGTAGCTGCCTCAATCTCCGTGACAGTCATAACCCTAAAGATTTTCTGGAGGGCATCAATGTAATCCTGAGGGTCCTCGTCTTTCTTTGTCCCCGTGAAGACTGGTGGATTCATCCTGAGAAAGAGATTAGTCTTAGGAGACTCTCCATTATTCCCTGAATATGACCCAGATTCCTGACTCTGGGCCTGAGCTGCTACCAACTGAGTGAGCATGCATGTTAACAGCGCTTCTAACATCAGTATCATTAGTTCTGGGTAGAGGAACTGGAGTCTCTACTGGAGTAGTAGTCGTGGGTGGCGTAGTCTCTGGCAGATGTGTCTGATCCATAGTGGCTCAAATAGCCTCTGTCCTTGCAGTATTAGCAACCACCCTTTGACTGTTATAAGTTTTCCTATTTGCAAGCATGATTCTGAAAATACGTACACGCAAGAATTAGAAAGGCATCCTGAGAGTACTGCTCTAACTGCACGATCTAGAGTATGAAAGAAGTGAGACAATCATAAATGTCTTGGTGGTCAACTGCTTATATGTATATGGCCCTCACACATATAAAAGTGACCCCACTGGATACGGTTTCATAGACTCCCTAAGATATTTGAACCTTGGGCTTTGATACCAAGCTTTGTCACGCCCTGAACTATGGCCTGGGAGAAATACAACACTCGGTGCCTTACCGCATGTGACTGAGCAGACCACCTGGCTTGCTGAATCATCATGAGGCATATATGAGCGGACTGTAACATAAGACATGATGGGCTTTAAGAAAACACATGAAGTCATAATAACTTATAAAATACTCGTTTAAGAACATGAATCCGGAAATAACATGAATCAAGCCAAAGATGGCTAAATAACTCAGAATATCTAACATAATGTAATTGACTGGTCTAATCTATGAAACTTCTATCATGAGTCTGAACTGGAAATCATACTTGCTGGGACAAGGCCCCCAACATACCTTTAATGCATAACTACTATAGGATAAATGTCTGACTAAACCCCAAAGGAGATGGGGCTCACCAATAGGCTGATACGAGTGCGTCCTACTGAGCAGATGCGTCGTCCTGTAAATCCATACCTGCATCGTGAAATGCAGGCCCCCGGGCAATAAAAAGGGTGTCTGCACATTGAATTTACTGATATGTAAAGCAACTGAATGAAAGAACATGGGACATGGAAATAACATCATAAAACTGAAACTGAAACTGAAGTCTGGTCATGAACATGAATACATATAGATATAACATGAGTAAAACATTATGAGTAGGGAGAGCATAAATATAACCGACAACGCGGTTCTGGTACTTCCACCCTACCAGTAGAGCTCTCATACCTTGCCAGGGATATGAGATATAAGTATAACATGAAAGGATCCAATAATTATTAAGGAATCGTCCTAAATATGAGTGGAGCGATCCTCATCCTACTGTGGCTAACGTAGTTTCAGGCTGCTTGAAGCCTTCTCAGTAATTTGTGCAACCCCAAAAAAAAAAAACATGAACATAGAAAATAGGTGCCACTTGCTGCCTATGGTTTTCATAGATCATAACTTGCATGTACATGAATATCACTTCAAAGTATTCTTGCATAAAAACGTGTGAAGCATGTAGAGCATTTTATTGAAAATTAAGATAATAAATTATAACTTGCATGTAAGAACCTGGAATGCAAAGTATGCGTTTTCACGGATTACGGATAGATTCTCAATAATCATAATTAAATATCAAGAACTCAATAATGGATTAATAATACTTCGACACTTAGTATAGTATATCGACCTAGGGTTATCATGAGCATGGTTAAAAATCCTAGTTTTCGTATAACTTCATATTTTATGGAAGAAGTGGCGTGGGGAAGAACAAGAATGTTCCCACATATAGATAGTAACCCTACACACCTGGTAATGCTCCGAACTCGTAATAAAATCTGAACTTTGTAGAAGAATCCCAAAGCTTTAGTCTTGAATCTTTTAAATGAGTTTTCTTGAAAACTCTAGGCTCAAAAAGATGAATTCTTGTTTAGGAATCATGGATACATGTTTGAATTAACTTGTTATGGCATGGAATAACTTACCTTAGTGAATTTCAATGGATGGAGGAGAAGATTCCGTCCTAGGGCTGAAGGGAATGTGAAATCTGAAAAATAGAACCGAACCCCCGTATTTATAGTTTTCGGCCAATGCGTGAGAAATACAGCCTCAATGTACGTTCTGTACTTCCAATTACGGCCCGTACATCGTGGCCGTACATTGGTTCAACTTTCCAGTGATAATTTAATTTCGGCAGGGGAAGTACGGGCTCAAGGTACGTCCCGTACTTTTCTGCCCGTACTTGGGTTAAAAGGTCTCAGTGCTCTCTGCCAGTTCCCCTCTATGTACGCCCGCCATTGTACGTGTCACGACCCGACTAGGGGCCATGACGGGTACCCGGGGCTAACCACCGAGCACCGCTCATACCATTACCCATCGTAAACACCAAGCGTTCATTCATTAATCTTATACTCAAATCATAGGAAAAACCCCCTTTCACTTCGAAACATAATTACCTTTATATACATAAGCCCTTCGGCTATCAAAATAATGTACATACAATAAGGACATCCTGAGACCATACTACCCACACATACGTATCTACGATCCTCTACTAGAGTATTAGACATAGGGACGGGACAAGACCCCGTCATGCCCAAAACATATATATACACAAAAGAATAAATCAATGGCACCTCCGGAATAATGGGGTGCTATCAAAGTCTGCAAGTAGCTCCTACGAGTCTGGATTGCCTCCCTGCCTACCTGTAGGCATGAACACGGCGTCCAAAGAAAACGGGCGTCAGTACGAACATTGTACAGATTTTGTAAGGCATGAATGAAATGAATATAATAGAGAAATCATGAGACATAAGATGAAGATATCACCTGCTTAACCTTTCAGAATGGATGTATTTCATACATATACCATATATAATCGTATTACATATATCATCTTAGCACATACATCCCTTTATCATATATATACCATCATCGTTAACTCGCGTCGGGGTAACCATCACATGCCGCCCACTAGTGGTGTCGTGCTTGGCCCTCTAGGCTCGGTGTAAATATAGCAGCCCGCCTTAGCGGTGACATGCCCGGCCCTCTAGGCACGGTGTAATCGTATGCAGCCCGCCTTCGCGGTGACATGCCCGGCCATTTAGGCACGGTAGAATCGCATCGTCATGTACCCATCGTAAACTTAACATTATCATACATTGCATAGGCATATAATAAGCTTAGCATCATTATACATTTATCATCAAAACATACATTAGAACTGGAAGGAAACTATGGTTATGTCGGGGTGACATAAGGTCGTTGTTATACCCCATTTTAACCGGGTTGAAGCGGAGTACAACATATTGGAGACTCCTAAATTGCTTGTTTAAAGAGTCGCCACCTAATTGATTTTTATACGGTGAATTAGGACACCTAATTATTAACTAAGGTAAAGTTAAAACTAAACCTCTGTTAATGGTCTGTTTAACCAGTGTGATTCTAGGTAAGGGTTCTATATCATCCTAAAGGGAAGGGGTTAGGCATCCTTTAGAATCCGTTAAATACGGTTATCCGGCCAAACTTAGGTTAATTAATCAATATTGGATATAGTATCAAATTTTAAGAGAAAATAGTTTATGCAGATAAGACTTGTAAAATATAGCAATTTACGCAAAAAAAAAAAAAAAAAAAAGAGGATTTTAAATATCATTTTATAAAAAGAAAGACTTCAAGTAATAAGGTTGTCAAAATGGGACTAGTAATTCGCATAAGAGGGAATTTTAGAATGCTATTTGAAATAGAAGTTTATAAAAGTTGCTAAGATTTAAATAAAATACTAAATAAAACTTATGAAAAAATAAAGATAATAATTTGCATAAAAGGAGACTTCAAATGCCATAAAATTTATAAATATTATTAAGGTTGGAATATAGGAAAAAGTGCTGTTTAAAATGAAATTTGTAGAAAATGTAATAATTTGCGTAAAAGAAACTGCAAATATCATACGAAAATAACTTATAAATGTCGCAAAGATTTTAATTAATGATACTAATAGAACTTGCATGAAATGTATAAGCAAAAAGAAAACGCGAGTTTGCGTAATGTTTTAACAAATATTTGAAACAAACTAAACGATGATGTATTGATTGACTTTCGCGTTTTGGAAGTTCAAAAATGTTCTTTAATTTCTATTTGCGTGTTAATGATGTTTCGAAATTCTCAAGATAATAATATGTGAATCCTTTAATTTAGAACACATATATGGCCATGTCATTTATTTTGCAAATTGATCATTTTAAATAAAAAGCGTGAAGAGAAGGAAATAGTTTGTAAAATTAATTGTTAGTTCTTTCCTAAGTTGACTACCCATAACTAAGACTAGTCCACTACTTCATCTAAAGTTCATCTAAATTAAGAAAATAACACACAAAAAAAGTTAGTCATACAATTCAAATTAAATACACAAATATAAACAGATGAATATGTAATTTAAATGGGCTCGGCCCATTTTTTAGATAGGTGTTCGCTGTGTGGCTACTGCTGGGCTTCGGCCCAGCAGATCCTTTTACGACTGGGCTGCTGTTAAATGGATCTGGCCCATTGCTGCGAACACTGTTCCTGTTATATGGGCCTCGGCCCAGAATTCTTATTTTTTGCTGATTGGGAGCTGATTTGAGAAGACTGAGTTGGGCTTTTAGCCCAACAGAGAATGCAGGAGAAGAGCGAGTCTGAGGGACTCGCAAGCGATAACCATGCATAAAATAAAAGGAGAAGGATTAGTATACGATCAGCAAGATTAAACGTACATAGATACAAAATTCAAAGCAACTCCACAAATTGTGTATATGTTATATATATACCTAGGTATATTTGTGAAATGAAAGAAATTCATCTAAAATGACAACATTGTAAAGATGGAAGACATATCCCAAACCCAAGCATATCACAGCGATAAAAAAGAATGAAATATGCCCAGGCGAAGTACCATACGGTTAATCACAAACCCAATAAAATCAATTGAAACACGGATGCAAAGGAGAGCCCAATATGGCAAAATAAGGAGTTAATGCCCAAATCAAAAGATTTTACAGTTTGAAATTCTGAATCCTTACGAGTGATATTCATGTCTATACTAAATATACCAGTTTTATATATGTAAGATGTACAAAAGATATAACGGGATCACAAGGGTACAACAATGAGCAATTTTGACAACGCCAAACTGACTGTGGATAGACAGCAGTTCAGAATAAGGCTTCAAAGTCATTTGTAAAGAGTCCTATGGAAGCATAAACAAAACATCAAACTACCAGATCAGTATGCAACAAATAAACCATTATAGCACTCTTTGATATTATTTTTAGTCACATTTAGTAAGACCTAATGACCTTAATCTTCACAAGATCAAAACAAAGTATCATGCGAGATCACATAATTTTCTAACTCATACAATGTCCTTGAAGGCACAAGCGAATTTAAGTTCAACAAGAATGATCATATGGCATAAAACTTATTATTTCATCAAGCAAAGCAGATCAGGTGACCTTCCAGATTTAGTAGAATATGCGAGATTATATTGAAAACCGATTTTCTGGGATTTTCTGGTTATTTGAACTAATATTAACTAGATGGCAAGAGTTTCCTGCCCAGGAAAACAAGGCATACAGGGGGGGGGCATACAAAATGAATACTAAACTGCCATCACCAATACTAATGCATTACAGCCCACTACATATTTCAAATAAGTTCACCAGCACACTCTTGAAGGTTTAGGATCATATGTCTTCTAAACTTAAACATTTACTATAAACATAACATACTTAGGTACAATATACTTAAACTATTAATCAAAAACTGTGAACATTAAAGGGCAATGATAACCAGAAACTTCAACAGGGCAACAAATAAGGAGGAAGCAAGCAACTTGAAACAGATTCTGAAAGGGAGATTAATCAGCTCATCAGACTAGTTGACCATTTTAAAATACATACACTGAAGCCGGAAACAGGGGATTCACAACCATCCTTATTGATTTAAATCTTAGGGAAAACTTATCCTAAGTTAAACCAACAATTAGCTGAACTTATCCAGTAAACTACAGATTTAATGTTAAAACAAACATGGTTGAATGAGCCTGATCAGGTACAATTTTAAATAGAAATGATCATATAATATACAATTAACAATTTTGTCGACAAAGGACTTTAAACAGTATTTCAGGACTTAAATAAGGCATTGATGCAGGTTTGCAGACTGTGAAGCAACGCACCACACAAAATTTCAGTATATCAAACATATGGGTCACAAATGATCTTGAACTTAACAAGATGAAAACATATCTTTAGATATTGGAAATCAACTTTGTACATTAATCGAAGGAGATTATAAAGTCTGAAATTCCGATTACAACTTCCTATACCAACTTAAATCATCCAGATTGAAACTAAACAGTGTAAACGACCACAAATAAATCTTATTAGCTTAAACTTGAACTAATCAACATACATGAATATAATTAACAACCCAAACAGATTAACCTAGAAACGTGTGAACAGACTTATCTACTAACCAAACTAAGTTAGCTAAACTAATATATGGTAATCACAGAATGTCAAACTAAGACAACATAAAGCAAACAAGGAATGCAAACAAAATAAGGACTAGAGAAATACCTCTTTCGGGTGCAGCGAAGTGGGTATGGGGCCTTCGATACTCGCTCGAACACTTCAAATCTCCGAGTTTGCGTAGACTCGGATGCGAAAACAATAACAAGGCAAAAAATGCAAAAAAATAAAATGGCTCGACACTTTGAATATTAAGAAAACAGTGGGCTAATATTTTAGAGGGAAATAAAGGCGGTTGGCAAACTCAATATTTTCAGGGGATTTCCACCACCGGAAAATTCGTTATTTTCAGGGGATTTCGCCAATGGAAAAAACTTGTTCTTTTCAGGAAATTTCGGGGTTCAAGATCTGTATGCCTTTTTTGGGGGGCTTTCCAACCTGTTTTCAAACGACTCAACTCGCCCCTCTTTATAGGGTTTTGCTCTTTTTTTTGTGTTGAAGAAAAAGGGAGGAGCGGGAGAGAGAGAAGAGCGGGGAACAGGGCTAAGTGGGGGACAGGGCATGGTGGGGGAAGCGGAGAAGAAGGAGGGAAAGAGGGGTGAGTGGGAGCGGCGGCGAGGGTTTCGGGGTAAAGGGTGAAGGGAGGCGGAGATGAAGGAGAAGGGAAAAGGGGGCGGAAATAGGTTTCCCTTATTTTTGCTGAGAATCAAATTTTAGACTGGGTATTTAAAAGAATGGACTATTAAATTAAACATGGACTGATCTAAAAATTGAGATAAAAAATATGGTCTAGTCCAAAAATATTAGGAATTAATCGGACTTTGATTTGGGGTCCGGTAAGTCAATATACGAACTAAGTGCAAGAAATAGTTTGGCCTCTAAATTTGAATAAAAGACCCATTTTGATTAACGATGTACTAAGGGTGCCAGAATATCACCTAATACGGAAATAAAAAGATCCGGATAATAAAATTATATGATGTTGCAATGACCGTGCAATAATATTTAATAACAAACGCTATCATTAAAATGTGCGAAATAAATGCGATGTGTATGCGCCAGTTGGTAGAACGTTGAGAAATGCAAGTTTCAATAATACTAAATAATAGCAGCAAATAAATAGCGGTAGTAATACTGCTAATAATGATAACAATAATGGTAATAATGATAATGTTGATGATAATGGTGATAAAAATAATAATAGATATAACAATAATAGTAAGTAACAAATATTGATAATTAAAAATGATAATAATTAATAATAACAATAAAGATGATAATAATTAATAATAAAATAATAATAATAAATAACAATTATTGATAGTGACAAAATGTTAATAAATTAATAATAATAACAATAATAGTGGTAATAATAAGATAACAATGATAATAATAATAAGAAATAATAATGATGATAATAGTAATAAATAACAGTTGTTGATAAGACAATAATAATAAAAAATAACGATGATAATGATGATTAATGATTGATAACAAAGATAACGCTGATGATAATGATTAGTAATTAATAATAATAATAATAATAATAATAATAATAATAATAATAATAATAATAATAATAATAATAACGATAATGGAAATAAAAGGAATAATAATAATTAATGACAATCAGTAATAAAAATGATAATTTTAAGAATAATAATAGTAATAATAATAATGATAATAATAATAATAATAATAATAATAATAATAATAATAATAATAACTGCAGTGGAATAATAAAACGGGGCGTTAATAAAAGACTAATAATTATAGTAAAATTAAAATGCATATTTTTTTAATTTCTCAAAATACCAGAGGTATAAATAGGTATTTCGGGGGAGAGGCGGGACAAAATTGGGTGTCAACAACTTGTCCCTCTTTGCCTGGTAATGATGAAAGAATTTTCGGGCAAAGACGTTGACTTAGTAGCCTATTTTGTCCCGGCTAGAGGATTATGAAGGACTAAGGGTAAAGAAAATTACGGCCGAACTCTGGTCTCTGAATCGCCTACATATCTCGGGTTGCACGAGAATCAGGCCGTGTGTAGTTCTGGGAAGACTATGACACCTATGACTGGCGACTCACGATTTGATGCGATCTTCGCAAAAAATATTGTCCCAGTGTCGAATTATGATGACACTGGGTATTGTGATAGAACCCTGAAAATTGATTGTGCTGGAATGTGAACGGGAAATTTGAATTTGGAGCCGAGTGTTCGAGGTAGATCTTTGACCCTTGTCGAGAAATCTGCTTGTCCTTCCCGACCTATTGCCCCAGTTCGCTGCCGAAGAAATAGTTCCACGTTGCGCTAAAAGCTCCTGCGAAACTAAAAACTAGATAAAAATAGTCAGTAAGAATAAATATTGAAATACAGCGATGCAAGCGCGGTGCAATGCTGCTGCGATTATATGCAGGGCATCAACAAAATAATAATAAAACAAGGCAGGTGCGGTGCAATGTCTTTATGCGGAGATTTAGAAAGGCGGTGTATGGCCCACGTGATATACGAAAGAGATGCAAGGGCGGTGCTCAGCTTTATGCAGAAAATTAAAAGGGCGGTGCATGGCCCAAGCAATATATGAAAGCGATGCAAAGGGCGGTGCACGGTGCATAAAATTAAAAGGTGGTGCTCAGCCTTATGCGGAAGTTTGAAAGGGCGGTTCATGGCCCAGGCAATATATGAAAGCGATGCAAAGGGCGGTGCACAACCCATGCATCATATGAAAGGCGGTGCACAGCTTTATGCAGAAATTTAAAAGGGCGGTGCATGGCCCAGGCAATATATGGAAACGATGCAAAGGGCGGTGCGCAGCCCATGCCTCATGTGAAGGCGGAGCGCAGCCTTACGCGAAAAATTTAGAGGGCGGTGCATGGCCCAAGCAATACATGAGAGCGGTGCAAAGGGCGGTGCGCAGCCCATGCATCATATGAAAGGCGGGGCACAGCCTTATGCAGAAATTTAAAAAGGGCGATGTATGGCTCAGGCAATATATGAAAGCGATGCAAAGGGCGGCGCGCAGCCCATGCATCATATGAAAGGCGGTGCACAGCCTTATGCAGAAATTTTCAAAGGGCGGTGCGCAGCCCAAAATGTCCTATTAAAGGCGGATTAGCCTAAAATGCCCTATTAAAGGCGGACTAGCCTAAAATGTTCAATTAAAGGCGAACAACCCTAAGGTGTCCTATTAAAGGCGGACGAGCTTAAAGTCCTATTAAAGGCAGACGAGCCTAAATATCCTATTAAAGGCGGACGGGCCTAAATGTCCTATTAAAGGCGGACGGGCCTAAATGTCCTATTAAAGGCGGACGGGCCTAAATGTCCTATTAAAGGCGGACGGGCCTAAATGTCCTATTAAAGGCGGACGGGCCTAAATGAGGTGCTTTTGCGAACAATGATGATGTGCCTTTGCAGGGCATTTGAAAGTAATAATGTAATGCAGGTGCGGTTGCTTTTGCAGTGCGGGGCATTTTGAAAACAGTAGTGCAGTGCGGGGCATTTAAAGCAATAGTGCATGCGCATTGTATTTGAAAGTATTTATGCAAGGCATTTGAAAGCAATAGGAAATGTTTGTGCATCGACACGTTTGAAAAATCATTTGCAAGACTTAAGCATTAATTTGTTGCGAATCTCGCAGATTATTGATACTCGAGAGGCATAATTGTTATAAGAAAGATCAAACCGTTCGATGTGGAATCCTTGCAAGGCTGCGAACATTATATATTTTGGCTTCCGCAACTTGGGAACCGTGAAACAAAGCGAGCGTCCTTTCTCCCAAGTCTTCTTTTTGCCTGATGACTCTGTTGGCCATATTCTCTTTCACGTTTCTCGATGTCGCTTGCGATGATGCCCTTTAAAACTCGCATAAGAGGGTGTCGTTTTGCGATGATGCCCCTTAAAACTGTCCCAGTTTCTGGTATAGGAGGATATTGAGCTTTTGCGGTGATGCCCTTAAAATTTGTCCCAGTTTCTGGTATAGGAGGATGCTGCTTTTGCGAATGACGAGACCGAGCCTGACATAGGCTGCCTATGTATCCCACTAAGGGAATCAGGTCAAGCGTAGTTCAAATTACAAAGCAGAACAAAATTGAGATAGAAGACGGTGCTCTCTTATGCTAAAATTTCAAAGGGGCGGTGCACAGCCCAAAAAAAAAAGAGTCCTATTAAAGGCGGACGAGCCTAAAATGTCCTATTAAAGGCGGACGAGCCTAAAATGTCCTATTAAAGGCGGACGAGCCTAAAATGTCCTATTAAAGGCGGACGAGCCTAAATGCAGTGCTTGATTTATGATTACTAAAATTAGTGTGGAGCGAGGAGCTTTTGTGATGCTTTTATTTGTATGCGGTGAGCCGAGTTTGACGCAGTGCGTAATTTGCAGCAGCAAATATTCATGACGTAATGCCGAAGATTTGGGGACCTTCTACCCTGCCAAAATTTGCATCTAAAAGAGTTCCTGCACTCAAAGAAATTTGTAAGTTTCAAATTTAATTAGTATTAAGTTGACTTTGCCCTTTGCTCTATCTGAATCTTGTAATTGCCGACTTGATATTGTGCGATATCCTTCAAAAATAGCTAAAATATGCCCCTGCGTTACTCAAAGAAAATTTGTTAGTGTAAAATAAAATGGTTGCCTTGCATTGAACACCAAAGCTTTGGCGTTGAATCTGCATTTCTCGAGGTGATGTCATTGCAACAATCTGGTGACACTAATACATTGCTCGAGATTTCGATTCATGCTTTTGTCGAATAATGATAGGCCATTTGCAAAGCCGCCCCAGTGTTGCTTTATGGGGAAGATGGAATTTTCACTATATTAAGACCGTGTCCGAGAATAGACTGCCTACTTATCCCGAAGGAATCAGGTCGAAAGTAGTTCATAACAAGATTTAGCAAAAATTACAAGAAGGAAAGTTGATGGGTGGAGAATGCTAGTGACGGTAGATCCTTTCAATCGTCTTATTTAGTTCCACACTTCCTTTTCAAATGTCTCGGTGCCAATTTTGACAGATCACCGGTAACAATAATTGCATTTGCAACTGAAGGGCCATCATTGTCGCACAATTTATTTTGTTGCACACTTATCTTATCTTTTTCGATCATGTTCTGGATCTTATGCTTAAGAGCCGGGCAATTTTCTGTGTCATGACCTGGAATATTAGAGTGGTAAGCACAACTCTTGGACCAATCAAAATCTGGCGGTAGGCTTTTAGGGATCCATCCTTTCTTTGGCTTCAGGAGTCCCTTGGCTTTCATTTTCTCAAATATGCTGGTTAATGACTCTTCAAGAGGAGTAAAAGTGCGGAATTTTGCGTGCTCTGGCTGTCGTAAGCTAGACTGTGCTTGATCGGGTTGATTTTGAAAGCCTCGTTGATGAAGGTATACATGATCACGCGAACATTGATAGTTCTGCCGTGATTGCGGCTGACGTGTAGACCTGACAGTTGAGTCGGTCTCTCTGTTTTTGCCTTGCAAGTTGTTGAATGTCTTGGCTTGAAAAGTTTCTTGTACTGATGAAGTGTCAACAATTCTTCCTGCTCGAATGCCCGCTTCTACTTGCTTTCCAACTTGAATTAAATCAGAAAAGTCGCGTAACCGCGCACATAACAACTTTTCATAATATATGCCCTTTTGCATTTGGATGAAAGTTGAAATCAGCTCATTCTCGGGCAACGGAGGGTGTATTTTTTAAGCTTCCAATCTCCACCGGATGACATATTCCTGAAAAGACTCATGTGGCATTCTTTCTATCTCAAGCATATCATACAGATTTGGACTAACCCCGATGTTAAATTTGAAATGTTCTACAAAGTCGCGGGCCATGTCCTCCCATGTGTACCATTTGCGAAAGTCTTGTTCTGTGTACCAATTTAACGCCAACCCTGATAGGCTCTGAATGAACAATTTCATTCTTATGGCTTCATCTCGTCCAATTCCCATTAATCTGCTACAATAGTCCTTCAAGTGCGTAACAGGATTTCCTCTGCCATTAAAGGTGTTGAATTTTGGCACTTTGAATCCTGGCGGCAAATCAACATTCGGAAGCATGCACAAACTTTCATATCTTAAACTTTGGACATTTCTTGCCCGCATCTCTTCTTCGATAATCCTCCTTAAATTGTGAAGCTCTCTATTCGAGTTATTCTGATTGATTGCATTCGTTTCATTTCTCAATCTCTTGTGTGGGTATACCGTTAGCTGATTTTGCTGGTTTTCTGTGAAGGGCGCTGCACATGCAGGCTTTTGGACATTAGGTATCAATGTGACTTGCAAAGCTTCTGGTTTAATAGAGTATCTTGGCGGTATGTTTGTAGGAGCTGGGTGAGGAGAAATAGTGAAGGAAATGTTTTGGGTAGAGCTGGAAGCTGAACTTGTGTTAGGAAGAAGGCTGAGGGTATTTCCCAAATTGATCAATACGCTTCTTTGTACTACATTCTTCTCGCCATCCTCATTTTGCGCTTGCACCAACCCCACACCGGTGTTGAATGACTCAAATCTTTTTGCCATTGTATCTCGTCCTTAATGCAAATTCGCAGCCAAAACAATGTTCAATGCCAGATAACCCGTAAAAGAAGGACACAAGAAGCTCTAGAATTTGTAGTCTGACGGTATCGTGACAGGCTGAATTGATGGCACGTAATCCTGATTTGATTCGTCTTTAATCTCGTCAACCTTCAAAAATAGGTGTATAAAGTTATAGAATTATATTGATAAGAATAAATTAAAAGATAAGGCTGAAAGCAAAGCTGCATGGCTTTTGAGGCGAGGCCCTGATTGGTAGACTTGATTGTTGATCTCGCGATTTTAAGTTCCTGCATTCAAAGAAAAATTCTCAGTTTGGGAGGGGGAAAGTTGATTTGTGTTGACTCGAAGCTTGACTTTGTTGGCGCCCCATTCATCCTGTTTGTTTGGATCTTGCGGCCTCCGTTTAAAGCCTCGGTAGATGAACAGTAGTGAAATAATTTGAAAGAAAGCCTTCCATTTGAAAATATATACGTAAGTGTATGTATGTAAGGAAAGATATATATGAAAATATATGTATACAAGTTGTAAGATATTCCTGCTAACTTTCGATTGCGACACTTCCGAGAACTTTGAAAGGTCGTTTGTGTGTACTATTCTTGTCTAGTAGCCTTAATAGTGTCGATGTCCAACTTTTCTCTTGTCTAATCTTCCAAAATATGCCCCAGTTTTGATTCTGGAGGGTATACTAAACCTATGCTATGTTGTGACCGAACCTTGTATAGGTTGCCTACGTATCCACCAAAGAATCAGGTCCGAACGTAGTTCGTGACGCATAAAATATTTTGGATTTTTGTTATAAAGCAACCGAACCCTATGTGGGTTGCCTACGTATCCCACCTCGGGAATCAGGTCAGAACGTAGTTCGTACGCATGTGAATGGCAAAAATTCTAACCTAGTATGACCGAGTCCCTATGTGGGCTGCCTACGTATCCACCGAGGAATCAGGTCAAGCGTAGTTCGCAACTAAAGGAAAGGTTGCAAACTAGGTTGTCTAACCTAATGGCGTACTTTGATTTCTTCTTGAATTGCCAGCTTTTAGGCTTAGGTTGTCACCTATCGGCTATTTCAATTTCTCGAGTGGCATCTTGTCTTGTCCCCTAGTTTCTTTGTTACTCTCTCAGGATTTGTCTATTCGTTCATGTCACAATCGTAGAGTTGGCAGATTTGATAAGTAAAGTAGAAAATAGATGATTAAGGAAAATCCGAAATGCATTCATAGTTTTGCAATTCAAGCTTCCACAAGGTGAAGCAAAACAAACAAAATTTTGGGTACGGTTCAAGCATCAATAAAAGAAAACAAGTTCACTACATGTTCATGCCACCAAGGCTCCTGGCGAATCAGGGACGGAGTACAAGTCCAGTTCTTCAGAGTCTCTACTGGTTCTGTACCCTGGATGGTTGGTGTCTCAGTAGTTGTTGCAGCCATCTTCACTGGCACTTGTTTTCGGATCATCCCCACAGGCGCAACGAACGTTGATGACACGCCTCTCTCCATCTTTTCCAATTGGCGTAACAGCCTCCTTCCGATTCTTAACTTTTCGATAATTATCATGTTCACGTTGGCGTTTTCGTGAGTAGGAAAAGGGATGGCGATCCATATCGAGTTGAGCTCCAGTGAGCTGGATTGTTCTTTCCTTAATCAAGGCTTCGATTTTGCTTTTGAAGCCATAGCAATCCTCAGTGGCATGCCCCGGAACTCCAGAATGATATGCGCAATGCTTGGAACTATCAAACCATTTTGGGATAGGATTGAGAATTTTCCCTTCAATAGGTTGTACCACGCCTGCCGCTTTCAGTCTTTCAAATAGCTGAGACAAAGGTTCAGCGAACTGAGTGTAATCACGGGTGTTTTTTATGACAGGGTTTGGACGGACTCTATGTGTGGTATGTGGTCGATTTCGGTGGGTGGAAATTTGGGCAAATTGGTATGGACGTAAGTTTTGATATTGAGGTGCTCGGGGTTGGTAGTAATTTGGTCGAGTACTATAGACAGGGTAAGGGAATAGTGGAGCTTGGTAGGGTTCAACGTAATGGTAAGGGTAGAAAGGTTGTTGTGGATGGCCAAAATATGTAAGGACTTGGTTTGGTGGGTTTAGAGGAGTAATTGTAGGTGGTGGGTTAGTGTTGGTGGATAAAGCAATGTAAGGAGTATTACCTAGTGATTGATTTGGTGGGTTGACGGGTGTGATTGGAGGTAAGTTGTTGTTGGTAGGTGCATTGTTTTGTGGAGGAAAATGAGGCGGGTTTGGTGCGACACTCCTAGGTTCAGGAGGTGGACTTTGGGGTGTAATGGATAAGTTGGTCATGTTTCTAACCCGATTTAGCTCTCCGCGTAGATCCTCAATCTCTTGAGTCAGGCGGGCGATATGTTCATCCCGTTGGATAGTAGTTCCGTGTTCAGATATCTCGGGGGGGGGGGGGGGGGGGGGTCATTAGAAACCATGATGCTTTCCGGGCTAGTTGAAATAGATGCGGCTGGATCAGACGTAATATTTGCTTTTCCTTGAACAACCCAGCTGCGTTGAGGTAACGATGATGTCTTTGACCTTGTGAGGTAAGGATGGTCGGCCATTGAGTGTCAACACGAATCAACTCTTCTTCGGGAATAAGATAAAAGAAACATAAAGTATAAATGATGTTAGTCTCGTGAACATATCTAGGTAAAATCATGATCATGTAAAGTCAAGTAAGACATGTAGCAAATAATTCATCAAATAAGTCAAACAAGTTGTCAAACAAGTATATCAAACAATAACGCGTCCTAATATGCATATGACCCCTTTGTGCCAGAGGTAGGCCTATCGTCATTTGAAGGGTAAAGTGTGCCATAATATGTCATCCCGTTGCTTTGATTAATTAAACAGATTCTATTTCTCAAATAAAGTCCAAGATAATGCAATATTTATTACATGTTAAATGAATACAACATAAAGTGTTTCCTAATTTAAGTAAAGTAAATACAGTTTCCTATGTCTAACTTCTAGCTCCATTTGTGCTGTCTTTGATCTTCATCATTCGTTGTACTCCAGTGCAAATCCATACCTGTCATAGAAATATTAATCATGCCCTCCTTCCTAAAGTTTAATTAATTAGAGCAAATAGTCAATATTTAGGCACAATTATCCTTCAAACATGCACATAAAGTATGATTGGTGTCACTCGGGGTCGCGAACCCGCTTGGACGTTTGGGTAAAGTCATCTAATGAATTTAATACACCAAGGGTATTAAACCTCCTAGGTCATGAAATGTATGCTCCTAATAAAGGGTGCTGGTTTAGCTCTATCTTAGGCTGACTAAGAGTTGGCTTCCTATGACACAAGGTTCCCCCAAGCGGACAACTTGGGAGTGGAAAGTCCGTGGCCGTCGACTGCACCGCCGATCGACTAAATCCACAAGATCGATCCAACTAAAGGGGTAATTTAGTAGTGCACGGGCGCAAACTGCGAAGCCGCTTTAAGTGTGTGAATATGTGTGAGTTTTCCAAGAATGGAAGAAATATGAGCGGAATGCCAATTTAAGGAAAGCAATAACATACATATTACATAGAAAATTTACATAATAAAACAATCACTTAAAAGAACATAAAAAGAAAAAAAATAAAGCAACAATAAAGGCAAAAAATAAAGAAAACAACCAAACATCCAACAAATTTAATTATTAACCTAAGTTGTTATGGTTAAGAACCTAAAAGTCCCCAGCAGAGTCGCCAAGTTCATTTAATAAAAAGAAAGACTTCAAGTAATAAGGTTGTCAAAATGGGACTAGTAATTCGCATAAGAGGGAATTTTAGAATGCTATTTGAAATAGAAGTTTATAAATGTTGCTAAGATTTAAATAAAATACTAAATAAAACTTATGAAAAAATAAAGATAATAATTTGCATAAAAGGAGACTTCAAATGCCATAAAATTTATAAATATTATTAAGGTTGGAATATAGGAAAAAGTGCTGTTTAAAATGAAATTTGTAGAAAATGTAATAATTTGCGTAAAAGAAACTGCAAATATCATACGAAAATAACTTATAAATGTCGCAAAGATTTTAATTAATGATACTAATAGAACTTGCACGAAATGTATAAGCAAAAAGAAAACGCGAGTTTGCGTAATGTTTTAACAAATATTTGAAACAAACTAAACGATGATGTATTGATTGACTTTCACGTTTTGGAAGTTCAAAAATGTTCTTTAATTTCTATTTGCGTGTTAATGATGTTTCGAAATTCTCAAGATAATAATATGTGAATCCTTTAATTTAGAACACATATATGGCCATGTCATTTATTTTGCAAATTGATCATTTTAAATAAAAAGCGTGAAGAGAAGGAAATAGTTTGTAAAATTAATTGTTAGTTCTTTCCTAAGTTGACTACCCATAACTAAGACTAGTCCACTACTTCATCTAAAGTTCATCTAAATTAAGAAAATAACACACAAAAAAAGTTAGTCATACAATTCAAATTAAATACACAAATATAAACAGATGAATATGTAATTTAAATGGGCTCGGCCCATTTTTTAGATAGGTGTTCGCTGTGTGGCTACTGCTGGGCTTCGGCCCAGCAGATCCTTTTACGACTGGGCTGCTGTTAAATGGATCTGGCCCATTGCTGCGAACACTGTTCCTGTTATATGGGCCTCGGCCCAGAATTCTTATTTTTTGCTGATTGGGAGCTGATTTGAGAAGACTGAGTTGGGCTTTTAGCCCAACAGAGAATGCAGGAGAAGAGCGAGTCCGAGGGACTCGCAAGCGATAACCATGCATAAAATAAAAGGAGAAGGATTAGTATACGATCAGCAAGATTAAACGTACATAGATACAAAATTCAAAGCAACTCCACAAATTGTGTATATGTTATATATATACCTAGGTATATTTGTGAAATGAAAGAAATTCATCTAAAATGACAACATTGTAAAGATGGAAGACATATCCCAAACCCAAGCATATCACAGCGATAAAAAAGAATGAAATATGCCCAGGCGAAGTACCATACGGTTAATCACAAACCCAATAAAATCAATTGAAACACGGATGCAAAGGAGAGCCCAATATGGCAAAATAAGGAGTTAATGCCCAAATCAAAAGATTTTACAGTTTGAAATTCTGAATCCTTACGAGTGATATTCATGTCTATACTAAATATACCAGTTTTATATATGTAAGATGTACAAAAGATATAACGGGATCACAAGGGTACAACAATGAGCAATTTTGACAACGCCAAACTGACTGTGGATAGACAGCAGTTCAGAATAAGGCTTCAAAGTCATTTGTAAAGAGTCCTATGGAAGCATAAACAAAACATCAAACTACCAGATCAGTATGCAACAAATAAACCATTATAGCACTCTTTGATATTATTTTTAGTCACATTTAGTAAGACCTAATGACCTTAATCTTCACAAGATCAAAACAAAGTATCATGCGAGATCACATAATTTTCTAACTCATACAATGTCCTTGAAGGCACAAGCGAATTTAAGTTCAACAAGAATGATCATATGGCATAAAACTTATTATTTCATCAAGCAAAGCAGATCAGGTGACCTTCCAGATTTAGTAGAATATGCGAGATTATATTGAAAACCGATTTTCTGGGATTTTCTGGTTATTTGAACTAATATTAACTAGATGGCAAGAGTTTCCTGCCCAGGAAAACAAGGCATACAGGGGGGGGGGGGGGGGGGGGGGGGGGGCATACAAAATGAATACTAAACTGCCATCACCAATACTAATGCATTACAGCCCACTACATATTTCAAATAAGTTCACCAGCACACTCTTGAAGGTTTAGGATCATATGTCTTCTAAACTTAAAAATTTACTATAAACATAACATACTTAGGTACAATATACTTAAACTATTAATCAAAAACTGTGAACATTAAAGGGCAATGATAACCAGAAACTTCAACAGGGCAACAAATAAGGAGGAAGCAAGCAACTTGAAACAGATTCTGAAAGGGAGATTAATCAGCTCATCAGACTAGTTGACCATTTTAAAATACATACACTGAAGCCGGAAACAGGGGATTCACAACCATCCTTATTGATTTAAATCTTAGGGAAAACTTATGCTAAGTTAAACCAACAATTAGCTGAACTTATCCAGTAAACTACAGATTTAATGTTAAAACAAACATGGCTGAATGAGCCTGATCAGGTACAATTTTAAATAGAAATGATCATATAATATACAATTAACAATTTTGTCGACAAAGGACTTTAAACAGTATTTCAGGACTTAAATAAGGCATTGATGCAGGTTTGCAGACTGTGAAGCAACGCACCTCACAAAATTTCAGTATATCAAACATATGGGTCACAAATGATCTTGAACTTAACAAGATGAAAACATATCTTTAGATATTGGAAATCAACTTTGTACATTAATCGAAGGAGATTATAAAGTCTGAAATTCCGATTACAACTTCCTATACCAACTTAAATCATCCAGATTGAAACTAAACAGTGTAAACGACCACAAATAAATCTTATTAGCTTAAACTTGAACTAATCATCATACATGAATATAATTAACAACCCAAACAGATTAACCTAGAAACGTGTGAACAGACTTATCTACTAACCAAACTAAGTTAGCTAAACTAATATATGGTAATCATAGAATGGCAAACTAAGACAACATAAAGCAAACAAGGAATGCAAACAAAATAAGGCCTAGAGAAATACCTATTTCGGGTGCAGCGAAGTGGGTATGGGGCCTTCGATACTCGCTCGAACACTTCAAATCTCCGAGTTTGCGTAGACTCGGATGCGAAAACAATAACAAGGCAAAAAATGCAAAAAAATAAAATGGCTCGACACTTTGAATATTAAGAAAACAGTGGGCTAATATTTTAGAGGGAAATAAAGGCGGTTGGCAAACTCAATATTTTCAGGGGATTTCCACCACCGGAAAATTCGTTATTTTCAGGGGATTTCGCCAATGGAAAAAACTTGTTCTTTTCAGGAAATTTCGGGGTTCAAGATCTGTATGCCTTTTTTGGGGGGCTTTCCAACCTGTTTTCAAACGACTCAACTCGCCCCTCTTTATAGGGTTTTGCTCTTTTTTTTGTGTTGAAGAAAAAGGGAGGAGCGGGAGAGAGAGAAGAGCGGGGAACAGGGCTAAGTGGGGGACAGGGCATGGTGGAGGAAGCGGAGAAGAAGGAGGGAAAGAGGGGTGAGTGGGAGCGGCGGCGAGGGTTTCGGGGTAAAGGGTGAAGGGAGGCGGAGATGAAGGAGAAGGGAAAAGGGGGCGGAAATGAAGTGAAGGGAAACTAGGTTTCCCTTATTTTTGCTGAGAAATGAATTGGACCCGGTCCATTTGTGGACCGGGTCAAATTTTAGACTGGGTATTTAAAAGAATGGACTATTAAATTAAACATGGACTGATCTAAAAATTGAGATAAAAAATATGGTCTAGTCCAAAAATATTAGGAATTAATCGGACTTTGATTTGGGGTCCGGTAAGTCAATATACGGACTAAGTGCAAGAAATAGTTTGGCCTCTAAATTTGAATAAAAGACCCATTTTGATTAACGATGTACTAAGGGTGCCAGAATATCACCTAATACGGAAATAAAAAGATCCGAATAATAAAATTATATGATGTTGCAATGACCGTGCAATAATATTTAATAACAAACGCTATCATTAAAATGTGCGAAATAAATGCGATGTGTATGCGCCAGTTGGTAGAACGTTGAGAAATGCAAGTTTCAATAATACTAAATAATAGCAGCAAATAAATAGCGGTAGTAATACTGCTAATAATGATAACAATAATGGTAATAATGATAATGTTGATGATAATGGTGATAAAAATAATAATAGATATAACAATAATAGTAAGTAACAAATATTGATAATTAAAAATGATAATAATTAATAATAACAATAAAGATGATAATAATTAATAATAAAATAATAATAATAAATAACAATTATTGATAGTGACAAAATGTTAATAAATTAATAATAATAACAATAATAGTGGTAATAATAAGATAACAATGATAATAATAATAAGAAATAATAATGATGATAATAGTAATAAATAACAGTTGTTGATAAGACAATAATAATAAAAAATAACGATGATAATGATGATTAATGATTGATAACAAAGATAACGCTGATGATAATGATTAGTAATTAATAATAATAATAATAATAATAATAATAATAATAATAATAATAATAATAATAATAATAATAATAATAATAATAACGATAATGGAAATAACAGGAATAATAATAATTAATGACAATCAGTAATAAAAATGATAATTTTAAGAATAATAATAGTAATAATAATAATGATAATAATAATAATAATAATAATAATAATAATAATAATAATAATAATAATAATAATAATAACTGCAGTGGAATAATAAAACGGGGCGTTAATAAAAGACTAATAATTATAGTAAAATTAAAATGCATATTTTTTTAATTTCTCAAAATACCAGAGGTATAAATAGGTATTTCGGGGGAGAGGCGGGACAAAATTGGGTGTCAACAGTCGTGAACCCCCGATAACATTATGGAGTGATCATAATCATTATATCTCACCTTGAGGGGACTAACATTTTAAGGTGAGTGTACACAAGAAAAAGAATCAATGGAACCATACTTAGGATCATTAACCTCATGGACATCGTATGTTACTCTAGGATTCTTTATACTTAAACTCATCATCATCATTATCATGCTCGTATCGTATCTCTTTTCTTTATTATATGCTTATGTAGCTCTTTACAGTCATGGACTCATAATTTCCGTTATTTAGGAAGGTCACGGAAAAATAGGAAGATTCATGTCATAGGAGTCATGCCTTAGGAGGAAAGGATTAGCTGTACATACCTCTTTCATTTAGCTATTCTATCGTTTGATCGTTCTCCTTCGATGCTCGCGTTTCTACCTTCAAGAAAGTTCGTATTAACATTAGCTAATCGATTATAAGAACATGCTTACTAAAGCTAGAGAAAATTGGGAAGCATTTCCTTTGTTTATATAACTTTCCCCATATTCCATATCAACTCCCAAACATTCATAACAACATTCACAATATTATAAGCAATAATCATCATTCATCATTCATCTACATTATCCACATTTCACAATTTCACTTCAAATCCTCCATAATCATGGTCATAGTTCACTATTGCGTTTTCTCACATATAATACTTATCCCATATTCTAGAGGTCAGTTATAGCATACTTACAATCACAACATATCAACATTCTTGACTCATTCCAAACTACTACTCAAAATCTCATTATTCCTATCTTTGTGACCCATTTTCTATCTCCTTCCATAATCTAAGTCATCCAACCTCTCATTACCTTAATCAACAAGAAAATATCATAAAACTTACCTTAGATGGTGTAGGAATAAGCCTCGAGTGGAAATACTTCTCTTGCACCAAAACCCTAGTTCACTTTCATTGGAATTCCTTGGTTGGATGAACTTTAATGTGTTTCTTACACTTGATTTTGTTGGTTTGATCAAGTTGATCATCAATTTCTCTTGGGTTCTTGTGGATGAAGAGTGGAGAGTTCTCTAGAGTGTTCTTGAAGTGTGGAGAGAAAGAATGAAATAAATGGAATGAGATTGGTCCCTTATATAAATTTTAAAAGTTGTCCAGACCAGATTCTACGGACCAACATACTGGCCATATAAATTATACTGGTCGTATGTATGGCCATATATCTGGTCCAGTGAAGGACCCATTCTGGTCACATACGGCCAGTATATTTTATACGGCCAGTATGTTGGGCTGTATCATGCCCAGCTTTCCGAAGTTCGTTCTCGTTTGACCTCCAACCCTTATGGAACCTTCTTGACACTTGTTTAACACCTCATTACCAATATAAGGGACATTATAACTCTTCTCCAAAACATAATTAAGCCATCATTAATTCGATACTCGTAAATCTTGCCCGACACACAACTTATCCCTTGCTTTCCTTGACAACTTTCTTCAAATGTCTTTGAAATCTCGATTAGGATCATCAAATGCTATTTCTTACTTATCAAAACATTGTATACATTGTGCCCTTCGTTAGTCTATTCACTGTACGTTAACGAGAAATTTCCGAGGTGTAACATTCTTCCCCCCTTTTGGAACATTTGTCCTCGAATGTTAAGCACTTGGAAATTCGACGAAAATTTCGCCAGAGTTTCCCCTGTAATATGGCACTACCATCCTATCACAACAACCCACAATAATATTGTCTCACAGGGCCACAACACAATAGCAATATAAGTTGGCCACACACGACCCATATGCTTAAAAAGAAAACATACATACCTCATACTCTCGATGTTTCATCACGGATCTCTTCTGGGGGCTGAAATAAGTGCAGGTATTTGGATTTCATACTCTCTTCTGCTTCCCAAGTCATTTCTTCTCGGTTGTTATTTCTCCATAAGACTTTAATTAAGGCTACTCCCTTATTTCGAAGTCTCTGTACTTTCCTGTCTAATAAGGCAATGGGCACTTCTTTATATACTAGCTTTTCTGTCTCTTGAACGTCATCTAATGGAACAATCCTCGTAGGATCTCCAACACACTTGTGGAGCATTGAGATATGGAAAACTGGATGGACTGATTCAAGTTCTAGAGGCAAGTCCAATTCATAAGCTACTTGACCCACCTTGCAGATAATCTTATAGGGTCCAATATATCGAGGACTCAATTTCCCTTTCTTTCCAAATCTCATCACACTTTTCATTGGCGCCACCTTCAAAAATACCCAGTCATCAACTTAAAATTCTAAGTCTCGCCGGTGATTTTCCGCATAAGATTTTTGGCGACTTTGGGCTGTCAACAATCGATCTCGGATCACTTTGTCAGGGCCTATTAGCTGTACTTCTCCTATTTCAAACCATCCAATTGGAGACCTGCACTTCCTTCCATATAAAGCTTCATATGCAGCCATTTGAATACTGGAATGGTAGCTGTTATTATATGCAAACTCAATAAGGGGTAAGTGGTCATCCCAACTACCACTGAAATCTAGAACACATGCTCGTAGCATCTCTTCCAAGGTATGAATGGTACGTTCGGCATGTCCATCAGTCTGCGGATGAAATGCCGTGCTATGCTTTACTTGAGTACCTAGGCCTTCTCGGAAAGATTTCCCGAACTTGGTTGTAAATTGCGCTCCTCTATCTGTGATAATGGATATCGGAATACCATGGAGTCGGAAAATCTCCTTGAGATACAACCTTGCATAATCTTCTGCTGAGTATGTGGTTCTAACTGCAAGAAAATGAGCTGCATTCATGAGTCTGTCCACGATCACCCATATGGAATCATGCTTGCCTCGGGAACGAGGTAATCCCACAATAAAATCCATGTTGACACTTCCCATTTCCAAGTAGGGATTTCCTTTGCTTGCAATAATCTGCCTGGCTTTTGATGTTCGATTTTCACTTGCTGGCAATTTGGACATTGAGCTACAAATTCTGCTATGTATTTCTGCATTCCATCCCACCAATAAATTAACTTGAGACCATGATACATCTTTGTCGCTCCTGGATGAATAGAATACCGAGAATAATGAGCTTCTTCTAGAATTCGACGACGCAATTCTGCAACATTCGGAACACATAGCCAGCCTCGGTATCTAAGAATTCTATCCATAGAAGTTTCAAATGGAGACTTCTCTTTTTTGGGAAATGTGTCTCTATAATGGCTCAATTGAGGATCTTCATATTGAAGCTCTTTCACTTCCATATTCAAGGATGAAACTGTGGGATTATTAACACCAATCGCTGCACTACCTGAATCAATTAAACGTACTCCAAGATTAGCTAGTTGTTGGAGCTCATGAATCAATTCTTTCTTCTCCGAAGGAACTTCATATAGGTTGCCCATTGATCGGCAGCTAAGCACATCAGCTACTATATTTTCCTTTCCGGGGTGGTATAAAATACTCACATCATAATCTTTTAATAATTCTAACCACCGCCTCTGCCGCAGATTTAACTCCTTCTGTTTGAAAATGTATTGAAGACTCTTGTGGTCTGTATAAATATCAACATGCACACCATACAAGTAATGTCTCCACATCTTTAATGCATGAATAACTGCCGCCAATTCTAGATTATGAGTTGGGTAGTTCTTTTCATGTTTCCGCAGCTGCCTCGAAGCATAAGCGATGACTTTACCGTGCTACATTAACACACATCCTAACCCAACACCGGAAGCATCATAATATACAACATAACCTTCTGGATCTTCTGGGAGTGTCAAGACTGGGGCTGAGGTTAATCTATCCTTCAACTCTTTAAAGCTGCGTTCACAAGCATCATTCCACTGAAATTTAGCTGACTTTTAGGTTAGCTTTGTCAATGGGGCTGAAATAGAGAAAAATTATTCTACGAACCTTCTATAGTAACCTGCCAATCCTAGAAAACTACGGACTTCTGTGGGCGTCGTAGGCCTTGGCCAAGTCTTCACAGCTTCAATTTTCTGAGTATCAACTCGAATGCCATCATCTGAAATAACATGACCTAAGAATGTTACAGAAGTCAGCCAAAACTCGCACTTTGAAAATTTTGCATATAATTCCCAAGTTCGAAGAATTCCAAGAACAATACGTAAATGGTCTGCATGTTCTAATTCTGTGCGAGAGTATACCAGAATATCGTCAATGAATACTATTACGAATAAATCCAAGAGAGGCCTGAATACATTATTCATCAAATTCATGAACACTTCCAGAGCATTAGTTAAACCAAATGACATCACCCGGAATTCATAATGGTCGTATCTCGTTCTGATAGCTGTTTTGGGAATATCTTCTTCTCTAACTCTCACTTGATGATAACCTGACCTCACTTCTATTTTAGAAAACCACTTGGCACCCTGTAGTTGATCAAATAAATGATCAATTCTCAAAAAAGGATATTTATTCTTTATCGTCACCTTATTCAACTGCCTATAATCGATGCACATTCATAGGGAGCCATCTTTCTTTCTTACAAATAGGACAGGTGCTCCCCACGGTGATGAACTGGGTCTTATAAACCCCTTCTCAAGCAAATCTTTCAACTGTGCCTTTAGCTCTTTCAATTCTGCCGGAGCCATTTGGTAAGAAGGAATAGAAATAGGCTTGGTATCCGGCAACACATCAATAGTGAAATCAATCTCTCTTTTCGGAGGAAGGCCTGGAAGTTCATCTGGAAATACATCCGGAAATTCATTCACTACCGGAACGGATTGGAAAGTTGGTGACTTTGCTTCGGTGTCATGAACTCGGTCTAAGTGATAAATATAACCCTTATTTATCATCTTTCTTACCTTAAGGTAAGAAATAAACCTACTCCTGGGAGATGCTGTGTTACCCTTCCATTCAAGCACGGGCTCTCCCGAAAATTGAAATGGAACTACTTTCATTCGGCAATAAACATTAGCATAACATGAGGCTAACCAATCCATACCCATAATCACATCGAAATCTAACATTTCCAGCTCAACTAAATCAGCCTTAGTCTGGAGGTCACATACCACAATTACACAATTTTTGTACATTTGTTTAGCTATCACGAGATCACCAACCGGAGTAGATACCTCAAAAGGTTTAATTAGCTCGGGCTTCACCCCAATACGACCAAAAACATACGGAGTAATATAAGATAGGGTAGAACCCAGATCTATCAATGCATTTACATCATGGGAAAATACGGATAATATAACTGTAACCACATCTAGAGAGGACTCAAGATCCTGTCGTCCGGCTAAAGCATACATACAGGGCTGAGTGGCACCTGAAGTAGATGCTCCCCCTCCGCCTCTACCTCGACCTGCTGGGATCTGGGGAGTCTGCCCTACCGGGCGTACTAAAGAGAAACCAGCTGCTGATCCTGTGGGCTAAACCCCACCTCTACCATACCTCGAGGGACAATCACGCATCAAGTGCCCAGTCTGTCCACAAACATAGCAAGCATCTATGCCCTGGCGACATGGTCCAGAATGTAACTTACCGCACTAACTACATCGCGGTACTAGTGGTCTCCTCTGGCTATAATCTCCCCCAAACTGGGGACCTGAAGCTCTCGAACTCTGACCCTGTCCTGAAGGAATGGAGCCGTTAAATCTCCTACCTACAAATCATGAAGGTGCACTAGTCGCCGACTGGCCCGAGTGTCTGGAATATGTCTGCCTTGATCCCCCTCTATAATCACCACCTGCCCCATAGATCTGGCCCTCTTGCTTTGCCCCCTATCAATATCACGCTCACCCCTTTACGGATGTTGTTGTCCTTCTAAATTCTAGGCATGGGCTTGAATGCGGGAGATATCCATCCCATCTTGCAACGAAGCCATCAAACAAACCTTAAATAAATGTGGCCCTAAGCCACTCACAAACCTGTGCACCCTATCTCCCATGTCGGCCACCATAGTCAGGGCATATCTAGCCATGAATTAAACTGAAGGCTATACTCCTGAACACTCATATTTTCTTGTTTCAAATTTAAAAATCTATCCGCTCTAGCTCGGCGGACCTCGGGTGGAAAATAGTGGCGGACGAAGGTATCTACAAATTCTTGCCAATCGGGAGGAGGCGTATTCTCTTTTCTTGATGATATCCAATTATTGTACCATAATATCGCCACATCCCGGAGTCTATACAATGCCAACTCCACAGATTCAATTTCGGAGGCATGAATAATCTTCAATGTTCTCAACATTTCATCGATAAAAC
Organism: Lycium barbarum; assembly: GCF_019175385.1. Classification (NCBI taxonomy): domain Eukaryota; kingdom Viridiplantae; phylum Streptophyta; class Magnoliopsida; order Solanales; family Solanaceae; genus Lycium; species Lycium barbarum. The sequence continues at coordinate 23,339,991 of NC_083338.1, forward strand.
TTTGCGGGTCTTCATCCGGCTTTGACCCGAAGAACTCTGGAGGATTCAAACTCATGAAATCACGAGCTCTAATACTAACGTCCCTGTCGCTTGAACCCGAACCCTGCCGCTGTGCCTGGGTGGCAACTAACTGCGTCAATAGATGAATAGCCTCGGTCACTTGTTGACCCGAAGTAGCCGGTGGAGGAACTGGAGGCATAGGAGCTGGAGCTGAAGCTCCTTCTTGTTCTTCAATAATAGGCGGAGTAGAAGAGGCATTAGACGGAGCCTCATTATGTGACTCACCCTCTTCTACATTCATTGGTAGCTCTCTTTCAACTCCCCTTTTCATTGTAATTTTGCCCTTCTGGGCGGCCGTAGCTTTTCCCTTTGGCGGCATTTCTTAAATCATAACACACTATTAGGGAGGAGAAAATATTATACACGGCTCTATCATACGATCTCATAAGAAGACGAATGGTCATTTTTCCTAAATGCCCTGTAGCCTCCTGTTTATTAGCGTGGCGCGCAACACACCATAAACAAGACTCTACTAGACAAGACTCGTAGACACTTCCTAGGACTGAACTGCACTGATACCACTTTTGTCACGACCTGACTAGGGGCCATGATGGGTACCTGGGGCTAACCACCGAGCATCTCTCATATCATTACCCATCGTACACATCAAGCGTTCATTCATTAATATTATACTCAAATCATAGGAAAAAACACCCTTCACTTCGAAACATAATTACCTTTATATACATAAGCCCTTCGGCTATCAAAATAATGTACATACAATAAGGACATTGTGAGACCATACTACCCACACATACGTATCTACAAGCCTCTACTAGAGTGCTAGACATAGGGACGGGACAGGACCCCGTCATGCCCAAAACATATATATACACAAAAGAATAAATCAATGGCACCTGCGGAATAATGAGGTACTATCAAAGTCTGCTAGTAGCTCCTACGAGTCTGGATCGCCTACCTGCCTACCTGTGGGCATGAACATAGTGTCCAAAGAAAGCGGACGTCAGTATGAACACTGTACTGAGTATGTAAGGCATGAATGAAATGAATATAATAGAGAAATCATGAAACCTAAAATGAAGATATAACCTGCTTAACCTTTCAGAATGGATGTATTTCATACATATACCATAAATAATCGTATTACATATATCATCGTAGCACATACATCCCCTTATCATATATATATCATCATCGTTAACTCGCGTCCGGGTAACCATCATTTGCCGCCCACTAGTGGTGTCGTGCTTGGCCCTCTAGGCTCGGTGTAAACATAGCAGCCCGCCTTAGCGGTGACATGACCGGCCCTCTAGGCACGGTGTAATCGTATGCAGCCCGCCTTCGCGGTGACATGCCCGGCCATTTAGGCACGGTGGAATCGCATCGTCATATACCCATCGTAAACTTAACATTATCATACATTGCATAGGCATATCATAAGCTTAGCATCATTATACATTTATCATCAAAACATACATTAGAACTTGAAGGCAACTATGGTTATGTCGAGGTGATATAAAGTCGTGAACCCCCGATTACATTATGGAGTGATCATAATCATTATATCTCACCTTGAGGGGACTAACATTTTAAGGTGAGTGTACACAAGAAAAAGCATCAATGGAACCATACTTAGGATCATTAACCTCATGGACATCGTATGTTACTCTAGGATTCTTTATACTTAAACTCATCATCATCATTATCATGCTCGTATCGTATCTCTTTTCTTTATTATATGCGTATGTAGATCTTTACAGTCATGGACTCATAATTTCCGTTATTTAGGAAGATCACGGAAAAATAGGAAGATTCATGTCATAGGAGTCATGCCTTAGGAGGAAAGGATTAGCCTTACATATCTCTTTCGTTTAGCTATTCTATCGTTTGATCGTTCTCCTTCGATGTTCGCGTTTCTACCTTCAAGAAAGTTCGTATTAACATTAGCTAATCGATTATAAGAACATGCTTATTAAAGCTAGAGAAAATTGGGCAGCATTTCTTTTGTTTATAAAACTTTCCCCATAGTCCATATCAACTCCCAAACATTCATAACAACATTCACAATATTATAAGGAACAATCATCATTCATCTACATTATCCACATTTCACAATTTCACTTTAATTCCTCCATAATCATGGTCATAGTTCACTATTGCGTTTTCTCACATATAATACTTATCCCATATTCTACAGGTCACTTATAGCATACTTAAAATCACAACATATCAAAATTCATGACTCATTCCAAACTACTACTCAAAATCTCATTATTCCTATCTTTGTGACCCATTTTCTATCTCCTTCCATAATCTAAGTCATCCAACCTCTCATTACCTTAAACAACAAGAAAATATCATAAAACTTACCTTAGATGGTGTAGGAATAAGCCTCGAGTGGAAATACTTCTCTTGCACCAAAACCCTAGTTCACTTCCATTGGAATTCCTTGGCTTGGATGAACTTTAATGTGTTTCTTACACTTGATTTTGTTGGTTTGATCAAGTTGATCATCAATTTCTCTTGGGTTCTTGTGGATGAAGAGTGGAGAGTTCTCTAGAGTGTTCTTGAAGTGTGGAGAGAAAGAATGAAATAAATGGAATGAGATTGGTCCCTTATATAAATTTTAAAAGTTGTCCCGACCAGATTCTACGGACCAACATACTGGCCTTATGTATGGCCGTAGATCTGGTCCAGTGAAGGACCCATTCTGGTCACAACATACGGCCTAACATACGGCCAGTATGTTTTATACGGCCAGTATGTTGGGCTGTATAATGCCCAGCTTTCCGAAGTTCGTTCTCGTTTGACCTCCAATCCTTATGGAACCTTCTTGACACTTGTTTAACAACTCATTACCAATCTAAGGGACATTATAACTCTTCTCCAAAACATCATTAAGCCATCATTAATTTGATACTCGTAAATTTTGCCTGACACACAACATATCCCTTGCTTTGCTTGACAACTTTCTTCCCTTACCTCAAATGTCTTTGAAATCTCGATTAGGATCATCAAATGCTATTTCTTACTTATTAAAACATCGTATATGTTTTTCCCTTCGTTAGTCTATTCACTGTACGTTAACGAAAAAAATTTGAGGTGTAACAGTACGGCCCGTGCATCATTGTACGGCCCGTACTTTGGTCGTAAAATGTACAATTGGCGTCCTGAGGCCAAATTTTCCAATTCTAACACTTTTGTCTTGGTTTCTAAGCCCCGAATCATGAACGTAAGCTAGTTAAGGGTACAAGGTGTTACGATTTGAGAGGACTTGAAGGGTCTAGAAGGATCTGTTTTTGGTGAAAAATATGAACCCAAGGTCGTGCCCCTCTTATTTATAATCAAGAAACATGTCTCTACTGCCTCAATTCGATGGCAGCATCAGCGGACCGTCAACATGTCGACAGTTCGTCAATGTACAACCGTCAAATTACAAGAGAAACTGTACAATTTTGTACGGGCCATATCTTTCACTGTATATCTCGGATTTGTGATCTGTCAGTTTCATTAGAAAGAAGACTCGCTGAACTTCAATTTATATAAATTAAGCATTCCATAAATCCTCGTATTCTAGGAGATATACCTCTCTAATGTTGACCCAAAATTTCTATCCAAAATTCTGCCAGATTTTCTTAAATTTTCGACAAACTTATTTTTTTCGATTTGCTTGATCCCGGAACCTTTAGACTCTTGCTTAGCACTTGTTGAAAGTTTTCCTTAACCTTCTAAGGGTTACATGACCTCTCCGAGCATTATGTTAGTTTACTCACAACGCAACGACGCGAAAATACTCGAAGTGTAACATTTTTCCAGTCAAAAATCTCATTTATTCTAATATTGTATTAAAGAGTTCAAGATTATTGTTGTTTTGAAGGTGAAGATGACATGATATGAGACTACCTAAATTAAAATAAAACAGAAAAGTTTTCTTCATGAAGTTAATTACTTTTAGTTGTTGATCTGTTGTGAATGGAGAAGACCAAAATGCGGCACATGGTCCTGGGAATGGTTTACGTTAGGTCAAATGATAAACAACCCAACACAAGGTTATTGGGGACTATCACATGGGACCCGGGTTGAGATACACGTGTCGTATAGTTTCTGGGAAAGAGAAAATACAGTTGTTATAATGACGGTTTGTGCGAGGAATAGGGCATGCACATTGTGATTAATTATGCTTAGGCATCCTCCATCCCATTCTTCTCCTATCAAAGACACTGCGAGGAATAGGGCATGCATATAGATAAGTTGCTTAGCTATTGTAACTTCCCCTATTTCAATCACTAAATACAATTACTATTCTCTGTTGTTGACCCTTTGGAGTAGCGTTTACTACATGATCCGTTGTCTTCCCAGACTCATTAATGCCAAGAAATTTGGATTGTGAAGTTATTGAATATTGAAAAAGAAGACCATAGCAAATTTCCAATACCATGTTGAATATTCTAATATTGGGCCTTTTTTCCTCACACGTTATTGGTTCAATTGATATGTCTTAATTTGGTGTCATGAATTTTCTTTCTCCAACCAATGGCAGAAGGAGACTTTAAGTCATCCAATTGTTAAGAAAATTCTTTAGGTGTCAACTTCAACTTCTAGCTCCTCTTCTTTATCTTGAAAGTTTTGCCATTGCTTAGTCAATGAAATAGAGTAGACAGTTGCAAGGAGTCCAAACAAAAAATGAGGTGTTTAACTTAAATGATCACTTAAGTTTCAAAGGAGTTTGGGTGTATATGTATTTGTCTCTATTGGGCACACGAGTTCAGCGTCAGTCCGCATTAATGAGAATAAATTTTTAAAAATAACATAAATAATTTCTAAAAGATTGTTTTTAATGATAAAATTAACTACGTATTAGCAAGAAATGTAGACAGCATGAAATACTATAACATGACAGACTATTAAGGTAGCGGCTTAAAGAACACAGTAACTTTAAAAAATTAGAACTCCAAACCCACAAGTTTCAAATCCTGACTCCGTGTTTGTCGCTCCCCCTCTCGTGGCACACTTAATTATATTATTGCATATACAGAAAGTCAAGTGATTGAATAAAAGAAAACCCCAAGTACCTATTCAAAAAAGAAAAAGAAAAAGAAAAAAAAAGTCATCTCAAAGAAAGACAAAGTCAGTCTCTCATTCTAAGAGTCGTGAATGTGAGTCTTCTCCTAATTAATATCAGAGCAAACCTCTCAACCCTGCTAGTTGCAGAAAAAAGAGAAATCGTGCCAACAATCGAATGACAGAGATATCAAAGATTTCTTTTTAGTCTAACCAGCCAAGTCATCTATGTATTTATAAAAATAGTTCGTTCTTTTTTATTTTTAGTTTAACCATTGCAGACAAATTAATTCTAGTCTACAATCTGGACTAGTAAAATTTCTATAGCACAACTGCAAGTTCCATTTTTAACGCCTTCCAGTTGAGATGTCCTTCTTTTTCCTCTTGCACTTACTTCTCATAGTTGTGACATCCTTTTTTGTGTTTGGTTACGGGGATATGACTGCCAAGAGTCTAGGTGCAGTAGTGATGGCCCTAGCATTCATTTTCCCTTCAGCCTTCAACATCAGCCAGGACATTGTGGATATCCAGGCTTCGAGCTATCTTGTAACAACAATATGACCATACTCACACTCACCAATTCACTTAGACTACATGTTCTGGATATTGATTATGTGTCTCAGCAGATTCGTGTTTCTTTCCGGAGAAGTTGTGTTGTGAACCTGTTGCACTTCAATTTTTCAGCATCTCCTTTCCTTTTGGATGTTGAGTTTTTTCCTCGTTGTAACTATTCCATTTTCGATTGTTCTGATGTCCCACCATTTCCCAGAGTTTACTTTGATACATCTGACTCCTTAATAATTGCTGTCAGCAATATAGAAAATTTATTGGATTATTATGCCCCTTTGGTTGGTTGTAAAAAAATTGATGAAATTCCATCCGCTCCCTGTGCTCCAGAATATAGTGGTGACCTCTATATTAGTTGGTTAAATCCAAAGTGTGGCTACTGCGAAGATCAAGGAATGGATTGTGGTTTCAAGAACTATACCAAACAACTGACAATTCAGTGCAGACCAACAAAAGGTATTAACTCATTTTAAGTTCTATTTTGATTGCGTAATAATATAATAGCAAAAAGAGAATGTATTGTCAGAAGTAGAGGATGTCCAATCCATCTACTGTTTGAATATCATAGTTGCTTTGGCTTTGCTGTCATTAATTTGGCTTATACCA